>NW_028270178.1:31130125-31448792 GCF_037043375.1 Chiloscyllium plagiosum | reverse complement strand
GACACCACGTGCCTTGATCAGTCGTGGTGCAAATTCTCGGTTAGGGAGGTCTTTCTGGAGTTTTGTAGGACGACATACACTCACATGAACACAACTATTCAAAATTCTGATGAGAGGTGGAAAGGGTGGAGACCTTTTAATAAGGGGAACAGGTCAGTTAGAAGAGAATGGTGACAATCCCTCATAGATAAAGATCCAGAAATTGTTCCCTCCAAAAACACGTCAATCTCCTCTTATGATTGGAGAAAGAAAAGCTACTCAGAGTACGGTGTCACCAGCAGAGCTGATGAACTGGGCATTGACACTGTCTAATGAGCCTTGATGTTTCTCTTTGGTGCATTTTGTGTTTGTGACACATTTCTGCTCCTGAGTGTCAATGGTGGAGGAAGTCGATGTTTGTAGTGTGATGTCAATCAAGCAAGTTGCTTTATCCTGGGTGGTGTCATGGGTTGTGAGTGTTGATGGAGCAACATCCAAAAAGAAACTGGGGAGTATTTCGTTACACTTCTTACTTTCGCTTTGACTTTGGGGAGTCAGGAGGTAAGTTTCTTGCCGTGGTCTTCCTGGCTCTGACATCCTTTTGTAGCAATAATATTCAAATTAATTATGACCAGCTATTTATTGGTGAAGTAGCTGAAGCTGTTTTGTCCGAGGACAGTACACCGTGGAATTTCTGTAGAGATGTTCTGGAGCTGAGCTAACTGTCCTCTAACAACGACAGCCACCTTCCTGTATGCCAGGTATGACAGGTACGAGCAGGGAGTGTGCCCCCGATTGTCCTTCAAGTGAATTTTAAGCGTGCCACAGGGATGTCAGAGTGTGTGACTCTCACCTCCTCTCTGGGATTCAGCTCTTGGCCCATGTTTGAAGCAAAAATGTCATACATAAACAAAAGCAGACATTTCTGGATTGCTCAGCATGACGGGCGGCATCTGTGGAGAGATATCAGAGTTAACACTTCGGGACTTGTGATGCTTTCTCAGAACCTGTCGCAACTTGCCTTCCCAGTATTTTTGTGTCAACTGCAAATTTGGAAACAGCACATTTTCTTCCTTTCTCCAACTCATTCATATACACAGTATTGCATTCTTCATATGTACAGCATATAAAGTATTCAGTATTGTTATATGTTGGAGCTGAGTGTGTCTGTACAAATATTGCTGTGGATCGGAGTTGATCATGTTTGAATGGAAATATTATTGTGCATTGTATCTGTTTGTGTTTATATCTAAACATTGTTTTGCTTTGGAGTTGTTCTAGTTTTAACATAAATATCGTTAAGCATTAGAACTGCTCATTTGTAAATCTAAATATGGTTGTGTCTGGAAACGGTTCCTGGTCATATTTGCTTCCTATATTCTATTTGAGTTGCTCTTGCTTTTATAGTAATATTGTTGTATCTCAGTTATGTTGTTTTTTTATATAAATACCATGGTGTGTTGCGGCTGCACATCTGATTAACTTATCTGATTCTGTGCTGTGAACTTCGCCCAACAGTTCCTCCAAGATCAGTTATGAATTTCATTGTTTGTTAATTTTCCCAGATGCACACCGATGTCCAACGATACATGAATTCAAACAGCATAGGCTGTAACTGTGCAGATTCTCTCTCTCCTGAAATGACCTGACCATGTGCTTCCATCGTCTTTCTTCTCCCTTTTAAACTGCTGTTGTTTTGATTTTTTTTTCCAAAGTTCCAAAACAATGCAACAGCACATGGATCCAATTGCTGCTCCTGGAATTCGAGGAAATCACCTCCAGCACCTAAAATACCTCAAAAAAGGAGCAACTGTTACAGGCAGAAAATTTTCCGGTCCTCCATCTTGGATTACCCCGAATCCTCTTGGAAAATAAGGCAGGGCAGGTGACTGAGAGTCAGTGGGAGAACACGTTTGGACCAGCGACCATAATTCTATTAGATTTAAAATAATGATGGAAAAGGATAGACCACATCTAAAAGTTGAAGTTCTAAATTGGAGAAAGGCCAATTTTGACAGTATTAGGCAAGAACTTTTGAAAGCTGATTGGAGGCAGATGTTCACAGGTAAAGGGTCGGCTGGAAAATGGGAAGCCTTCAGAAATGAGATAACGAGAATCCAGAGACAGTATATTTTGGTCAGTGTGAAAGGAAAGGCTGGTAGTTATAGGGAATGCTGGAGGACTAAAGAAATTGAGGGTTTGGTTAAGAAGAAGAAGGAAGCATATGTAAAGTATAGACAGAATAGATCGAGTGAATACTTAGAAGAGTATAAAGGAAGTAGGAGTATACTTAAGAGTGAAATCAGAAGGGCAAAAAGGGGACATGAGATAGATTTGGAAAAAAGAATTAAGAAGTTTTTACAAATACATGAAGGACAAAATGGTAATTAGGTAGAAAATAGTCTCCCTCAAAGATCTGCAATGTGGCATTCGTGTGGAGCCACAGACAATGGGGAGATACTAAATGAGAATTTTGTATTAGTATTTACTGTGGAAAAGGATATGGAAGATATCGACTGGAGGGAAATAGATGGTGACATCTTGCAAAATGTCCAGATTTCAGAGGATGAAGTGCTGAATGTCTTGAAGCGGGTGAAGGTGCATAAATCCCCAGGACCTGATCAGGTGTACCAAGGACTCTGTGGGAAGCTACATAAGTGACTGCTGGGCCTCTTGCTGAGATATTTGTATCATCGATAGTCACAGGTGAGGTGCTGGAAGATAGGAGTATGGCTAACGTGGTGCCACTGTTTAAGAAGAGTGGTAAGGATAAGCCAGGGAACTATAGACTAGTGAACCTGATGGGCAATTTGTTGGAGGGAATCCTGAGGGACAGGATGTACATGTATTTGGAAAGGCAAGGACTAATTAGGGATAGTCAACATGGCTTTATGAGTGGGAAATCATGTCTCACAAACTTGATTGAGTTTTTTGAGGAAATAACAAAGCTGACTGATGAGAGCAGAGCGGTTGATCTGATCTATATGGACTTCAGTAAGGCTTTCGACAAGGTTGCCCATGGGAGACTGGTTAGCAAGGTTAGATCTCACAGAATACAGTGAGAACTAGCCATTTGGATACACAACTGGCTGAAAGGTAGAAGACAGAGTGTGGTGGTGGAGGTTTGTTTTTCAGACTGGAGGCCTGTGACCAGTGGAGTGCCAAAAGGTTCGGTTCTGGGTCCTCTACTTTTTGTCATTTACATGAATGATTTGGATGCGAGCATAAGAGTACAGTTCGTAAGTTTGCAGATGACACCAAAATTGGAGGTGTAGTGGACAGTGAAGAGGGTTACCGCAGATTTCAACAGCATCTTGACCAGATGGGCCAATGGGTTGAGAAGTGGCAGATGGAGTTCAATTCAGATAAATGTGAGGTGCTGCATTTTGGGAAAGCAAATCTTAGCAGGACTTATACACTTAATGGTAATGTCCGAGGATGTGTTGCTGAACAAAGAGACCTTGGAGTGCAGGGTCATAGCTCCTTGAAAGTGGAGTTGCAGGTAGATAGGATAATGAAGAAGACGTTTGGTATGCTTTCCTTTATTGGACAGAGTATTGAGTGCAGGAGATGGGAGGTCATGTTATGGCTGTACAGGATATTGATTAGGCCACTGTTGGAATATTGCATGCAAGTCTGGTCTCCTTCCTATTGGAAAGCTGTTGTGAAACTTGAAAGGGTTGAGAAAAGATTTACAAGGATGTTGCCAGGATTGGAGGATTTGAGCTACAGGGACAGGCTGAACAGGCAGGGGCTGTTTTTCCTGGAGCATCGGAGGCTGAGGGGTGCCCTTATAGAGGTTTACAAAATTATGAGGGGCATGTATAGGGAAAGTAGTCAAAGATTTTCCCTTTTGTCGGTGAGTCCAGAAGTAGAGGGCATAGGCTTAGGGTGAGAGGGGAAAGATATAAAAGAGACGATGAGGCAACGTTTTCACACAGAGGTTTTACGTGTATGGAATGAGCTGTCATAGGAAGTGGTGGAGGCTGGTACAATTGCAACATTTAAGAGGCATTTGGATGGGTATATGAATAGGAAAGGTTTGGAGGGGTATAGGCCGGGTGCTGGCAAGTGGGACTAGATTGGGTTGGAATATCTGGTCTGCATGGACTTGTTGGACAGAAGCATGGAAACACACTGTACATCTCTATGACTCTATGCACATGTTCATGTTTGAATAATTTTCCGTTTTTGAAGTGTTAACGTTTATATATGAAAATGGTTGCATATTAAATTTGGAATGAAACTGTTCATCTTTCTGTACATCAATTGTGTTTTAGAATTGTTCACATTCATTTTTAAATATTGTGCATGAGAACTGTTCATGTCTGTATGTAAATATTGTTGTATAGTGGATCGGTTCCAGTTTATATATCAAAGTTGTGAATTGGATCGGTTCAAGTTTATAGAACATAAAACATAGAAATTACAACAATACAGCACAGAATAGGCCCTTCAGCCCACGATGCTGTGCCAAACATTTGTCCTAGCTTAAGCACCCATCCATGTACCTATCCAATTGCCGCTTAAAGGTCGCCAATGATTCTGACTCTGCCACTCCCACAGGCAGCGCATTCATGCCTCCACCACTCTCTGGGTAAAGAACCTACCTCTGACATCCCCCCTGTACCTTCCAACCTTCACCTTAAATTTATGTCCCCTTGTAACACACTGTTGTAACCGGGGAAAAAGTTTCTGACTGTCTACTCTATCTATTCCTCAGATCATCTTATAAACCTCTATCAATTCACCCCTCATCCTTCGCCGTTCCAATGAGAAAAGGCCTAGCACTCTCAACCTATCCTCGTACGATCTATTCTCCATTCCAGGCAACATCCTGGTAAATCTTCTCTGCACCCTCTCCAATGCTTCCACATCTTTCCTAAAGTGAGGCGACCAGAACTGCACACAGTACTCCAAATGTGACCGAACCAAAGTCCTGTACAGCTGCAACATCACTTCACGACTCTTGAATTCAATCCCTCTGCTAATGAACGCTAATACACCATAGGCCTTCTTACAAGCTCTATCCACCTGAGTGGCAACTTTCAAAGATCTATGAACATAGACCCCAAGATCCTTCTGCTCCTCCATCTTACTTAGAACGCTGCCGTTAACCCTGTCTTCAGCATTCTTATTTGTCCTTCCAAAATGGACGACCTCACACTTGACAGGGTTGAACTCCATCTGCCACTCCTCAGCCCAGTTCTGCATCATATATAAAGTCTCTTTGCAGCCTACAACAGCCCTCCTCACTATACACAACTCCACCAATCTTCGTATCATCTGCAAATTTACTGACCCACCCTTCCACTCCCTCTTCCAAGTCATTAATAAAAATTACAAACAGCAGAGGACCCAGAACTGAAACCTGCGGAACTCCACTTGTAACTGGGCTCCAGGCTGAATATCTACTATCTACCACCACTCTCTGACTTCGACTGGTTAGCCAGATTTCTATCCAACTGGCCAAATTTCCCTCTATCCCATGCCTCCTGACTTTCCGCATAAGCCTACCATGGGGAACCTTATCAAATGCCTTACCAAAATCCAAGTACAGTACATCCACTGCTCTACCCTCATCCACATGCTTGGTCACCTCCTCAAAGAATTCAATAAGACTTGTAAGGCAAGATCTACTCTTCACAAATCCGTACTGGCTGTCCCTAATCATGCAGTGTCTTTCCAGATACTCATAAATGCTATCCCTCAGTACCCTTTCCATTACTTTGCTTACCACCGAAGTAAGACTAACTGGCCTGTAATTCCCGGGGTTATCCCTATTCCCTTTTTTGAACAGGGGCACAACATTCGCCACTCTCCAGTCCCCTGGTACCACCCCCATTGACAGTGAAGACGAAATGATCATTGCCAACGGCTCCGCAATTTCCTCTCTTGCTTCCCACATAATCCTAGGATATATCCCATCAGGCCCGGGGGTCTTGTCTATCCTCAATTTGTTCAAAATGCCCAAAGCATCTTCCTTCCTAACAAGTATCTCTTCTAGCTTACCAGTCCGTTTCACACTCTCCTCTTCAACAATACGGTCCCTCTCGTTTATAAATACTGAAGAAAAGTACTCAAGGACAAGTTCCACATTTCCACGCCATCCTTCCCTGACAGCCTATGCTCCCAACTTATGCTCCTCAGATCCTGTCTTACAGCATCGTATTTACCCTTCCCCCAATTGTAAAACCTACCCTGTTGCACGCACCTATCTCTCTCCATAACCAAGGTGAAAGTCACAGAATTGTGGTCATCATCACCAAAATGTTCACCCACTAACAAGCCCATCACTTGTCCTGGTTCGTTACCAAGTACCAAATCCAATATGGCCTCCCCTCTGGTCGGACAATCTACACACTGAGTTAGAAAAGCTTCCTGGACACACTGCACAAACACTGCCCCGTCCAATATACTTAATCTAAAGAACTTCCAATCAATATTTGGGAAGTTGAAATCGCCCATGATTACTACCCTGTGGCTTCTGCATCTTTCCAAAATCTGTTTCCCAATCTGTTTCTCCATATCTCTGCTGCTATTGGAGGGCCTATAGTAACACCCAACAAGGTGACTGCTCCTTTCCTATTTCTGACTTCAGCCCATACTACCTCCAAAGGCAGATCCCCCTCGAAATGCCTTTCTGCAGCCGTTATACCATTTCTAATTAGGAACGCCACCCCCCTCCTTTTTTACCACCCTCGCTAATCTTACTGAAACATCTGTAACCAGGAACCTCCAACAACCATTCCTGTCCCTCTTCTATCCATGTTTCTGTGATGGCCACAACATTGTAGTTCTAGGTACCGATCCACGCCTTAAGTTCACCCACCTTATTTCTGATACTCCTTGCATTGAAGTATACACACTTGAACCCATCTCTGTGTCCGCAAGTATTCCCTGTCAGTGCTACCTTCTCCACAGCCTCCCTACATTCTTGGACATCCTGACAAACAGCTATCCTACTTGCTGGACTATAACTCCGGATCCCATCCTCCTGCCAAATTAAACCCCCCTGAAGAGTGCTAGCAAACCTACCTCCCAGTATATTGGTGCCCTTCTGGTTCAGGTGCAACCCGTCCTGCTTGTACAGGTCCCAGAATGCAGTCCAATTGTCCAAATACCTGAAGCCCTCCCTCCTACACCATCCTTGCAGCCACGTGTTCAATTGCACTCTCTCCCTATTACTTGCCTCACTGTCATGTGTCACCGGCAACAACCCAGAGATGACGACTCTGTCCGTCCTAGCTTTTAGCTTCCAGCCTAACTCCCTGAGCTCCTGAATGACCTCCCCATCCCTCTTCCTACCTATGTCGTTGGTGCCAACGTGCCCCACGAATTCTGGCTGCACACCCTCCCTGTTAAGGATTCTGAAGACATGGTCCGAGACGTCTCTGACCCTGGCACCCTGGAGGCAACAAACCATCCGAGAGTCTCTCCCATGTCCACAGAACCGCCGATCCGTCCCTCTAACTATAGAGTCTGCAATAACAAGCGCTCTCCTCCTCTCCCCCTTTCCCTTCTGGCCCTCAGAGCCGGACCCCGTTCCAGAGACCTGGTCACTGCAGCTTACCCATGCTAGGCCTTCTCCCCCAACAATGTCCAAAGCGGTATACTTATTGTTGAGGGGAACGACCACAGGGGATCCCTGCACTGCCTGCTTCCTCCCCTTCCCACCTCTAACTGTTACCCAGCTACCTCTGTTCTCTGGCGTAACTCTGTCCCTGTAGCTTCTATCTATCACCCTCTCAGCCTCTCTTATGTATCAAAGCCTCTCAGCCATTTTATATATCAAAGTTGTGAATTGGAGCTGTTTCAGTTTATGTGTATAGCTGTTATTTTGTGTTGGAGCTGCTCCAGTTGGTATATAAATATAGTTGTGTATTGGAGCTGTTGCTGTTTATATGTATGTAATAGTGAATGTTAAAGTTGTGGCTGCCTCCTTCTTATCAGCAATACTATATCTGATGTGTGGTTCGGCTGCTGAGCCCCTCCAGTGCTTTGGGGTGAATTTGCTGTTCCAGTGCCTGGCAGTGGGACGGCAACAAAGAGCAGCAGCTCACACGTGTCTGCAGTTGATGGAATGCTCTGCACATGACATCTGCTCTCTGGTTATTGTGGGGCAGAACACACATTCTAGAAGGGGGAAAAAGAACTGAAGAGTATCGGGGAAGATAGAGAGATGGTTAAAGATTGTGAAATGGATAGAATTCAACAGACAGTAATGGGGTTGGATTAAATAGACAATAATGACGAGAGGGTTAAATAGAGAGCAACAGAGAGATGTTTACATAGAGGATAAGGGGATGGGTTTTAATGCAAAGTAATAGGGCAAGGTGTAAGTTGAGTTTTATAGAAAAAAACTGAATTTATTTGAGGGAGGAAAGGGTTATTTCCAGGAAAAGGGGCAGGAATTAGTATCAAGTAGCGGGGAGAGGGTTAAGTCGAGTAATGTGAAGTACATTCAATATAAGGGAATAGAGATGGTGAAATGGAATGTAATAGAAACAAAATTGTAAACAGGGCAACTGGGAGATGGTTGAACACAGAAAAGGGAAAGAATCTAATATAAAGAAATGCGGGAAATCTAAATAGAGAGTAATGAGGTGAGGATTCAGTGTAGGAGGTTAGGGAGAGGTTTAAGTTCAGGGGAAAGGGGAGGGTTAAATACAGAGTGTAGAAGATTGAATAGAAAGTAGTAGCAAGAGGGTTAATTAGAGAACAATGGGGAGTACACTGAATATAGAGATGGTAAAAGATTGTGATGGACAGAGTTTAAATTTAGCGGGTTCAGTGGAAAGTAGTTATGAGAGGATTTAATGTAAACTAATACGAACATGATAAAATCACAAATAACAGAGAGGATTGAAAACAGGTTAAGAGAGAGGTGGTTAGATACAGGGGAATAGGAAGCATTGAACGTAGATAAGACAGGATTAAGGAAAGAGTAATGGGTGAGGACTAATGGCAGACTAAGAGTAAGAGGATTAAATACAGGGCAGGGAATAGAGAGGACTGAATACAGATCACGGCTTAAATACAGAATAACAGGGAGTGTCTCAAATACAGAGAGCAAGAAGATGAAAGACACAGTAATCAGCAGAGAATTAAACACTGGGTAAAAGTGTGGGTTACATACAAGGGAACAGCGATACAAGTAAATGCAGATTAACAGGGAGAGGTTTGCATACAGGGAAACATAAATAATTAAATACAGGGACATAGAGTGGCAAATTACAGGGCAATAGCGATCAATAAGTACAGGGTAAGGGAAACTATTTCTAGCTTTAATCAATTTGGGGCGGTGGTGGTGATGGTCACAGTCCTCTCTTCAAATTTCCAGACATCATCATTGAACGTTGGCGCTCACTGCGTCCATTCACACAATCAGGTGCATCCATGTTGCACTGTCTCCCAGGACTACCTCTTCCCACCTCACCGACTGCTCCCTCATTCACATACCAGTTGTCATTACACCCCATAATATCCTACTCCTCATGCCTTCCCTTTACCTCCTGCCTGTGCTTTGTCATGTAGAACAATATGGACTGACGTTATGCCCTTTTGCTATTCTTGTGCTCAGGAGTGGGATTGAAAGGCCTTCTGCTCTTCTTCTTTACCAATTCAGAATGGGCGAAAGTGCTTCTTCTATTTCCTCTGTATCATTCTCAAGAATGTTTCTTTTTTTAATTCAGTCACAGGATGAGGGCATCGCTGGCCAGCATCAGCATTTATTGCCCATCCCAAATTGCCTCGAGGGCTGTTAAGTGTCAAACACATTGTTGTAATCTGGAGTCACGTGTCGGCCTGACCTCTCGAAAAGGCATTAGCGAATCGACAAGCGACTGGGGGTTCATCATTAGACTCTTAAATTGTAGACGGACGTTGAATTGAAACTTCACCATCTGCCACAGTGGGATTTGAACTGGGGTCCCGAGAACATGACTGGGTGACCTGGTGTTTTAAAAAATTCTCAAGGTCAGGTTCGTAGGAGAGTAGTCTGACACAGAACAAACGACCAAGAGGCGAGTCTGCTAGAATATGGGCATTTTATTCCCCGCACCGTCGCCACAACCAACGGGTCTGGCTTATACTCACTCTACATGTTCCTGGAACTGGGAGCCGTCAGTTCTCGTAGAGCGGTTGCCAACAACCCACGCTCGGCGGTTAAACGTAACCCCGGAGCAGACTCACCGAACTGGAGACTTTTCCAGCTGATATACTCTTTTCCAGATATAAACATTCATGTGAACAGCAGAGCAAGGCTAAAAAACACATTCCATTCTGGTTACATACAGATAATAACAGCAGAGCAAGGCTAAAAAACACATTCCATTCTGGTTACATACAGATAAGAAGATTCACACGGGGAGGTGTGTAATAAGATTCACACGGGACTAAGCAACACCTCCATTCCGGTTAGATTCACACATGTATTGGGACATAATTTTTAACCGTTTCACCACATTCCACTGCTTGGAATTTTACACCACATTCCACTGCTTGGCCCAATACATGTGTTACATTATGCTTAATTCAGTTCAATTCGTTTCAGTTAATTTCAGTTCAGTCAATTCAGTGTAGTTCAATTCAGCTCAGTTCAGGTCTGTTCAGTTCAATTCAATTGTGTTCAATTCAGTTCCGTCCATTTCAATTCAATTTAGCTCAGTTCCATTTTGTTCCGTTCAATTTGATTCACTTCAGTTCCACTCAGTTCAGTTCAGTTCAATCCCATTCAATTCTGTTCAGCTTTTTGGACATGCCCACATCCTCCGCTGTACCCCAGGCAAGGGGTTCTTCGGCAGGACTGGGATCCTCTCTCAAACAAACTGCCACGTACATGCCCACATCCATGCCATCCCGGGACGGTCGGGACCTCCACAGTTTGTTCTTCTGGTTTCTTAGTCTTTTTCCAAAACATTGTTCTGTATCAAAATCTCTCCTCAATTGCGATTGATCCTGCCGACTACGCCAAATATTTTAAAAAATTCTCAAGGTCAGGTTCGTAGGAGAGTAGTCTGACACAGAACAAACGACCAAGAGGCGAGTCTGCTAGAATATGGGCATTTTATTCCCCGCACCGTCGCCACAACCAACGGGTCTGGCTTATACTCACTCTACATGTTACCGGAACTGGGAGCCGTCAGTTCTCGTAGAGCGGTTGCGAACAACCCACGCTCGGCGGTTAAACGTAACCCCGGAGCAGACTCACCGAACTGGAGACTTTTACAGCTGATATACTCTTTTCCAGATATAAACATTCATGTGAACAGCAGAGCAAGGCTAAAAAACACATTCCATTCTGGTTACATAGAGATAATAACAGCAGAGCAAGGCTAAAAAACACATTCCATTCTGGTTACATACAGATAAGAAGATGCACACGGGCAGGTGTGTAATAAGATTCACACGGGACTAAGCAACACCTCCATTCCGGTTAGATTCACACATGTATTGGGACATAATTTTTAACCGTTTCACCACATTCCACTGCTTGGAATTTTACACCACACCTGGCTAACCAGTTCAGCGATAATTCTGCCGGCCATCCTCTCTCCCTCTGTAAGAGGCTCCTCCTATGTCACAGACTCGACAATGGGCTGAGTAAAAGCTGTAAGAACTGTTAATGCTCTTAATCAGAAACAGAAACAAATTCCTGGAAGAAATCAACACATCTGCCAGCATCTATGCAGAGACATCAGAGATGAATGGCCTCCTGTACCAAAGTATTAGGACAGAAAGGAGCTCAATGGCCTCGTTTTCCCAGGGATCATGCTGGAGAAGGAGTTGAATGGCCTCCTCCTGTCGGACAGACCAGATGAATGTCCTCCTTCTAATCCAATATTGTTGGGTGTGTTCATGCCAACAGCAGACTCATTCAGCATTGAAAACTAAGCAAAGCTTTATCCCCTGAATTTAATAAAAAATCAGTCCGTGAAATGTCCAAGTCTCTGCCTATTTGTTCTCCTTATTTTAAATGAAGGCTGATTTCAGTGTTCCAAATATTGCCCCTATTCACAGTCAATTAGTGGGATATGTTCGTGTGCATTTTACCCCTTTAACTAGTGAAATGTGCAGGCAAATGGCAGATAATGTTGGAAGTAAGAAAGCGTCATTTGTTTTGGTACAGATAATATAAATTAAGTGGCTGAATTCTGGTGGAGACTTAACATCAAGACTTGGCGGTGTATACTTCTTTTTTGGAAAGTGACTGGGAGCGTTGAGCAGGTTTGTCAAATATAAGCCATCCAAAGTCGAATGGAATGCAAAGGAAAGGGGAATGTTATTTAACTTGTATAAATCGCCGCTTGAGACACCGCTGGGAGAAACAGCCCAGATTTGAACTCTTGAATATCATAAGACTTACATTGGGTTAAACCTGAGCTCTGCCCACTCCAGCAACAGAAATTTAGGCAGGATGTCAATGCAGTGGATACTGTGAAATGGCATGTTTTCTCAGTGTTTCACACTGCGATTTCTCAGCACCAGGGACTGGGGTTTGATTTTAACTTAGGGAGACTATCTGTGCACGTTCTCCCCGTGCCTGCGTGGGTTTTCTCTGGGTGTTCTGGTTTCCTCCAACAATCCAAAATACATGCAGGACCGGAAAATGTGCCAGGCTGAGCTGCTCATGGTGTTCAAGGATGTGTAGGTTAGGTGCATTCGTCATGGGTAAGTATAGGGCAGGGGAATGTGGCTGGGTAGTTTACTCTTCAGAGGGTAGACATGGATTTGTTGGGCTGAAGGGCCTAATTCCACACTTTCGGGATCGTATTCTAGGCTGTGGGAGGCGGTTAATAGTCATGGGAACTAAATAACAGGACATTTAGCCCTGTTATTTAGTTTATAAAGTGGGTTATCATCTGAGTTCTGGAGAAAGGTGGCCTAATTCGTAGTCTCCCACATTAATGGTTGGAGAACCGTGAAGACCCTCTTTGAGCCTCCCTCAGACTTGCAGTAAAGAGTCAAGGGGAACACCAAGCGGACCTTTATTCTCAAAGGTCCTCAGAATGTGAGAGTGAAATGGGGACAACTGTCCAAACTACAGAAAAGCGTGCAGAATCTACTCCTGGTGCAGACGATGGGTGTCGATGTCACAGAGGATTTTCAGGGGGTGAAGAGCCAGAAAGCCTCACTCTTTACCTCCGAAGCCACCAAGATAATCTCCCGGTCCGGGGTCCACACTGTGGAGCAGGATGGGGCGCGCTCACGTTTGATCTTCGAGAAATCGCACATGGAGAGCTGGATGCTCAGTAGCCTGAAAGGGAGAAAAAAATCACTCTGTAACATTATCTCAGCCTGACATCTTGTGGATAACCAAAACCCTTTGCTCCATATTACATGACATGAATCTCACAGATAGCGCAGCCTCCCGGTCATTACTTTCTATTGTGCAGGTTTTAAATGACACCACATGGGAGAGGCTGGACCAGCCGCTATCTCTGGAGGTGCTGACCAAGGCTCTCGACACCTTAGAAAAGAGTAAGACTCGCGGAAGTGATAGTTTATCAGCCCTGCTGTATTCAACTCTGTGAGAGTTGATCGGCCAGGACCTGGTGAAAGGGGACAACAGGGAAATTGAGATGTTGAATATCTGACTCATTGACAGGTCACTGACAAAAACTGTGCATTTGTAAATGAAGGGTGAATAATGACAAGATGCGAGACTATGAGCATTGATTTTATTCCCAGACATTGTTGGTGCTAATGCTTATCAAGATCTTGGGTTCTTTATGTTCCACACATTCCCACTCCAACCCCTGTCCCACCCTAGCAAACCCCACAACACAAGATGTCCTGAGTTGTTCTGTGACATTCTTGACCCTCGGCACTGTTGAGACAATATGCATCCTGGACTCTGGCTATTCAGAACTGATGATTTTGAAAGAGTCAGTCAGTCATGTTAGCTTTGTGCATGCTGCCATTTGAAGTTAACACAGCACTGCATTAACTTTATAAACAAGAAATGAAACCAGAAACGAAATACTGGAGAATTGGGGCTCAATGTCCATTTGAGTGCAGCATTTATTCACCAGATTGATAGCTGGACAACAAGGGTTCAAATGTGAGGGGCTGTGATGACGCAAACCCATGGTTCAATTCCTTGAATTAAGAAGGGTCTGAGATGAGTAAAGTTTTCCAGAGAATAATGGAAACGTCTGGCGATGAATGGGCCGAAAGGCATCTTGTTGCCTCTTGCTTTAAGGTGAGAAAAATCATCTGAAATTTTGTCAATGGCCTAAAACCTTTCCAAGAGTGAAATGAATGAACAATGCCTCACATTTCTCTACATTATACTGCACAGACTATTTTGTCCTCTTTTACTCACTGAACCTGCCCTTTCTCTTCTCAGCGCTCCTACGTCCTCCTTGCCTATTACTGTCAACTTAATATTGTGTTATGATCAA
Source organism: Chiloscyllium plagiosum (assembly GCF_037043375.1). Lineage (NCBI taxonomy): Eukaryota > Metazoa > Chordata > Chondrichthyes > Orectolobiformes > Hemiscylliidae > Chiloscyllium > Chiloscyllium plagiosum. The sequence goes on along the minus strand of NW_028270178.1, from coordinate 31,434,405 downwards.
AGGTAATGCATGATCCCATTATCTAAGTCATTGCTAGAAATTATGTCTGTATCGCCAGAAATGATCCTTGTGTCACTGACTAATACCAGACTGACATTATGGTAATGACATGTTTACTCCTGCTCTCTGTTTTTTGTCCTCTATCAGTCCTCAAGCCAAGTCCCATTTCCACATCTCGACGGCCCTCATTGACAACATTGACCCCCCTCTCAATCATTTCCAGAATTGTACATTTCTGCATCCTTGTGTGTGCAAATCCCTCTCTGACCTCACTCCTCCATCTCGCTTGAAACTGTTCTATCCCATCATCCTTCAGATGTTTTAGGTTTCTTCTCTGTACATGTGCAGTACACTGCAGGTGAACAGAGAATATCTCATCCCGATGTCTTGCTGTAGGGATCATGTGTGATTTAGAGTCAGCTCTGAGATATGTCCAGGGTGCTGTTACCCTGGTAAGAGGTTCTGTATTGATTGGAGCTTATGTAACCGTTGAGGGCATTTTTCAGTGAGTTATTTTTACCTGCTTCAATTATTGCCTTGTGTGGAGAAATTATGTTCGAATCAGACACTGTCTGTGCTCAAGGTGAGGAATTGTATTGCGATGATGTTTTCATTAATACCGACAGTGTGTCGTCAGCATTAACCAACGATGATCCCTTCACAGAATAGTCGTTGGTAACCATGGAAAACACATCCCAGGGTTGAGGTGAATGTTTCTCAGAGAGACACTCAACAAACTGGGATTTAATTTCCAAATGATCAAAGTCAATGGGAGGACGACACTGGAATGTAATGAGTGTTCGATAGATGGTGTAGTGCTGTCAATGCTGGTTGAGAGGGCAGCACAGAGGCTCAGTGGTTAGCCCTGCTGCCTCACAGAGAGAGCGGGTGGGTCTGGGTGGGATACCCTTTGTAGGGTCAGTGTTGACTTGGGCCCATTGGCCGGCTTCCATATTGTAAGGATTCGATTATGTTATTCAATATACATTTCCCTCTGCTTGTTCCTGACAGACTGAGATTGCACAATCGTATAAACCACAGTTGTAAAAATAATCTGTGGCCACTGGGAGTTAACTCACCGCTGTCACCTGTTTGTTCAAATTCTTAATATAAACGAAGTGAACCACATTGTAATGTAACAGTCCCCCAGGCGATGCCAACAGGTATAAATGAAAGGCTTTGAGATTACATCACCTCGGCATTGAGTACAGAGAGATTGCCTGCGCACAGAGATTCAGGCAGAAAATGACGTTTTCATTTATTTACTTGCGGAAATTATTTTACATGACCCTTCCGATTGTAACAATCCCCGGTAAGTGCGGTACACCATTGAAATTGTGTCAATCTGTCTGATGGTGGGCTTTGGGTTCACTCTGTCACTGACAATGATATATAGATAGCTTGTGCCCAAACTTCACACAGTGGCAGAAGCTCGGTAATTTATCGTCAGATTACAGGAACCCTGTGGAATCCGTGTCATCGCAGTTTCCACAGGAATTGCCTGGGAAATTATTCATCTCTTGTGAAAACCTTCCAGAATGCCCATTTCAATCGGAGATTACGGAGAGTTTCAATGGAATTAAGGCAAGGAATCACTTTGGAAACAGAGAGCGGTGATCGTCTATGTAGAGAGTGCAATATTAGTGAGTTTGTGTTTGGTTCTGATGTTGTAGTGAATAAGCAGTGGGCTTCTCTGTGCATCTAAAATTTATAGTTAACTTGGATTTATTTGTGTAATTGCAGCAGTTTCTTTAAAGATTGCGTTTGAAGTTTGGCGATGGGCTGAATGGCTTTGTGCACGAATGAGCTTTTGTTTAGTTTTGCTGGTTGCAACCGTACATGGCATTAATGGGACCTAAAAACTTTATAGGTGAGTTCTGGAATTTTCAATTTAGGAAGAAACCCTTACTGAGAAAGGTTTACTTTCAATTTTATCATTTTTGTCATTTAGTTTTGTTCCTGTAAGACCCTGGAACTGAATGGATACACAGATCTGTGCTCGTGCAAATGAAATGTGGGTTTTAGTAAACGACATTACCTTGGAGCGAAAGTTTTGTGTTGATCACAGACAGTAGTGTTGTGACAAACAAAAAAGCTCTGAAGATATTTTTTGAAGCTGAGTATATTGATGCTCCGATGTGCGGTAGCTCCAGTCATAAATTGACTGCAATTCCAGTTGAGAATTGGCAGTCAAAAGTCATTTAACCAAGTGATAGATACAAAGATTCTGGGGTGAATATGTTTAGAGGGCTGTGTTGTTTTGAACCGTACTGGGAGTCGGGTTTTGTGTAATATGTGAAAGTCGTGGCCTTTCGTTTCATGTATGCGTTGTTTTGAGATGAATGAGAATTATACTTCTGTGTGTTCATTGCCTTTGAATCTTCTTTATAAGTACGTAGCTTGCTTTATTCTGTTTTACCGTCATTTCTTTAGCAATAAATTTCATTTTTTAATGAATGCAATATTTGCAGCATTGTGTGTTTACGATACAGCAAGAGATCACTTTGTTAAATCAACACAAACATGTGTCATCAGCTTGGATTTCTGTCAAGGATCTAGGCGTGTTCTGTAATTAATCACCTGATATCAAAACAGAAGGGAGTCTGTTAAACACTTAGACTGTCTAAAACTGATAAACTACACCCAAACCTCAAATAAATTATGCCCAAACTATATCTGTTCCGATCCATCATATGCCACAGACGCTGGTCAGAGATTCACAATGAGATGTAATTCCATAGTATTCCTCCCAACATTACTACTCTCTCACTCAGAAAAGATTTTACCAGGTTTGGAATATTTGAAGTAAAGGGATAGGCTGAATACGCCGGGGCTGCTTTCCCTGGAGTGTCGTAGCCTGAGGTGTTACCTTCTGCAAGTTTATGAAATCATGAGTGGCATTGAAATAAATAATACAGAAGGTCTTTTCTCTGCTAAGGAGGAGTCTAGAACTAGAGGGCATAGGTTTACGGTAAGAGGGGATAAATTTAAAAGGAACTGAATGGGCGCCTATTTCATGGTGTGGTTGTGCAATGCATTATCAGAAGAAGTGGTGGTGGCTGGGACAATTACATAATTTAGAAGGTATCTGGATGGACAGATAAATAGAAACGGTTGAGAGGGATACATGGGCAAATGAGACTGGATTAACTTAGGATATATGTTCGGCATGGATAATTTGGACTCAAGTGTCTGTTTCCATTGTATACTACTCCATGAGTCTAACCATGGCCAGAATGCTAAGAACAATCTCACAAATGTTCCATAGCAGTTGAATATCAACACTTCAAATCTGACTTAGTTTTTTGAAATGAATCCCTGGCTTTTTGTTGCAATGATAGGGTTTTGTGCGCAGGGAAATGTCTGAGATAACGTTTTGGGTTCAGTGACCCATGTTCAGATGAAGATGTTCTGAGGAAGCGTGATTCCATTCACCCTGTTTCTCTCTCCACAGATACTGCCATACTTGTTGGGTTTTGTTTTGTTTCATGATTTCAGCATTCAAAACCTTAACTTATATCATTAAAATGCTTCACTTTCAAACCTGCCTCTCGGAATGAATTCTTCGAATCACAGATCCAGACTGTATAGGAGAGAGCCTTCAGTCCATCCAGTTTGTGCCTACAAAGCTACACAAAATCTACTCTCGGCCCAGCTCCCAGCACCAGACATATAGTCTCGAATACTATGATGCTTCAAGCGTTCATCCAGGTTGTTGTTAAAGTTTATGACATTTCCTGCTTCTGCAACTCTCTCAGGCACTGAATGATCAGACATCCACCAATCTCTGGTGAACACCTCTTCCTCAGATCCCGCGAACCTCTTCCCTGTCACTTTAAAGATACGGCCCCTTGCCATCTGACAATTCCCTGCCTACCCTTAGTTAAACACAGGAGTGAGCAGCTTCAAATTGGGTCAGGCCATTGTTCAAACTTGACATCTGAACCTTCCCAATTGCCCCAGTTACATGCGAAAATCTTATGTTGCTATCTGTGCTGACGTAGAGAAGCTTGATCAGTAATTTCCAATTTGCATTTTACTTCCTGTTTCTTTCAGTTAATTGCCTGGTGATTTTGGTTCTTGCACGGGGAAAGTGTGGCCTCTCGAACTGCACAACGCGCTGCCTGTTGGCTATGGCAACATCGGATCTACTGTTTGTTCTCACTGACATCATACTGTGGAAACTCAAATTCTTTGGAATGCCAACATGTTTTCTGAATCTTAACGCTGTGTGCCGTCCTGTCTATGTCATGGCTCGTGCATGTACAGACTGTTCCGTCTGGTTCACTGTCCTTTTCACCTTTGATCGTTTTGTGGCCATTTGCTGCCTGAAAATAAAGAAAAGATATTGGACAGAAAAAGCCTTGGCTGTGGCTTTTGCTGCAACTGGCATTCTGCTCTTTTTAAAAAGCATTCCCTTTTATTTTCACTTTGACCCTGGGAGTATAATTAGCAATGTTCGGTGGCACTGCCGAATAAAATCAAATTATTTTACAGATTCCAGGTGGCTGGGATTCAGGTGGTTTGATATCACTTTAACCCCTTTCATCCCATTCGTGTTAATTCTGTTGATGAATACTCTGACAGTAAGACACATTTTATTGATCAGTCGAGTCCGCAAGAGCCTGAGGGGTCAGAGGAAGGGAGAGGGTCACAAAGACACAGAGATGGAGAATCGGAGGAGGTCAGTGATTTCCCTCTTCACCATATCCATTAGCTTCATACTTCTGTGGACAGCGTACGGTTCAAACGTCTTGTACTTTCGCATTAAAGAAACATACCGTAGGAAATTTATTTCTATAAAGGATTTTACGTACATTTCCGAAATGCTGAGGGATTTAAGCTGCAGCACGAACACATTATTTTGTGCAATGACTCTGTCCAAGTTCAGAGCAAAGTTCAAGAATGCGGTCCAACAATTAGTTACATAAATTCTTCACTTAATGACTCAGCAAAATAACTGGGGCAGTCCCCAGGCATCTGCAGTGTTCTCAGTGCAGGAATTGCATATGTGCAGACTGAATTTCATCAACACAATCACATGGATTGAGTTGAACATCCTGCAGTGAATGGCGAGGGTTGAAGCAAGATGGGTCACCATTCACCATGCTCAGGTAAACGATGCTATCCCTTATTGACTGACGGATTGACACACGTGGAGACACACAGACAATGAGGATCGAAAGGCTATTCAGCCCTTCTAAACTAGTCCACCCGTCATTCCAGAACATCGCAGCTCATCCAATTCTAAAGTGTAATCCAAATTCCTGTCTGCTCCGGATAATGATATCAATCTCCCAGGCTTAACAAGAATACATCCACCTCAACTTTGAGGAGTATTAGGAGACCTAACAAAGGGACAGCAGGTAAGGGAACAAGGGGTAACTATCAGGTGCAGGGGAGGTTGGCAAGAGGCTGGAGGAGTTATTCCAAATGATGGACTGGCGTTGAGCGATGGACTCATCTGGAACGTTGATTCTTCACAGACAACCATGAGAATGAGTGATAATGTCCGGCAGCAGGGGTTTCTGCATTTCCCCTGCAGGGGAGGAGAGGGAGGGACAGGAACATGTCATTCCTGCATCATGATCATTGTCAGTCTCTGTCTGTTCGCTGGCAATAAACATTTTATTACAACAAAAGAAAGTCTCGGTCTGCTGGTGGTCCCTGTATCTGACTGTTTCTTGCTCCATTCACATTTGTTCATTTTTGACAGGGTTTCGTGAGTCCCCCTCATGTTTACTTCCACCACAGGGATATTGCCTTCTCACTCTCTCTCCGCCTCTTTCTGCATGTCGTTGTCTCTGTCCCTGTCTTCCTCTCTTTCTCACTCTCTTTCGCCATGTCTGCATCTCTCTCTCCCCATCTCTAAATTTCTTGCTGTCAGTCTCTCTCTGACTCTATCCCTCTACCTTAGTCTCTCTGTCTGTCTTTGTCTCTGTGTCTCACGTTCTCTCTCTCTCTGCCTCACGCTCTGTTTCTTTCTCACACATTGACCACATCGGACACGTGTTCTAGCAGTTTAACACTTGCTACCGTGAGTTGGCTCAAACCACTTCTATGTCTCTTCTTTCACTGAGTTTATCTGATGAGGTGATTTTGGAAAATACAAAATGCACTGGCGCATCCAACAATACCTTGGCACAATATTAGTTACATTTCTGTAAAAGTAGTGTCCCTTCGTCTTCTGCACTTTGACTGTCTCCCTCTCCCTCTCCCTGTCAATGTGCGGGAGTTTGTGTTTAAGTGTTTCATTTTCCGTCTGTGAGGGTCTCTGAGTGTATCTATGTTTCACTGCCTTTGTAGGAGTTTCACTCTGTGTGTGTGCCCACAGGTTTTGTCTTTGGATATGTCCATGTGACACATTGTGACTTATGTTCTGCCCCCGTGTGTTGGTTTCCCTTTGTGTGTGGACCTGTAGATTTATTTTGGTGACTGCATATTGCGGTGTTTATGTGTTTGGGTATGTTAGTCAGTCTATGTGGGAATGTTTCTGTGACAGTGAGTATGTTCGTGTGGCTGTTTGTTACTGTGACAGTGTGAATGTATATCTGCGTGTGTTTTGATATTGCATCTGTTGTGTTTGTGTCTGTGCATGCAGTGTCTGTGTGGTTAATATTCCTTTGACAATGAATTTTAGAGGGCATAGGTTTAGGGTGAGAGGGGAAAGATATAAAAGAGACCTAAGGGGCAACGTTTTCACGCAGAGGGTGCGACGTGTATGGAATGAGCTGCCAGAAGAAGTGGTGGAGGCTGGTACAATTGCAACATTTAAGAGGAATTTCGATGGTATATGAATAGGAAGGGTTTGGAGGGATATAGACTGGGTGCTGGCAGGTGGGACTAGATTGGGTTGGGATATCTGGTCGGCATGGACGGGTTGGACCGAAGAGTCTGTTTCCATGCTGAACATCTCTATGACTCTATGACTCGACTGTCAGCATGTTATACTTGTTGCTGACTTTGTATGTGTGTTTCTCTGACGTTCAGTGCATTATTGTGAGAGTGGGGCTGTGTCTCTAACTGCCTGTGCTGCTGTTTAAGCAGCTGCGTGTGTTGTTCAGATTGTGTTTTCCTCCCTGTCCATGTGTCAGGATCTTTCTGTGTCCCCAGCAGGGTCTCTGTTTGCCTCTCTGTGGGCGTGTCTCTGTTCGCTTCTGATGTCTATGTATAATTGTATAATGTGGTTCTGTAACTGTGTTTAACTGTGCTCATGTGTGCATACAAATGTTTCTGTAAGTTCTTGCATGTTGATTTGCAATGTGTCTCAGTATGACTTCCGTTCTATATGTGTGTGGGGATGTGCGTGTGATTATGTGTCTGTATGTAAATGTGTTTCTTTATTTGGGATGACTTTTTATGTGTACATGTGTGTATTGTGTATCTCTGTTGGTCTGCTTGTATATCTTAGTCTGACTGTTTTTCTGTCTGTGGATGCGTGTGCATTCTTTGTTTGTACGTAGGCGTGTTCCTATATATCTCAGTATGGTGGTATTTCTGTGTGGGCGTGTGTATGTGAAATTTGGGTGTGCTAATGTATCAGTGTGTCGGTGTCGTCACACAATTTAACCTGATTGTAATCCTCTGTGTGTTTGTGAGGGTGAGGGTGTCTTTCTATGTCACTCAGGATTGGGTTATACTTCTGTCAGGAGTTGGTTTCCCATATCTCCGTTTGACTCTGTTTCGGTGCATGTTCGTGTGTTATGTGTGGAAAATGGGATGTGTTCCTGTTTTTGTTTTTTTCAGTATCTTCCTACGTCTCAACTTGAGTGTACTTGAGCGTGTGGGAGTACTTTTCTATCTGAGTGACTTGTTTTTGCGAGTGTGTGCATGTGGGTGTCTTTCTGTGTCTCTCAGGTTACATTTCTGTCTCGTCAAAACACTCCCTCTCCTGAAAAAGGACGAATAAACCCTACAGGAGGCCACGGTGCACAGATTGCTCTTAATGGAGTACATGTGTGGACGTGGGAAAAATCCAAACATCAGTCTCTCCACCTCACAGCGACTGAAACCTGAACAGTTAATTCGGTTTGAAGACCTATTGTCTAACTAACTACACAAGGCAAGGTAATGATTAATGAGATGCAAGGCACTAGGAATCTCAAAGGACCATGGGAACTTGACATGCTTGCCCACTGATCCCTGAATGTCGGAGGGCAGGTTAATACAATCGTTAAGACACCACGTGCCTTGATCAGTCGTGGTGCAAATTCTCGGTTAGGGAGGTCTTTCTGGAGTTTTGTAGGACTGCATACACTCACATGAACACAAGTATTCAAAATTCTGATGAGAGGTGGAAAGGGTGGAGACCTTTTAATAAGGGGAACAGGTCAGTTAGAAGAGAGTGGAGACAATCCCTCATAGATAAAGATGCAGAAATGGTTCCCTCCAAAAACACGTCAATCTCCTCTTATGATTGGAGAAAAAAAGCTACTCAGAGTACGGTGTCAGCAGCAGAGCTGATGAACTGTGCATTGACACTGTCGAATGAGCCTTGATGTTTCTCTTTGGTGCATTTCGTGTTTGTGACACATTTCTGCTCCTGAGTGTCAGTGGTGGAGGAAGTCTATGTTTGGAGTTGTGATGTCAATCAAGCAAGCTGCTTTATCCTGGGTGGTGTCATGCTTTGTGAGTGTTGATGGACCAACATCCAAAAAGAAACTGGGGAGTATTTCGTTACACTTCTTACTTTCGCTTTTACTTTGGGGAGTCAGGAGGTGAGTTTCTTGCCGTGGTCTTCCTGGCTCTGACATCATTTTGTCGCAATAATATTCAAATTAATTATGACCAGCTATTTATTGATGAAGTAGCTGAAGCTGTTTTGTCCGAGGACAGCACACCGTGGAATTTCTGAAGAGATGTTCTGGAGCTGAGCTAACTCTCCTCTAACAACGACAGCCACCTTCCTGTATGCCAGGTATGACAGGTACGAGCAGGGAGTGTGCCCCCGATTGTCCTTCAAGTGAATTTTGAGCGAGCCACAGCGATGTCAGGGTGTGTGACTTTCACCACCCCCCCCCCCCTTCCCCCGCCCCACTCTGCGATTCAGCTCTTGGCCCATGTTTGAAGCAAAAATGTCATACATAAACAAAAGCAGACTGGCGGCATCTGTGGAGAGATATCAGAATTAACACTTCGGGACTTGTGATGCTTTCTCAGAACCTGTCGTAACTTGCCTTCCCAACTATTTTTGTGTAAACTGCAAATTTGGAAAGAGCACATTTTCTTCCTTTCTCCAACTCATTCACATACACAGTATTGCATTCTTCATATGTACAGCATATAAAGTATTCCGTATTGTTATATGTTGGAGCTGAGTGTGTCTGTACAAATATTGCTGTGTATAGGAGTTGATCATGTTTGCATGGAAATATTATTGTGCATTGTATCTGTTTGTGTTTATATCTAAACATTGTTTTGCTTTGGAGTTGTTCTAGTTTTAACATAAATATCGTTAAGCATTAGAACTGCTCATTGTAAATATAAATATGGTTGTGTCTGGAAACGGTTCCTGGTCTTATTTGCTTCCTATTTTCTATTTGAGTTGCTCTTGCTTTTATATTAATATTGTTGTACCTCAGTTCTGTTCTCTTATTTTTATAGATACCATGGTGTGTTGCGGCTGCACATCTGATTAAGTTATCTGATTCTGTGTTGTGAACTTCGCCCAACAGTTCCTCCAAGATCAGTTATGAATTTCATTGTTTGTTAATTTTCCCAGATGCACACCGATGTCCAACGATACATGAATTCAAACAGCAAAGGCTGTAACTGTGCAGGTTCTCTCTCTCTCTCCTATAATAACCTCACCATGTGCTTCCATTGTCTTTCTTCTCCCTTTTAAACCTGCTGTTGTTTTGACTTTTTTTCCCCAAAGTTCCAAAACAATGCAACAGCACATGAATCCAATTGCAGCTCCTGGAATTCGAGAAAATCACCTTCAGCACCTAAAATACCTCACAAAACGAGCAACTGTTACAGTCAGAAATTTTTCCCGTCCTCCATCTTGGATTACCGTGAATCCTCTTGGGAAATAAGACAGGGCAGGTGACTGAGTGTCAGTGGGAGAACACGTTTGGACCAGCGACCATAATTCTATTAGATTTAAAATAATGATGGAAAAGGATAGACCACATCTAAAAGTTGAAGTTCTAAATTGGAGAAAGGCCAATTTTTACAGTATTAGGCAAGAACTTTTGAAAGCTGATTCGAGGAAAATGTTCACAGGTAAAGGATCGGCTCGAAAATGGGAAGCCTTCAGAAATGAGATAACGAGAATCCAGAGACAGTATATTTCTGTTAGGGTGAAAGGAAAGGCTGGTAGTTATAGGGAATGCTGGATGACTAAAGAAATTGAGGGTTTGGTTAAGAAGAAGAAGGAAGTATATGTAAAGTATAGACAGGATAGATCGAGTGAATTCTTAGAGGAGTATAAAGGAAGTAGGAGTATACTTAAGAGGGAAATCAGAACGGCAAAAAGGGGACATGAGATAGATTTGGAAAAAATAATTAAGAATTTTTTAAAAATACATTAAGGACAAAATGGTAACTAGGTAGTAAATAGGGCCCCTCAAAGATCAGAAATGTGGCATTTGTGTGGAGCCATAGACAATGGGGAGATTCTAAATGAGGATTTTGCATCAGTATTTACTGTGGAAAAGGATATGGAAGATATCGACTGTAGGAAAATAGATGGTGATATCTTGCAAAATTTCGACATTACAGAGGATGAAGTGCTGAATGTCTTGAACCGGGTAAAGGTGGATAAATCCCCAGGACCTCATCAGGTGAACCCGAGAATTCTGTGGGAATCTAGATAAGTGACTGATGGGCCTCTTGCTGAGATATTTGTATCATCGATAGCCACATGTGAGGTGTTGGAAGACAGGAGGTTGGCTAACGTGGTGCCACTGTTTAAGAAGGGTGGTAAGAACAAGCCATGGAACTATAGATTAGTGAATCTGTTGGGCAATTTGTTGGAGGGAATCCTGAGGGACAGGATGTACATGTATTTGGAAAGGCAAGGACTAATTAGTGATAGTCAACATGGCTTTGTGAGTGGGAAATCATGTCTCACAAACTTGATTGAGTTTTTTGAGGAAATAACAAAGAGGACTGATGAGGACAGAGCGGTTGATCTGATCTATATGGACTTCAGTAAGGCTTTCGACAATGTTCCCCATGGGAGACTTGTTAGCAAGGTTAGATCTCACAGAATACAGTGAGAACTAGCCATTTGGATACAGAACTTGGCTGAAAGTTAGAAGACAGAGTGTGGTGGTGGAGGTTTGTTTTTCAGTCTGGAGGCCTGTGACCAGTGGAGTGCCAAAAGTATCGGTTCTGGGTCCTCTACTTTTTGTCATTTTCATAAATGGTTTGGATGCGAGCATAAGAGTACAGTTAGTAAGTTTGCAGATGACACCAAAATTGGAGGTGTAGTGGACAGTGAAGAGGGTTACCGCAGATTACAACAGGATCTTGACCAGAAGGGCCAATGGGCTGAGAAGTGGCAGATGAACTTCAATTCAGATAAATGTGAGGTGCTGCATTTTGGGAAAGCAAATCTTATCAGGACTTATACACTTAATGGTAAGGTCCTAGGGTGTGTTGCTGAACAAAGAGACTTTGGAGTACAGGTTCACAGCTCCTTGAAAGTGGAGTCACAGGTAGATAGGATAATGAAGAAGACGTTTGGCATGCTTTCCTTTATTGGACAGAGTATTGAGTACAGGAGATGGGAGGTCATGTTGCGGCTGTACAGGACATTGGTTAGGCCACTGTTGGAATATTGCATGCAAGTCTGGTCTCCTTCCTATCGGAAAGCTGTTGTGAAACTTGAAAGGGTTGAGAAAAGATTTACAAGGGTGTTGCGAGGATTGGAGTATTTGAGCTATAAAGAGAGGCTGACCAGCCTGGGGCTGTTTTTCCTGGAGCATCGGAGGCTGAGTCGTGACATTATAGAGATTCACAAAATTATGAGGGGCATGAATAGAGTAAGTAGTCAAAGATTTTCCCTTTTGTCGGTGAGTCCAGAAGTAGAGGGCATAGGCTTAGGGTGAGAGGGGAAATATATAAAAGAGACTATGAGGCAACGTTTTCATACAGAGATGGTACGTGTATGGAATGAGCTGCCATAGGAAATGGTGGAGCCTGGTACATTTGCAACATTTAAGAGGCATTTGGATGGGTATATGAATAGGTAAGGTGTGGAGGGGTATGGGCCAGGTGCTGGCAAGTGGGACTAGATTGGATTGGAATATCTGGTCTGCATGGACTTGTTGGACCGAAGCATGGAAACACACTGTACATCTCTATGACTCTATGCACATGTTCATGTTTGAATAATTTTCCGTTTCTGAAGTGTTTACGTTTATACATGAAAATGGTTGCATATTAAAGTTGGAATGAAACTGTTAATCTTTCTGTACATCAATTGTGTTTTAGAATTGTTCACATTCATTTTTAAATATTGTGCATGAGAACTGTTCATGTCTGTATGTAAATATTGTTGTGTACTGGATCTGTTCCAGTTTACATATCAAAGTTGTGAATTGTAACTTTTTAAATGGATGCAATATTTGCACATTGTGTGTTGACGATACAGCAATAGATCATTTTGTTAAATCAACACAAACAAGGTTAAGTGTCATCAGCTTGGATTTCTGTCAAGGATCGAGGCGTGTTTTGTAATTAATCACCTGATATCAAAACAGAAGTGAGTCTGTTAAACACTTAGACTGTCTAAAACTGATAAACTACACCCAAACCTCAAATAAATTGTGCCCAAACCATATCCGTTCAGATCCATCATATGCCACAGATCCCGATCAGAGATTCACACTGAGATGTAATTCCATATTAATCCTCCCAACATGACTACTCTCTCACTGTGCACCAGGCCAACAAAAAACAAAACCAAATTCCCACACACCCTGCCAGTCCTGTAACACTGGAACTACATGAGGCACTGGCTGTCTCCCAGCTGCGATTTTGTGCAGAGTCCTGGTCATCAGCCTGCAGTGAGGACGGAATTGTACTAAGGAGAGCATAGAAGAGATTTACAAGAAGCAAAATGGATAGTGCTTGGGTCAACTCTTAAACAGAGTTGAATGCGAATTGAGTTATTGAGATATACAAAATAAGGAGGCTCTTGAATGGGGACTTCTCTACCCAAACGCAGGACCATTTACCAGGAGATGCAGAGAGTGAATAATTGATGGAAGCTATGTAGGGGACTTGAGGTGTACCATTTCATTCAGAAGGTGATGGTGCATTTGGAATTCATTGAATTTCAGATGACTGTGGCTAATTTCCAGTTGTTTTCCTGAAGAGGTTTTTGTGGCTTCATATTTTTACACTGCATGAAACAGTTTTGCTTCGGGAGGAATATTATTAACTAAGTTTAGAAGATAAGAAATAATCAATTCATTAGGTTAATATTGCTTACCTTATTTAGGTATTCTCATCACAAAGTAAATTAAAAAAATAAGACGTGTCGTGAAATCGTGTTCTGTCTATGAACTGCTGAGTATTTGTATTATCACTTCCCATGTTAATTTCACCTGACATGATTAGAACACAATAGAGAATCAGAGTGACCTGATTATTTTATAACGACATATTTTATTGCACAATGGATTAGAGCCGCAAAATTCATTATTTGGAGTAGTGAACTGACTGCTTTGTTTTGCATTATGTCGCTTATTCAAAAAGTTTCAACAAGCCTATCCCCAAGACTATTTTAGTCAGACAATGCAGAGAACGCAATAAAATTATCATATCTACTGATTTGCATTTGGCATTATCTGTTCACTGAATTTACAAGCAAAAATGGAACATTTTCGAAATATGACAAGGAATGGTTCACTTCCAGAAACAAACTCTGCGGGATTCCATGAGTTAACAGATCCTCAATTTATCATCACAGATAATGGTTTGTCCCTTCAATGATGAAACCAAACTTTCTCGGCTCTGTTAGCATCCTCCGTCAAATCACTCCCCAGTCTCATGTTTTTGTCATATATTGATCAGAACATTCCAGGCAAACGTATTTGGAGGACGGGAAAGACTGTGGCTGTCAGAGCTCCTCCCTTTGTTGTGGCACTTTACGTGACAGAGATGACTTTCTCGAATTCCTGGAAGACTATTGTTTTGTAAGTTGGTGCATTGTTTTGGAAATTTGTGGAAAAGAAATAACAAAGCAAGGCAATTTATAAAGGAAGAAGATAGACAAAGTTGGATACCACGTGGTCAGCGAGATAGATAGATAGATGGATATGTATATAGATAGATAGATAGATAGATAGATAGATAGATAGATAGATAGATAGATAGATAGATAGATAGATAGATAGATAGATAGATAGATAGATAGATAGATAGATAGATAGATAGATAGATAGATAGATAGATAGATAGATAGATAGATAGATAGATAGATAGATAGATAGATAGATAGACAGACAGACAGGCAGACAGACAGGCAGGCAGATAATTACTGCTGTCTGAAGCAGCAGTGAATCCGCACATCTACTGCTTCGGTTTCTGAGTCCATGTGTTTCTGGCCATCGGAGTGCATCTGGGTAAAAAAACAGCAAAAATTACAGCTGCCCTTGGAGGAACACGTGTATAAGAGTTCACAGCACTGGAGCAGATAAGAGCATGGTTTTTAAGTGTAACCTTGCTGCCTTTTTTTGTGTCAGTCTACAACAGTGGGTCGAGAGAGTTCATTTTTGGGCATGTGTTTTGTTGAGGTCTGTCTCTTGATTAAGGTGTAAAAGTATAAGTCATTGGCAATACGTTAGCCCGGAGACGTGTCTTTTAGAGCTCTCGGGCTGTGGTATTTTCTGCGTCAGTAGATTATTGAGGTGAAAAGATGACTTTTAGTGGACTGATAAACTTTTCCTGTCAGATGTGGGAGGTTCAGGAAAGCTTCCATTTACTGAAGATTATGCCTAAGTCTGTTTGTTTGTGAATCCTGTCAAGTTGCCATGGTTCGATTGGAGAAACAGAGGTAAAGAAGTATTTACAGGAGGTAGAGGGGTGTGACGGCTAGCATTTACAGGAAGATGGGAAAGCCACAGATACAATCATGTAGATGGGACACCTCCAGGAAAGGTTGGACAAAGAGGTGGATAGTACAGGAGTCTCTGGTGGCTATTGTCATCTTAAACAAGTGTGGTGCTTTGGAAAATGTCAGGGATGTGCACTCTTAGCGAATGTGTCATCAACAGCCAGGTTGCTGACACCAAGACTGGCTGTAATGTATAACAGGGGTACACCAGGGTCCAAGTGATCAGTTGAGATAAGGCTCTGTCTAGTCAGAGGCACAAACAGACGTTTCTATGACAAACATTGAGAAACCAGAGTGGAATGTTGCCTCGCTGGTGCCTAGATCAAGGATATCTCTGAGAGGGTGCAGAATGTTCTGAAAGAGGAGAGGGACCAGCAGGAGGTCATGTGAACAGTGGAACTAATGACATATGAAGGGAAAAGGATAAAATTCAGAATGTGGAATATCAGAAGTTCGTCAGTAATTGAAAAGGAGGTGCTTGGTGGGAGTGATTTTGGATTACTTTTGATGCCACGAGCTAGTGAGTGGAGGAATTGGAGGATGGAGAAGATGAATATGTGGTCGAGGAGCTGGTGTCACAGAGAAGGATATACACTTTGGCATCATTGGAATCTCTTCTGGCATAGAAGTGACCTATATAAGGAGGACGGATTGAACCTGAATAGAAAGGGGACTAATACACTGGCAGGGAGATTTGGTCGAGGTGCTCAGGAGGATTTCAACTGAGAAGGTTGTGGAGTGTTCGGAATGCGGGCAGCGTGTGGGACCCAGGGAGACAGTGAAGGCAGAAATGAGTCTGACATTGATGCATTTGCAAAATGGAAGAGGTCAAACAGTCAGGGCAGGCAAGAGCAAAGCAGCGAACGAGGTAGGACTGATAAAGTAAACTGAGTTTATTGCAATACAAGTGGACCAACAGGGAAAGCAGTTGAACTTCGGGATGGTTAGGAAGATGGAATAGGGATATCATAGCAATTAGAAAGACGTGGCTCAGGGAAGGACTGGACTGGCAGGTAATGCTATAGAATACAAAGGCTGTCGTAAGGAAAGAAAGGGAGCTCAGAGAAGAGGGGAATTTGTGTTTTTGATAATAGTTAACATTACAGCTGTAATGAGACAGGCGATTATGTCTAGGGAAGATATTTGTGTGGAACAGAGAAATAAGAAAAAGATGATCACCTTATTGGGATTGCATTATTGACCCGGGAATGGTAAGTGGGGAGTCGAAAAAAATTGTAAGGAGATATCAGTTATCTGTAAGAATAATAGAGTGGTG
Source organism: Chiloscyllium plagiosum (assembly GCF_037043375.1). Taxonomy (NCBI): domain Eukaryota; kingdom Metazoa; phylum Chordata; class Chondrichthyes; order Orectolobiformes; family Hemiscylliidae; genus Chiloscyllium; species Chiloscyllium plagiosum. Next base: position 31,418,056 of record NW_028270178.1, on the reverse strand, counting down.
ATAGTAGGGAATCTTAACGTTTCAAACATAGCCTTGGACTGCCAGAATGTTAAGGGTTGAGATCGAGAGGACATTGTGTACAAGAAATAAGGCAGGCCAGGTGACTGACGTGTCAGTGGGGAGCACTTTGTGGCCAGCGACCATAAATCTATTCGCTTAAAGTTTGGCCAATTTTGAAAGTGCCTAGCCAGAACTTTCAAAGGTTGACTGCAGGAAAATGTTTGTAGGTGAAGCAAAAGTTAGAAAGCGGGAAGCCTTCTAAAATGAACTAACAAGAGTCCAGAGACAGTATGTTTCTGTTCAGCTGAAAGGCAAGACTGGTAGGTGCAGGAATGCTGGATGATGGGAAAAATGAGGTTTTGGTAAAAAGAAGGACACATATGTCAGGGATATTCAGCAGAGATCGAGTCAATACTTATAAGAATATGAGGGGAGTAGGAGTATACATAAGAGGGAATGGATGTCGGTTTGCTCACTGAGCTGGAAGGTTCATTTTCAGACATGTCGTCACCATACAAGGAAAAATAATCAGTGAGCCTCCGAATGAAGCACTCTTGTTGTCGCTGGCTTCCTATTTATATGTTTGAGTTTCCTTGGGTGGGTAATGTCATTTCCTGTGGTGACATCATTTCCTATAGTGATGTCATTTCCTGTTTTTTTTTAAGGGTTGGTAATTATTCTCAAAATTCGTCAACTACAGAGGGAAATCGGCAGGGCAAAAATCGGACATGAGATAGCTTTGCCCAAAAGGGTTAAGGAGAATCCAAATGCATTTCATAAATATATTAAGGACAGAATTGTAACACAGGAAAAAATAGGACACCTGAAGCATCATGTGGCAGGCTGTGTGTGGAAATGCAGGATATGTGAGCAATAGTAAACGAGCATTTTGAATCTTTGCTTACTACGCAGAAAAGCATGGTAGATACAGAATGTAGGGAAACATTCCCATATTACATCAGAAGCAATGCTGGATATCTTAAAAATCATGAGGTTGGAAAAATCCCCAGGACCTGATGAGGTGTCCTCTCAATCTCTTTGGGAAACTAAGGAAGTGATTGCTGTGGGACTTGCTGAGATATTTGTATAATTGACAATAAGTGAGGTGCTGGAAGACTGGAGGTTGGCAATCATGGTGCCAGTATTTAAGAAAGGTGAGAAGGTACAGCCAGGGCAGTGTAGACTGGTGAGCCTGACATTAGTGGTGGACAAGCTGTGAGAGTGAATCTGCAGGGACAGGATTTACATGTATTTGGTGTGGCAAGGACTAATTGGGGCAGTTGACATGCCTTTGTACATACAGTATCATGTCTCACCAACTTAACTGAGTTTTTTGAAGAAGTATCATTGAGGTTTGATGAGGCAGAACAGTGGATGTGATCAATGTGGACTTCAGGAAGGTGTTCAAACTGGTTTGTCATGCTGGACAAATTCGTAAGGATAGCTGGCATTGAACTCAGGGAAACCCAACTATTTGGATACAAAACAGGCTTGTAGGTGGAAGACAGAGGGTGGTGGTATCGACTCGCCTTTCAGACTGGAGGCCTGTGACCAGGGGTGTGTGAGTGGAATTGATGCTGGATTCACAGCTTTTTGTCATTGACATAACGATTTGAAATTGACAATTTTCATTCTCGTTCGTAAGTTTGCAGATCCCACTAAATTTTACGTGGGACTTGACAATGAAGAAGGTTGATCGCATGGGCCAATGCTCCAGAACTTGCCGTGCCCTGAGTCAAGCAGTTGCGGTGGAGCTACAAAACTGGCATCTACCCGAGAGAGTGGAATTTTGCCCTCTTGTATCCTATGCAATGCATACAAAGGAGGAAAAAGCCAAGCTGGTCAATTTCCTCCCCGTCAGCCTTATCTCGAGCATCAGTAAAGTGATGGAAGGTATTATTATAGGGGTGGCACAGTGGTTAGCACTGCTGCCTCACAGATCCAGATACCCAGGTTCAATTCCCGCCTCAGGCGACTGACTGTGTGGAGTTTGCACATTCTCCCCGTGTCTGCATGGGTTTCCTCCGGGTGCACCGGTTTCCTCCCACAGTCCAAAAATATGTGCAGGTTAGGTGAATTGGCCATGCTAAATTGCCCGTAGTGTTAGGTGTAGGGGAATGGGTCTGGGTGGGTTGCTCTTCGGAGGGTCGGTGTGGACTTGTTGGGCCAAAGGGCCTGTTTTCACGCTGTAAGTAATCTAGTCTAATCAACAAACAGCACCTGCTCAGCAATAACCTGCTCAGTGACGCCCAGTTTGTGTTCCACTGCGGCGGGCCAGCTCTTGATCCCAGTACACACTTAGTTCTGACATGGACAAAAGAAATAATTCTAGAGGTGGGTGTGTGTGACTCGCTTAACATTAAGACTGCATTATGTGCAGGTTTGGACCTGGGTTTCTAGTGGAGATGGCTTGAGAGAGAGACTTTGTCTCATACAAGAGACACTTGTATATGTGCTCGATTCGTATGAGAAGTGTGTGTACGACTTTGTGACTGAGTGTTATACTAACTGCGTAAGGCTCCACAGTCGTGTATGTGTGTGTGTCAGTATCTTGTGCATGCACCTGACAGCATATAGTGCATGATTGAATGTGATTGTGTCTGTTGTTATAATCCTATCTGTTGTTTCTAACTTTTCCTTCTCTTCCTACCTTCGAATGTTAAAGTTGTTGATTCATTCCGGAGACCACCCCTGGCTGGAAAATCGATCCTGCGAAGGCGCAGCAAGAATTGGCGCCCAATGCTGCAGAATGCCAAACAAAGATTCGGAGGAATTTAACGAAATCACCTCTTTACAGTAATATAGAAATCAGTATGACATATGTATTGTTAAAATAAAGTCTGATATTAGCTGAATAGCAGCCTTACATTTGCTTCATTCTATTCCTTCATAAATGAACTGAACTGATGAGTTACCACTTTCATAGTTTTGCAAAGTTGTATTGCAATTTTAACTGACTTCTAAATCTGCTTCTCTGACCCCCTTTGCAGATCGACTGAATTCACATCCTTACTTTCTAAGCAGGCTCCCGGTTAGGAATTTGTACCATTTTTTTCAGTCCATTCACAAGTCAATTAGTGTACAAACTGAAAAAGAATACAGGACAATATATATATTTTTTGAAGACAAGCTTCCATTTAGTCAATGCAACAACAGCAACTATTTAAAGCTAAATCTAAAAATAAAAGGATAAAATTAGAAATCTTGGTATGAGACAGCTGGCCATCCCCACTCAGGTTGCTTCTCCTGTTCCAACCGTTAAAATAAACCAAGACCTCACAAACTGTTTAATCTATTGACTTGCCAAGTAGGCAGCTCTTCACCTCTCTCATAAACCCACACTGTTGAAAAAAAAGAACAAAATAACTCTTAAACCAATACCCTTATCACAATGCACAGGGAATGAATTGAAGGATTATGAACCAACAGCAATTAAGGAACTCCGATATAGTTCCAGGTTAGGATGGTGAGTGGCTTGGAGGACAACTTGCAAGGGATTTTGTTTTCATTTATTTGCTATCTTTATCCTTCTGGATGGTTGTGTTCGTGAGTTCAGAGGTTCTTTCTGAGGAAACTCTGTTGAATTGCTGCAATGCATCTTGTAGATAGCACACATGTCTGCTACTGAGATTCGGTGGTGGAGGGAATGGATGCTTGTGGCTGTGGTGTCAGTCAAAAGGGTGCTGCTTTATTCTGGATGGTGTCAAGCCTTTTGAGAGTGTTGTTGGAACTTCACCCATCCAGGTACATGAGGAGTATTCCATCACACTCCTGATTTGTGCTTTGTAGATGGTGGGAAGTCTTATCATGGTTGGGGGCTGGGGTGGGGAATGTGCAGTCAGGAGTTGAGTTTCTCACTGCAGGACTCCTAATCTCTGACCTGATGTTATTTCTCCAGACTTCAAATGGATTGGATTTCACCACCCCAACTGTGGGACTCAAGATTGAAGGCTGGATCAGATTACTCTTGAGAAGCCAAACTGTGACAAACTTAGATGTGTCCAAATGATGCCACCATTCTTGGAAGCGATACGATACCTGACAGTTTACAACTTCACCTACAGATTGGAGCAATTCCTCTCGTGCTTCAGATCTCGCCTTTTAATAATGCCACCATTACCACCTTGCTTCTAATTCCATCTTGTCAAATATCTAAATGAAAGGTTAGGAGAGATAATCAGAGGGTGCATGCATTGACCCTCTGCACAAGGTATATGATCTGTATTTTGGCTATGTTCGAAGTCAAGCCATGGATGGGAAAGGTGGTGAGTTCAGGACGTGTTGTGGTGCTTGGATTGAGGAGTAGAAATGAGAAAATGAATTAATCACAAATACATATTTCTTTCTGGGTTGTGGGTTCTGCTGGGGGAAAATACTCAGCAGACTTAATCCTGTGAGATTGTTTACTATAGAGACTTGCAAATTATTAAGCCTTTCAAATTGGCAGCTCATCTCTGAGTCATCATCCCAATCCTTGTTCTGCTTTTATAAAAAAAATGGTTGTATGGAACCACGTTGAATCAGGTTGAAATTTTCCAATCTCAGATCAACTCCAACCACCTTAGTGAGTCAACCCCCTTATTCTTGAGTCAGGCGGTAACTAGATCAGTAAATTTGCAGGCTCTTTTCCTTTCTCTGTCTTGCAGATAATTTAGGGGCGATTGTCATTCTGACCAAGAGAAAATGTGCCCTCACTCCTTGCACAATGCGTGACCTGGTGATCATGGCAATATCTGACCTAAAGGCCATTATCAGTGATGTCAAACTCTATGGAATATATTATTGTTATTTTCTGGAATCTCTTCAGAATATCATCCCTGTATAAAGTGTCATCACCGTCCTGCTGTATGGAGTATGAGACTGTTCATTCTGGTTCACTGTCATTTTCTCTTGTGATTGACTTACGGCTATTTTTTGCTAGAAGCTGAGAAACATTGCACCCGGAGAACTGCAACTTCAGTACTCGCAACAACCTGAATTCTGATTTGTTGAGAAAATAATGCCATGCTCCACTTTATATATGAACCTGGTTTGATCATTAACAATATTCCATGGGGATGATATGCAAAACCAAACTATTATATTGATTCTGAATGGGTTTGGCAAGATTTTCACAATTTTGGTTCAAATTGCCTTCATCCTGCAGCTCAACACTCTGAAAGGCAGACACATTTTCGTGGCCAATGGAGTCAACAACGGACTGAAGAGTCAGAGCAAAGGAGAGTCCCAATGAGGCTGAGACGGAGAACAGGAGGTGGCCTCTGAATTTACTTTTCACCATAGCTGGCAAATTCTTATGTATGTGGCAAGTGGATGTTATAAAATTCATTCTGGTGGGCGGCACGGTGGCACAGTGGTTAGCACTGCTGCCTCACAGCGCCTGAGACCCAGGTTCAATTCCCGCCTCAGGCGACTGACTGTGTGGAGTTTGCATGTTCTCCCCGTGTCTGCGTGGGTTTCCTCCCACAGTCCAAAGATGTGCAGGTCAGGTGAATTGGTCATGCTAAATTGCCCGTAGTGTTAGGTAAGGAATAAATGTAGGGGTATGGGTGGGTTGCGCTTCGGTGGGTTGGTGTGGACTTGTTGGGCCCATGGGCCTGTTTCCACACTGTAATGTAATCTGATCTAATCTAATGTAATCTAATCTAATCATATATTACAGTCTGAGTAGAACAGATGACACAGAACCGGAGTATGTCTTTCATCAAGTCGGATGGCTGCTGCGAAATTTAATTTGCTGCACAAACGTATTTATTTATTCGTTGACTCAGTGTAAGCTCAGAATGCAGTTCATGAGGGCGGTGAAATGCCCATCCACATTAACTGTTCAGTTAAGTTCGGAAGAAAATCACTGATAGTAGCTGAGAGCCGGGCCCCAGTTTCCCTTTTAAATGGATAGAAATGGCAATTCCTTGACTCCCAAAGGAGAACAGCAAAGGACAGGGCAGTATGCAGAAAGTGATTCTGCTGAAGAGAACGTCAAGGGAGTTTTCAGGAAGGTCAGTGCACTCTCTCCATGTCAGAAGAGACAACAATCGCAGTTTCTCCTCCACTGCCATTTGTTTGAACCTCAATTCTTCAACTTCGCTAAGGATAGAATTCGATTCGAACTTACAAAAGACAAAATTGTCGATACTGACATCATCTTTTTTTTGGAATTCCCAAACATTACTTACTTGTTGAAGTATCTGACCTCTTGGACTTACATTAATTCCAAATTCTTTGACAAGGTTTCAATTCCCTCACTGGTCTTGACTCTGTCAGGCAATCCCTGTAACCTTCATTTCCCATGGCCAATCCAGCTAACCTGCATATCCATGGACACTATGGACAAGTTAGCATGGCAGATCCACCTAACCTGCACATCCAGGGATACTATGGACAATTTAGCATGGCCAACCCAGCTAACCTGCACACAGTGGCATTTAACCATGAATGGTCTGTTTCTCAATCCCAAACTCTTGCATTCTCCCCACAACATTTGAACCCCTTCCCAATCACTAATCCAAAAAACCCTGTCCTAAATATGCTCAATGTCTTCGTCCCCACAGCCCTCTGTGGTAGTGATTTCTATAGATTATCCATCATTAGACTGAAGAAATTCATCTTCATCTCCATTCCAAAGGTCGTTCCTTCACTCTGAGGCTGAGCCCTCAGGTCCTAGTCTCTCCTACATGGGAGAGAAATGGGAGTATTCTTCACAAAAGGAAGTACAATGCTGGTCTGATGCTTTGGAATACTGTCTCAGGACTGATTGGAATCGGTGGACTGGACCAGGTTCGAGAACTCAGCACTTTGGGATTGATCTGCAGTCCCAGCGGCGGCCGGAAGGGCGGCAGCACAGAGTAACGGCGATCATACGTTCATGGTTGTGGTGAATGATGAGGCTGGGACACCCAGTCTCTCATTATTCTGGCGCAGAACACATATTCTGGAAGGGGTGCGAACGAGACAGTAATTGAAGAACACTGGGAAAAGAGAGGGCTAAATACAGATAGAGAGAGGGTTAACGATTGTAATTAATAGATAATTTAATCAAGAATAATGGGAAGATTATTAAAATATAATTGGAGGGTTAAATAGGGACTAATAGGGAGAGAGCTGAACACAAGAAATGGCAGCAGGATGTTAAAGACAAAACAGGGAGAAGATTTCATTGAAAGTAATTGTGGGAGAAGTACATAGAGAGTAAGAGTGAGTATTGATTACAGGGGCACAGTTAGAGGGTTAATACAGGGCAAAATATAACGAATATAATGAGATTAGCCAGTTAGATCTCATAGAATATGAGTTCCGTGATTGGGCCTGTTAACCTGCTCTAATCAGGGGGTCCTGGCTGACAGCTGCAAACAGGAAGGTCAGGGGTTCTGCTCACTCAAAGAACCAGCTTTGTGCTAGCTGGGTCAGTGTGACATACTGTGTAAGCATAAAATCAGTAACTTGAGGACTGGTTAGCAAACTTTGTGGAACGTGAGAAGATTTAATACAAAGTAACAGGGAGGATGTTGAATAGAGTGGAGTATAGTGAGGATTACGTTAAGGGGAAAGAAAGTAGAGTTAATACAGTGTAATAGAGAAAGAACTAAATATAGACTCATGAGAAGAGAGTTGAATGCAGGATAATTGGGAAAGTCTTAAATACAGGAAAAATGAGAGCGATAAATACAGAATGGAGAGGATTAAATGAAGACTAATAAGGAGAAGGTGAATTAGTGAGCAATAGGGAGAAAACTGAATACAGAGACAGAGTTAAACACTGTAGTCTCAAACATCAGTTTCAATAGAGCGGATTCAATGGAAAATTATCGTGAGATGGTTAAATATAAAATAATAGGGACAGTAGTAAACAGAGAGTAATAGGGGGAGTGTTGAACTGAGCAGAAGTGAGAGATATGGTTAAATACAATGGAATATATAGGATCAAATATAGGTAAAGGTAGGATTAGGTAAAGAATAACAGAGGATGAGTAAATACAGGCTAATAAAGGGAAGATGAAATACGGATCAATTGATGGAGATGACTGAATACAGATATTGGCTTAAATGTTGATTCATAGGGAGAAGCTACCACAAAAAAGAGTTTCATCCTATCAAGTTTCCAAACCTTAATATTAAGCCTTGGCTCTCCCTCTGTCTATTTTGCCTTGCCTCCCAGGATCACCTCTCTCTGCCTCACCTAGTTTCCCTCATTCCTCATGCAGTTGTCATGGAACCTCGCACATGCCCACACTCCTCACATCTTCCCTTTCCCTCCTGTCTTCGCTTTTTCAGGTAGAACATTGTGGATTGACGTAAGGCTTTTGTGCTGTTCTCGTAGTCACATGAGAGGGGATGAATGGCCTTCAACCTCTCCTCTTTACCACCTCAAAATGAGCTCAATTGCCTCCTCCTCTTCCTCTCTATCAGTCTCAAAAAGGGGTTTTTTCATTCAATCAATGGGTGAGGGCATGGCTGACGAACGCCAGCATTTTTGCCCATCTCAAATTGCCTAGAGGACAGTAAAGTGTCAACCACATTGTTGTGGGCCTGGAATCACATGAGCTCCTGACCATTTAAAGATGGAGTTTGCCCTCTCGAAAGGACAAGAGCAGATAAATAATTAATATTGGATTTGCGGTCATCATTAGCCTCTTTAATTCCAGACATCTACTGAAATCAAATTGCACAATCTGCTGTATTGGGATTGAACTTGGTTCCCCAGAACATTACCCAGGTCTCTTGGTTAACAGTCCAGCAATAATTCCACGAAGCCATGTCCTCCACCTACTAAATAGCTTCCTTTTAGTAGTAGGCTGGAGAACGGGCTGAATACAAACAGATAGAACTGCGGATGCTGTCAATTATAAACAAAACCAGAAATTGCTGATCAACTCAGCAAGTCTGCCAGCATCTGTCAAGAGTAATCAGAGCTGAATGGCCTCCTGTTCCAGTGTAACAAAGTGGAGAAGGAACTGAATGGCCTTCTCCTATTCTAGTGTTGCTGGGTGTGTCTGGCTACAGCACACTCCTGCAGTGATTAAAATCGAAGCAATGCTTTGTCCATTGAATTAAAAATAAAATCTGTCAGTGAAACTTGCAAGTCTCTGGCTATCTGTTTTCCTGTTAGGGAATATCTTAAATAAAATCTCCGTGCAGTATTCTAAATACTTCAGCTCTTCACAGTCAGTTAGTGTGATATTCCTATGTATATTTAAATCATTAACAAGGGAAAGGGGCCGGCAAATAGTGAATAATGTAGGACGTGAGAATTGTTTAATCTTTTTGGTAAAGAGAGACACTATAAATTAACTGGCCCAATTATGGAGGGGATGTCATAACGTCAAGACTCGGAGGTGTACTTTTTGTTTTGGAAAGTGACTGAGCAGATTGGGCAAGCTTTTAAACATCCATACAATATTCAGTTAGAGTACAAATGTGAGGGAAATGTTGCTAAACCATTATAATTCACTGTTTCAGCTACGGTTGAGGGAAACAGACCAGCTTTGAACCATTGAAATGTGAAAGTCTTGTTGTTGTGGTTCTGTTCGCCGAGCTGGAAGTTTTTGTTGCAAACGTTTCGTCCCCTGGCTAGGCGACATCATCAGTGCTTGGGAGCTACCTGCGAAGCGCTTCTTTGATGTTTCCTCCGGTGTTTATAGTGGTCTGTCCCTGCCGCTTCCGGTTGTCAGTTTCAGCTGTCCGCTGCAGTGGTTGGTATATTGGGTCCAGGTCGATGTGTTTGTTGATGGAGTTTGTGGATGAATGCCATGCCTCTAGGAATTCCCTGGCTGTTCTCTGACTGGCTTGCCCTATGATAGTAGTGTTGTCCCAGTCGAATTCATATTGCTTGATGTCTGCGTGTGTGGCTACTAAGGATAGCTGGTCGTGTCGTTTCGTGGCTAGTTGATGTTCATGTATGCGGATCGTTAGCTGTCTTCCTGTTTGTCCTATATAGCGTTTAGTGCAGTCCTTGCATGGTATTTTGTAAACTACATTCGTCTTGCTCATGTTGGGTATCGGGTCCTTCGTTCTGGTGAGTTGTCTGAGCGTGGCTGTTGGTTTGTGCTGTTATGAGTCCTAGGGGTCGCAGTAGTCTGGCTGTCAGTTCCGAGATGCTCCTGATGTATGGTAGTGTGGCTAGTCCTTTTGGTTGTGGTATGTCCTCGTTCCGTGGTCTTTCTCTTAGGCATCTGTTGATGAAGTTGCGCGGGTATCCGTTTTTGGCGAATACCTTGTATAGGTGTTCCTCTTCTTCTTTTTGCAGTTCTGGTGTACTGCAGCGTGTTGTGGCCCTTTTGAATAGTGTCCTGATGCAGCTTCGTTTGTGTGTGTTGGGGTGGTTACTTTCATAGCTTAGGACTTGGTCTGTGTGTGTGGCTTTCCTGTATACCCTTGTCGTGAATTCTCCGTTCGGTGTTCTCTGTACCAGGAATGGGAGTTGGCTATCCTTTTCTTCTTCTCTCGTGAATCGGATTCCTGTGAGTGTGGCGTTGATGATCCGGTGTGTTTGTGTTTTACAATGTCTTGTAATGAGTCCAGCTCAGACCTGTCCCCATGACTTGTCCTGACTTGGCCTACCTGCCTATCTTCTTTTCCACCTATCCACTCCACCCTCCGACTCCGACCTATCACCTTCATCTCCTTCCCCACTCATCTATTGTACTCTATGCTACTTTCTCCCCATCCCCACCCTCCTCTCACTTATCTCTCATCCCTCAGGCTCTCTGCCTCTATTCCTGATGAAGGGCTTTTGCCCGAAACATCGATTTTAATGCTCCTCGGATACTGCCTGAACTGCTGTGCTCTTCCAGCACCACTAATCCAGAATCTGGTTTCCAGCATCTGCAGTCATTGTTTTTACTTACAAAATTGATTTCTGCCCATTTCTCAATACCACATTTTAGGAAAAAATGCCAATACCTTGGATCATTCTGGGAAGAGATTACTAGTCACAGGTACATAGCAACAGGCCATACAGCCCCCTCAAGCGTATTCTGCCATTCAATGTCAGATCTGCAAGGTAACTTCATACACCCCTGTGTTTGTGACTTACTCCTTAATATGTAGGCATAATAAAGACAAAATCTATCTCAGATTTAAAATTAACAACTGGTCCAGAATTAAATGTTGTTTGTGGAAGAGACTTCCAAATTTCCATAAGCTTTCCTATGCAGAAATGCTTCGTAACATTTCTCCTGAACACACTGACCCAATTCACAGACTACATCCCTTTGTTTGGGAATCCCCAACCAGGGGATATAGTTTATCTTTACCTACCCTGTCTTTGAATCTCGAGAGGGAGCAGGCTTAATGTATGCAGTCTGTCCTCATACCTAAACCCCGAAAGTAGAGATATCATTCTTGCAAACCTACTCTGTATTCCTTTCAAGGCCAATATGTCCTTCCAAAAGTGTGGTGCTTGGATCTGCTTCCAGTACTCCCAGTGAGATCTAACCAAAGGTTTTCTTACCTGCAGCATACCTTCTGTGGCCTTACGTGGGATGAGCGCCTCACCATTTAGGAGAGCAATTATTGCCCTTCCCAGAGGGCAGTTAAGAGCCAAACACGTTGTTGTGGGTCTTGAGTTACATATAGGCCAGACCAGGTAAGGATGGCAGTTTCCTTCCCTAAAGGACACGAGTGAAACTTGATTTCTTTTCTCCTAAAAAAAAGCTAAGGCAAAATGATTAATTTAGGAGTTGACCATTTCGCTGTATACATTGACAATGTCCACTGTAGGGTTCGTTTTCATATAATTTGACCTATTACAAAATTAGTAGGCCTCCTTTTACACCAATAATCACATTTGGTTAATTATTTTTGAAATAGAAGATAGATAAATATGTAACTTTACAAAACCAGTTTTTCCCTCTAATATCCTGAGTAACATAACATTTTCTGAAACATCTATGCCCGCAAACTAGCTGAAATTGCGCGATTACTGCTTGTCGAACTGGAGTTGGGCCTTCTCACAAGGTTCCTGCTTCCTGATGATCTCTGTGGCATCTCTCTGATTTCAGTGACTTCTTTTAGCTTTAATGTGGAGGTGCCCATGTTGGGCTGGAGTGGATAATGCCAGACATCACAGGACACCAGCTTATCGTCCAATAGGTTAACTTGAAATCGCAAGCTGTAGTGGGACGTCTGACCTGCTTTTATCTCGTTATCTTGGTCATTTCTGATTGCAGTGGCTAAGCAGTATGATCATGTAATAACATTGTTGTCATATTTTAAATTCAGTTTCTATTTCAGGATGGGTGTTACATAAAACCTTTATTGTATATTTTATATTCCTCTTTTTAATTGACTCGTCTCAAAAAAAGGTTCTACTGAAACTCAGGTCTATTGTTCCACCTGAAACCTTGTTGCAATTTCTCATTGACAATAAATTAAATGTTCAGTCAAGTTGAAGCCTTGCATATCTCACTGGCTTGACTGAATTTGACCCTGAATGCTGCACGCTTCTTGGTTTAATATTCCATTGTCTCATTAACACCCTTTCAATGTAATCAAACAAGATAATGGGTTTGCCTACCTGGGCCGACCACATCAATGCCATTACTGACACCAGAATTCATATTCCAGGCTCACAACGCTACTGCTGTAGACACCACTGATGCCATCTTCCTCTACCATCACCGCCACAAGGAAGAGAAGATAAAGATGAAGACGAGAAAGAAAAGACAGAAGGATGCAACCGGCCTGGCGATTGGAATCAAATGGGTTCAGAATACTGAACGATGCCTATCCAGTCAATGCCTGGCAGCTTAAAACAAAGTTCGAGGAGGAAGTGGTTGAGGGACGTTCACCAAGGCTCCAGTGCCTTCTCCTGTGAAGTGACACCAGAGAGATTCGGATTTGTTTTGGTTAACTCCACCAGCGCGAAGTCGGTGTTCTTCTCTGACCACTGCCTCCTGCTGGTCAGCAAGAGAACGTGGAATCTGAACATGGAACGGCTGATCCCACAAAACATGGAGGAACTTAAAAGGGAGAACCAGGAAGGGAACTTCAAGACCGTCTTTATTCCCAAAAGTCTTCTGAAACAGAGTGAACTGTCCAAACTCCATAAAACCATGCAGCACCTACACCAGCTGCAGGTGACCGGGGTTGATGTCATGGAAGATCACCAGGAGGTGAAGAACAGCGAGCCTCACTCTACGTCAGAAGCCACCAAAACAATCCAAAAAGCACAACAACTACTTGCAGATAGCAACACCTACCAAAAGAGGGGGTTTGACCCCACCCCACAGCTCACCAATAGGATAAACAACACACTGAGGAACCTACAAAAAAAACGGACAGATAACCAGGTCTGACCTACAGAGAATGAAACCGGAAAGCAACAACAGCCCCAGATTCTATGGACTACCTAAAGTGCACAAACCAGACATCCCACTCAGACCCATAGTATCACTACCAGGGACACCATCACACAAACTGGTAAAGAACCACAGCAGAAACTGAAACACCTGACCAGCGGATCTAGACACTCGATACAATCAACACAGGAATTCTTGGACATCATCAGAAATATACACATAAACAAGGAAAAAACTATGATCTCATCCGATGTAACGGCACTGTTCACCTCTATCGACACAACCCTACCAGAGAAACAATAGCCAACCTGCTGGACAGACAGAACAGACAACAGGACGGGGAACCTATCAACAAAGACGGCATACTCAAACTACTGGACCTGTGCCTCACAACACACTTCACATTCAACAACCAAATATACGAACAAATCAACGGCACACCCATGGGCTCACCCATCTCTGGACTCATAGCAGAAGCGGTAATGCAAAGATTAGAACAAACAGTCTTACCTCAAATTCAAAGCTGGAAATGTGTTGCTGGAAAAGCGCAGCAGGTCAGACAGCATCCAGGGAACAGGAGAATCGACGTTTCGGGCATAAGCCCTTCTTCAGGAATCCTGAAGATTCCTCCATTCCTGAAGAAGGGCTTATGCCCGAAACGTCGATTCTCCTGTTCCCTGGATGCTGCCTGACCTGCTGCGCTTTTCCAGCAATACATTTCCAGCTCTGATCTCCAGCATCTGCAGACCTCACTTTTACCTCAAATTCCACCCAAACTCTGGGTCAGATATGTGGATGACACCTTTGTAATAATTAAAAACACAGAAATAGAGAACACACACCGGATCATCAACGCCACACTCACAGGAATCCGATTCACTAGAGAGGAAGAAAAGGACAACCAACTCCCATTCCTAGACTCGATGGTACAGAGAACACCGAACAGAGAATTCACCACAAAGATATACAGAAAAGTCACACACACAGACCAAGTCCTGAACTACGAAAGCAGCCACCCCAACACACACAAAAGAAGTTGCATCAAGACACTGTTCAAAAGGGCCACAACACGCTGCAGTACACCAGAACTGCAAAAAGAGGAAGAAGAACACCTTTACAATATATTCACCAAAAACAGATAACCCCGCAATTTCAGCAACAAATGCCTAAGGGAAAGACAACGGAATGAGGACATGCCACAACCCAAAGGACGAGCCGCCCTGCCATACATCAAGAACATTTCTGAACTGACAGCCAGACTACTGCGACCACTAGGACTCATAGCACACAAACCAACAGCCACTCTCAGACAACAACTCACCAGGACGAAGGACCCGATACCCACCATGAGCAAAGTTAATGTAGTGTACAAAATCCCATGCAAGGACTGCACAAAACACTACATAGGACAAACAGGAAGACAGCTAACGATCCGCATCCATGAACACCAACTAGCCACGAAACGACACGACCAGCTATCCTTAGTAGCCACACACGCAGATGACGAGTAACATGAATTCGACTGGGACAACACTACTATTATAGGACAAGCCAAACAGAGAACAGCCAGGGAATTCCTAGAGGTATGACACTCATCCACAGATTCAATAAATAAGCACATCGACCTGGACCCAATATACCGGCCACTGCAACGAACAGCTGGAACTGACAACCGGAAGCGGCAGATACAAACCACTACAAATGCCGGAGAAAAGGTCACAGAAGCGCTTCACAGGAGGCTCCCAAGCACTGAGGATGTCACCTAGACAGGGGATGAAACGTCTGCAACACAAATTCCCAGCTCGGCGAACAGAACCACACCAACAAGATAATCTCCCCGTCCAATGTCCACACCGTGAATTAGGATGAGACATGCTCTCATTTGGTTTTTCAGAAATTGCACGGGGAGTGCTCTCTGCTCAGAACCTGAAGAAGAAGTTGACTCTGCAACATTATCTCAGTCTGATATCCTGAGGATGAGCAAATCCTTTCATGCCAGAATGCACGACACGAAGCCCACAGACAGCGCGACCTCCTGGTCATTCCTTGCTGTCATGTAGGTCTTCAACGATAGCAGATGAGAGTGGCTGCACCAACTGACCGAGGCCCTCGAGTCCATCAAAAAGAGTAAGATTCGCAGAAGAGATAGCTTACCAGACGAGTTGTATTTGACTCTGTCACTCATGATTGGCCAGGACCTGCTAGAAGTGGACAACAGCATGCTTCTAACAGGTAGCTTTGTGAATCCATGAGGAAAGTTAACCTCCTCTTCATTTACAATCAGAAGGAAAAGAGGGACGACTGACGACCATTTTCATTGCTGAATGTAAGTCGAAATAATCTGACTAAGGTCATCACCAATCGACTTAGAACTGCTTTCAGCTCACTCCGAACAAACCTGATCTGTACTGTCAGCCTCACGCTTCTCAGGAATAGAATCGCCTCTGTGCAGGACAGGGGGGTTGGAAGTCGCCCTCATCAGCTTCGAGCAGAAGGTCTTTGACAGGATCTCACATACATACATGTGGGATGTGCTCACCAATGAACTTTATCAGTTCAGACTCAGTCAATGGTTGGGAATCAGAAAGCTTCCTGATCAGATCCACAGTCAGGCAGGGTTGCACACTCTCACCTTTCCAGTCATATTGTTGACCTGAAGGCAACTATACAACTATTGAAAATCATTCAGGCATTTATTCCTGTTTGGTAATTATCTATCCACCAAGAACTTCTTTACTAAGGTTCCTCAATCTATCATTGCTCATTCATGCATCAATTCTTTATTTAGAGTTAGGACCCGAGTTTCAGACTCAAATTCTTCATTCTCAAACTGAACAAACACTTCATGCATCTGAAGATCACTCTTCCCCTATACAATAATATCGTAAATTCATGCTTTTGCATTGTGTTTGTAATATTTGGTGAAAGTATATTAACTTGTTGCATCTTTTCTCTTGTATCACTTCATATCTGTGAGATGTAATAAGTTAGTTCTTTTTACTGCGTCATTTCTGACCAAATACCTCAAGCATCATCACAAATAATAAATATAAAGGTGATATTTCGGCACTAACTGTATCACATTACTGAAACATATTAAAAAATTAAAAAAGAAGTGCTTCAGAAAGAACCCTGTCGCTGGACCTGTGAGGCAAGTATTTGATCCTGAAGATTAGGATTTTGAAGCATGGATCCAGAACACATGTTTGTTGCTTTTGTCTTTCACTCACAGATTTTTGGCTTCAAGTGGCCAGCTTCATTTGCCTTCTAACTGAGATTTATCCCAGGTTTAAGGCACTCTGACTGGTTTGAGTAAATATTTCACAATGGCGATAGTGTGTTTCCCCTGAAGAGTAGCAATCACCATCCAATTAAAGCAAAACCCTCGTTTCCAATATATTTAGGCCACTGCAGCCCTAGAAACCTCACCAATAATCGAGACATCCAAAGCCCATCGTCCTTGAACCAGTGTTTCCAACCACATGGTCATTGGCCAAATGAATACTCAGAGTAACGAGGGGATCAGCTTTTAAAATTGCTCCCTGATTTGCTGAATTTTATGTATTTAAATTCATTGCTGTTTCAACCTGTTATTGTCATGAAGTCAGTCAGGTGGACCTCAGAGGATATGAGTTCCCTGATTGGGGCTGTTAATCTAATCCAATCAAGGAGCCCTGTCTGAAATAAAAGGATGGATAACAGGGATATTGAGATGTCAAATGTCCGAATCAACAAGAGGCTACGATGAAAGCTTATGTATTTGCAAATAAAGCGTGATTAATGACAGGATGCTGGTCTCTGAAGAGTGATATCACTTCCAGACATTTTGGTGTCAATGTGCATCAGGACCTTGGTCGCTTCACTTTCCACACTTTGACGCTCCTGCTCCTGTCCCACCCCTGTCAAACCCACAAACCAAGATATGCTTAAGTTGTTCCGTGACGCTCTTGACCCGAGGCACTTTTGATGCAATATACCATCCTGGACTCTGTGAAGTCAGGACTGATGATTCTGAAAAAGTCAGTCAATAGTTTTCGCTTTGTGCACTGGTGCTATTTGACATCAAAATAGCACCAAACTGACTTTATAAATGGGGGATTAAAAAAAAGGGGAGTTGGGAGTACATGTCCATTTGAGTACAATATTGATTGGCCAGAATGATATTGGACAGCAAGGGTTCAAAAATGAGAAGTTGAAATGACCCAGAATTGAATTCCTCAAATTGAGAAATGTCTGAGACGATTAAGTGTTTCAAGAGAATAAAGGATAGCACTGGCACTGAATGAAACCAAAGGTTTCTTTTTGCCTCTTGATTTTGTACTAAGATAAGCATCTAAAAGTTTACAGAAAGCCCGAATCTTTCCAAGACTGAAAGGAATGAAGAATCTCTTACATTTCTCTATATTATACTGCACAGACTAAGTGAGAATATCTCATCCCTTTGTTTTGCATTGCAGACCATGTGTGCCTCAGAGCCAGCTCTGAAACATGTCCAGGACACTCTTATCCTGGTAGGAGGATGTACAATCAATCTGTATTGATTGGAGCTTATGTAACCGTTAAGATGTTTTCTTCAGTGAGTTACTTGACATGTTTCAATTATTGCCTCAATTAGCGAAATTCTGTTCCATTCAAAAACTGCATCAGCACAAGGTGAGGAATTCTGTAGTGATGTTGGATTTATTAAACCAACGATCATCCCTTCACAAAACAGTGTCTAATAGCCATGAAGCCACATCCCAGTGTTGAGGAGACCGTTTCACAGAGAGACACTTAACAACCGGAATTTAATTTCCAAATGATCAAGTCAAGGGATGGACAACGCTGAAATGAAATGAGAGTTTAAAGTTCGACAGATGGTGTTGTGCTGTCAATGCTGGTATAGAGGGCAGCACAGTGGCTCAGTGGTTAGCCCTGCTGCCTCACAGAGAGAGCGGTGGGTCTGGGTGGGATACCCTTTGCAGGGTAAGTGTGGACTTGATGAGGCCATTGGCCAGCTTCCACGTTGTAAGGATTCTATCATTTTATTCAATATGATTTTTCCTCTGTTTGCTCCTGACCAATTGAGACATGTATCATCACATAAACCAAATAAATAAAATAAAAATAATCTGTGGCCTGAATGCTGAATGCCTTTGTGCACTAATGAGCTTTTGTTTATTTTTGATGCTTGCAACCCAGCATGGTATTAATGCAGCCTGAAAAAAAACATTGTTGGTGAGTTCTGGAATTTGCAATTAAGGAAGAAACCCTTACTGAGTAAGCTTTACTTTCACTTTTATTACTTTTGTCATTTTTTTTTGTTTCTGTGAAACTGAGTGGATATATAGATCTGTGCTCATGCAAATGAAACAAGAGTTTTCGTAAATGACATTACCTGGGAGCGAAACTTTTGTGTTGATCACACACAGTAGTGTTGGGACAAAAGAAAAGCTCTGAAGAAATTGGATAAAAGCTGAGTACGTTGATGCTCAGATGTGCGGTATCGCCAGGAAGAAATTGATGGCAATTCCAGTTGAGAATTGGCAGTCAAACGTCATTTAACCAAGTGATGGATATAGGGATTTTGGTGTGAATATTTTTTGAGGGCTGTTTTGTTTTGAACGGTGGCTCAGTGGTAAGCACAATTACTTCACAGCACCAGGGTCCCAGGTTCGATTCCACCCTCCGGTGACTGTCTGTGTGGAGTTTGCACGTTCCCCCCATGTCTGCGTGGGTTTCCTCTGGGTGCTCCGATTTCCTCCCACAGTCCAAAGATGTGCAGGTCAGGTGATTTGGCCATGTTAAATTGCCCATAGTGTTAGGTGCATTAGTCAGAGGGAAATGGGGCTGGCTGGGTGGGTTAAATGACTGGAGGCCTGTGAACAGTGGAGTGCCACAAGGATCAGTGCTGGGTCCTCAACGTTTCGTCATTTATATAAATGATTTGGACGCGAGTATAAGAGGTACAGTTAGTAAGTTTGCAGATGACACCAAAATTGGAGGTGTTGTGGACAGCGAAGAAGATTACCTTGGATTACAACAGGATCTTGATCAGATGGGCGAATGGGCTGAGAAGTGGCAGATGGAGTTTAATTCAAATAAATATGCGGTGCTGCATTTTGGGAAAGCAAATCTTAGCAGGACTTATACACTTAATGATAAGGTACTAGGGAATGTTGCTGAACAAAGAGACCTTGGAGAGCAGGTTCATAGCTCCTCGAAAGTGGAGTCGCAGGTGGATAGGATAGTGAAGAAGGCGTTTGGTATGCTTTCCTTTATTGGTCAGAGTATTGAGTACAGGAGTTGGGAGGTCATTTTGCAGCTGTACAGGACATTGGTTAGGCCACTGTTGGAATATTGCGTGCAGTTCTGGTCTCCTTCCTGTCAGAAAGATGTTGTGAAACTTGAAATGATTCAGAAAAGGTTTACAAGGATGTTGCCAGGGTTGGAGGGTTTGAGCTATGGGGACAGGCTGAACAGGCTGGGGCTGTTTTTCCTGAAGCGTTGGATGCTGAGGGGTGACCGTATAGATGTTTAGAAAATTATGAGGGGTAATGGATAGGAAATGTAGACAAATTCTTTTCCCTGGGGTCGGGGAGTCTTGAACTAGAGGGTATAGGTTTAAGGTGAGAACGGAAAGATATAAAAGGGACCTAAGGGGCAACCTTTTCACACAGAGGGTGGTGCGTGAATGGAATGAGCAGCCAGAGGAAGTGGTGGAGGCTGGAAATTGCAGCTTTGAAAAGGCATTTGGATGGGTGTATGAAGAGGAAGGGTTTGGAGGGATATGGGCCAGGAGCTGGAAGGTGGGACTAGATTAGGTTGGACCGAAGGGTCTGTTTCCATGCTGCACATCTCTATGACTGTATTTAGAAGGTGACGGTGCATTTGGAGTTCACTTCCCAGTCTGGATGGTGGCTTGAAGTGGCAACCCTCAACTTATTTAAAGGGAACTTGGATCTGCACCCGAAGTCTCGAAACCTTCAACGCTGTGGACCATGATTTGGAAAATGGAATCAGAAAGGTAGCCAGTTTACTCAATTGATACAGACGTGAATCAGCTCTTTCAGTGCCATAGCTTTACTCCAGTTCTGTGGGATTGAAGTAAGACTGAGGAGTGTTAAAGTGAGTTTTGAGAAGATTTGTAGCTTAGGTTGAGTTTTTGGATTCAGGTTTGCTCGCTGAGCTGAAAGGTTCACTTCCAGATATTTCTTTACCCTACTAGGTAACATCTTCAGGGGGCCTCAGGCGAAGCAATGCAGAAAATTCCTACTTTCTATTCATATGCTTGGATATACCCAAAGAAACCCAACCATATAAATATAAAGCAGGAATTTTCAGCATTGCTTCACCTGAGGCCCACTGACGATGTTATCCAGTAGGGTAATGAAACGTCTCGAAATGAAACTACATCCAGTGTTAAAGTGAATTCACTTGGTAGGCAGATTGGGCTGTTTCTGCGTTGTCCATTTCCAACATTGGAACACTGTAGAGAGTTAAACTGAATTCCAGATGACTATGGTTAATTTCTAGTTGTTGCCTGAACAAGTTTTTGGTTTCATATTTTTACAATGCATGAAGCAATTTTGCATGGCAAGGAATATTATTCACTAAGTTTAGAATATAATAATTAATCAATTTATTAGGGCAATATTGCTTACCTTATTTAGGTATTCTCATTACAAAACAAAGTTTTTTTTAAAAGACGTGTCATGAAGTCTTGTTCTGTCTGTGAACCGCTGAGTATTTGTATTATCACCTCCCATGATAATTGCACCTGACATGATTAGAACACAATGGAGTCAGAATAAACTGAATTTTTCTTTTGTAACGTCATATTTTATTATACAATGGATTGGAGCCACCAAATTCAGTATTTGCAGTAGTGAATTGTCTGCTTTGTTGTGCGTAATGTAGCTTACTCAAAAAGTTTCAACAAGTCCATTCCCAAGACTATTTCTGTCAGACATTGCAGAGAACACAAAAAAAAGGTCACATCTACTGATTTGCATTTGGCATTGTCTGTTCACTGAATTTACAAGCAAAAATGGGATACTTTCTAAATATGACAAGGAATTGTTCACTTCCCAAAACAAACTCTCCAGGATTCAGTGAGTTAACAGATCGTCACTTTGTCATCACAGATGGTGGTTGTCCCTTGAGTGATGTAACCAAACTTTCTCGGCTCTGTTAGCATCCTCCGTCAAATCATTCCATCTGATCAAGTGCAACAACTCATGTTTTTGTAATATATTGATCAGAACATTCCAGGCAAACCGATATGGAGGACGGAAAAGACTGCAGCTGTAAGTGCCGCTCCCTTAGTTGTAGCATTTTACGTGTCAGAGCTGACTTTCACGAATTTCTGGAAGACTTTGTTTTATAAGTTGGACCATTATTTTGGAAATTTGGGGAAAAGAAATATCAATGAAAGGCAATTTAAATAGGAGTAAGATAGACGAAGTTGGAAACCACATTGTCAGCGAGAGAGAGAGAGAAAGAAAGAAACTATTACTGCTGTCTGACACAGCAGTGAATATGCACAGCTACTGCCTTTGCTGTTTGAGTGCATACGGTTCTGGCCACCGGAGAGCTCTGGGGAAAAAAACCCCAGCAAAAATCACAGCTGCCCTTGGAGAAACTTGTGTGACAGCTCGCAGCACAGGAGCAGATAAGTCCATGGTTTTTAAGTGTAGCGTTGCATTTTGTTTTTCGCGTAAGTCTACAATAATGAGTAGATCGAGTTCTTTTTGGCTATTTGTTATATTGAGATCTGTCTCTTGATTAAAATGTAAGAGTATAAGCTATTGGCAATAAGTTAGCACGGAGCGGTGTCTTTTAGAGCTCTAGTGCTGTGGTATCTTCTGGGTCTGTAGATTATTGAGGTGCAAAGATGATTTTTAGTGGACTGATAAACTTTTCCTGACGGATGTGGGAGGTTAGGGAAAGCTTCCATTTACTGAAGATTATGTCGACAGTACGTCTGTTTTGGTTGTGAATCCTATCAAGTCGCCATGGATCGATTGGAGAAGCAGTCAGAGGTAAAGGGGAATTTACAGGAGGTAAGGGGTGTGACGGCTAGCATTTACAGGAAGAGGGGAAAACCGCAGACACAGTCATGTAGATGGGACACCTCCAGGAAAGGTTGGACAGGGAGGTGGATATTACAGGAGTCTCTGGTAGCTATCGCCATCTTAAACAAGTATGCTGCTTTGACGGGAGTGATGGACTCTTAGAGAATGTGGCATGAACAGCCAGATTTCTGACACCAAGACTGGCACTAAAGTATAACAGGGGCACGCCAGATTCCAAGTGATCCGTTATGATAAGGTACTGTCCAGTCAGAGGCACAGACAGACCTTTCTACGACAAACATTGAGAAATCAGAACAGTGTGTTGCCTCGCTGGTGCCAAGATCAAGGATATCTCGGAGAGGGTGCAGAATGTTCTCAAAGGAGAGAGGGACCTGCAGGAGGCCATGTGCACAGTGGAACTAATGATTTACGAAGGGAAAAGGATAAAATTCAGAATGTGGAATATAAGAAGTTCGGTAGTAATTTAAAATAACGTGCTTGGAGGGAGTGATTTTGGATTGCTCTCGGTGCCACAAGCTCGTGAGTGGAGGAATTGGAGGATAGAGGCTGAGGAGCTGGTGTCACAGAGAAGGATACACACTTTGGTTTCATTGGAATCTCTGCTGGAGTAGAAGTGACCTGTATGAGGAGGACGGATTGAACCTGAATTGAAAGGCGGCTAACACACTGGTAGGGAGATTTGCTCGAGATGCCCAGGAAGATCTAATCTAATAAGGTTGTGGAGTGTTGGGAATGCGGGCAGTGTGTGGGGCCCAGGGAGATAGTAATGGTGGAGATTAGTCAGATATTGAAGCATTTGCAAAATGGAGGAGGTCAAACAGTCAGGGCTGTAGAATACAAAAGCTGTCGTAAGGAAAGAAAGGGAGCCAAGAGAAGAGGGAATTTGTGTTTTTGATAATGGATAACATTACAGCTGTAATTTGACAGGATATTCTTGTGATTATGTCCTGGGAAGATATTTGTGTGGACCGGAGAAATAAGAAAAAGATGATCAGCTTATTGGGATTGCATTATTGACCCGCGAGTGGTAAGTGGGAACTCAAAAATATTCGAAATGGAGATATCAGTTATCTGTAAGAATAATAGAGTGGTATAGTAGGGAATTTTAACATTTCAAACACAGTCTCGAACAGCCAGAGTGTTAAGGGTTGAGATGGAGAGGAAGTTGTTAAGTGGTGAACAAGAACATTTTCTGATTCAGTATGCAGATGTAGGTACTCGTGCAGGCTCAAACCTTGACTTACTCTCAGGAAATAAGGCAGAGCAGGTGACTGAGGTGTCAGTGGGGGGCACTTTGTGGCCAGCGACCATAAATCTATTAGATTAAAAATTGGCCAATTGTGACAGTACCTGGCAAGAACTTTCAAAAGTTGTCTGCAGGGAAATGTGTGTAGGTGAAGCGATGGTTAGAAAATGAGAAGACTTCAAAAATGAGATAACAATGGTCCAGAGACAGTATGTTCTTGTTAGGCTGAAAGACAAGACTAGTAGGTGCAGGAATGCTGGATGATGGGAAAAATTGAGGTTTTGGTAAAAAGAAGGATGCAATGTCAGGGATAGACAGCAGAGACCGAGTCAATACTTATAAGAGTATGAGGGGAGTTGGAGTATACTTAAGAGGGAATGGATGTAGATTTGCTCGCTGAGCTGAAAGGTTCATTTTTAGACATGTCGTCACCATACAAGGTAACATATTCAGTGAACCTCCGAATGAAGCACTGGTGTTGTCGCTGGCTTCCTATTTATATGTTTGAGTTTCCTTGGGAGGGTGATGTCATTTCCTGTGGTGACATCATTTCCTATAGTGATGTTCTTTCCAGTTTTTTTTTAAGGTTTGGGAGATATTCTCAAAACTCGTAAACTTAAGAGGGAAATCGGCAGGGCAAAAAGCGGACATGAGATAGCTTTGACAAAAAGGGTTAAGGAAAATCCAAACGGATTTCATAAATATATTAAGGACAGAATCGTCACCCAGGAGAAAATAGGCCTCCTGAAGCATCATGTGGCAGCCTGTGTGTGGAAATGCAGGAGATGTGAGCAACAGTAAAGAAGCTTTTTGCATCTTTGTTTACTACACATAAAGGCATGGAAGATACAGAATGATAGGGAAACAGATGGTGACATCTTGAAAAATGCTCATATTGCACCAGATGCGATGCTGGATGTCTTAAAAATCATGAGGTTGGATAAATTCCCAAGAGCTGATGAGGTGTCCTCTCAATCTCTTTGGGAAGCAAGGGAAGTGATTGCTGGAGAACTTGTTGAGATATTTGTATCATTGACAGTAGGTGACGCGCTGGAAGACTGGAGGTTGGCGAACATAGTGCCAGTATTTAAGAAAGGTGAGAAGGAAAAGCCAGGGCAGTGTAGATTGGTGAGCCTGACATTCGTGGTGGGCAAGCTGTGAGAGTGAATCTGCAGGGACAGGATTTACATGTATTTGGAGTGGCAAGGACTGATTAGGGGCAGTTGACATACCTTTGTACATGCGCTATCATGTCTCACCAAATTAACTGAGTTTTCTGAAGAAGTATCAAAAAGGATTGATGAGGCAGAACAGTGGATGTGATCGATATGGACTTCAGGAAGGTGTTTAAACTGGTTTGTCATGGTAGACAAATTCGTAAGGTTAGTTGGCATTGAACTCAGGAAGACCCAGCTATTTGGATACAAAACTGGCTTGTCGGTGGAAGACAGAGGGTGATGGTGTCGGCTCGCATTTCAGAATGGAGGCCTGTGACCAGTGGTGTGTGAGTGGAATTGATGCTGGATTCACAGCTTTTTGTCATTGATATAAATGATTTGAAATTGATAACTTACATTCTAGTTCGTAAGTTTGCAGATGACACCAAATATAAAGTGAGATTTGACAGGAAAGAAGGTTGATGACATGAACCAATGATCGGAGGAGTCGCAGATAGAGTTTAATTTAGATGAATGTGAGGTCCTGCTCTTTGAAAGGCAAATCAAAGCAGGGAATACACAGTTATTGGCATGGTCCTGGGCATTGTTGCTGAACAAGGAGACCTTGGAGTGCAAGATCATAGATCCTTGAAAATGATTTCTGTGATAGAGAGGTTGGTGAAGACGGTGTTTGGTATACTTTCCTTTACTGATCAGAGCATTGAGTATAGGAATTGGGAGATCATGTGGCTGTGCAGGACATTGGTTAGGCCACGTTTAGAACATTGTGTGCAGTTCTAGTCTTCCTCCAAGAATGTTTGAAAATTCGAATAGGTTCAGAAAAGATGTTGCCAAGGTTGGAATATTTGAAGTACAGGGATAAGCTGAATACGCTGGAGCTGCTTTCCCTGGAGTGTCGTAGGCTGAGGTGTAACCTTCTGCAAGTTTATGAAATCATGAGTGGCATTCAAAGAAATAATAGAGAAGGTCTTTTCTCTGCTATGGAGGAGTCTAGAACTAGAGGGCATTGGTTTGCAGTAAGAGGGGATAAATTTAAAAGGAACTGAATGGGCACCTATTTCATGGTGTGGTTGTGCAATGCATTATCAGAAGAAGTGGTGGTGGCTAGGACAATTACATAATTTAGAAGGTATCTGGATGGATAGATAAATAGAAACGGTTGAGAGGGATACATGGGCAAATGAGACTGGATTAATTTGGGATATATGTTTGGCATGGGTAATTTGGACTCAAGTGTCTGTTTCCATACTATACTACTCCATGAGTCTAACCATGGCCAGAATGCTAAGAACAATCTCACAAATGTTCCATAGCAGTTGAATATCAACACTTCAAATCTGACTTCGTTTTTTGAAATGAATCCCTGGCTTTTTGTTGCAATGATAGGGTTTTGTGCGCAGGGAGAAATCTGAGATAACGTTTTGGGTTCAGTGACCCATGTTCAGATAAAGATGTTCTGATGAAGCGTGATTCCATTCACCCTGTTTCTCTCTCCACAGATACTGCCATACTTGTTGGGTTTTGTTTTGTTTCATGATTTCAGCATTCAAAACATTAATTTATTTCATTAAAATGCTTCACTTTCAAACCTGCCTCTCGGAATGAATTCTTCGAATCACAGATCCAGACTGTATAGGAGAGAGCCTTCGGTCCATCCAGTTTGTGCTAACAAAGCTACACAATATCTACACTCGTCCCAGCTCCCAGCGCCATACTCATAGTCTCGAATACAATGATGCTTCAAGCGTTCATCCAGGTTGTTGTTAAAGTTTGTGACGTTTCCTGCTTCTGCAACTCTCTCAGGCACTGAATGATCAGACATCCACCAATCTCTGGTGAACACCTCTTCCTCAGATCCCGCGAAACTCTTCCCTGTCACCTTAAAGATATGCTCCCCCTGCCATCTGACAATTCCCTGCCAACCCTTAGTTAAACACAGGAATGAGCAGCTTCACATTGGGTCAGGTCTTTGGAGCTGTCATGTTCAATCTTAACATCGGAACCTTCCCAACTGCCCCAGTTATATGCGAAAATCTTATATTGCTATCTGTGCTGACGTAGAGAAGCTTGATCAGTAATTTCCAATTTGCATTTTACTTCCTGTTTCTTTCAGTTAATTGCCTGGTGATTTTGGTTCTTGCACGGGGAAAGTGTGGCCTCTCTAACTGCACAACGCACTGCCTGTTGGCTATGGCAACGTCGGATCTACTGTTTGTTCTCACTGACATCATACTGTGGAAACTCAAATTCTTTGATATGCCAGTGTGTTTTCTGAATCTCATCTCTGTGTGCCGTCCTGTCTATGTCATGGCTCGTGCAGCAACAGACTGTTCCGTCTGGTTCACTGTCCTTTTTACCTTTGATCGTTTTGTGGCCATTTGCTGCCTGAAAATGAAGAGAAGATATTGGACAGAAAAAGCCTTGGTTGTGGCTTTGGCTGCAACTGGCATTCTGCTCTTTTCAAAAAGCATTCCCTTTAATTTTCGCTTTGAACCTGGGAGTATAATTAACAATGTTCAGTGGCACTGCCGAACAAAATCAAGTTATTTTACAGATCCCAGGTGGCTGGGATTCAGGTGGTTTGATATCATTTTAACCCCTTTCATCCCATTCATGTTAATTCTGTTGATGAATACTCTGACGATAAGACACATTTTATTGATCAGTCGAGTCCGCAAGAGCCTGAGGGGTCAGAGGAAGGGAGAGGGTCACAAAGACACAGAGATGGAGAATCGGAGTAGGTCAGTGATTTCCCTCTTCACCATATCCATTAGCTTCATACTTCTGTGGACAGTGCACGGTTCAAACGTCTTATACTTTCGCATTAAAGGAACATATCGCTGGAACTACAGTTCTATAAAGGATTTTACGTACATTGCAGAAATGCTGAGGGATTTAAGCTGCAGCACGAACACATTATTTTGTGCAGTGACTCTGTCCAAGTTCAGAGCAAAGTTCAAGAATGCGGTGCAACAATTGGTTACATAAATTCTTCACTTAATGACTCAGCAAAATAACTGGGGCAGTCCCCAGGCACCTGCAGTGTTCCCAGTGCAGGAATTGCATATGTGCAGACAGAATTTCATCAACGCAATCACATGGACTGAGTTGAACACCCTGCAGTGAATGGCGAGGGTCGAAGCAAGATGGCTCACCATTTACCATGGTCAGGTACACGATGCTATCCCTGATTGACTGACGGATTGACACACACATGGAGACACACAGACAATGAGGATCAATAGGCTATTCAGCCCTTCTAAACTGGTCCACCCGTCATTCCAAAACATCGCAGCTCATCCAATTCTGAAGTATAATCCACATTCCTGTCTGCTCCGGATAATGATATCAATCTCCCAGGCTTAACAAGAATCCATCCACCTCAATTTTAAGGAGTATTAGAAGACGTAACAAAGGGACAGCAGGTAAGGCAACAAGGGACAACTCTCAGGTGCAGGGGAGGTTGGCAAGAGGCTGGAGGAGTTATTCCAAACGATGGACTGGCTTTGAGCGATGGACTCATCTGGAACGTTGATTTTTCACAGTCAACCCTGAGAATGAGTGATAAAGTCCGGCAGCAGGGGTTTCTGCATTTCCCCTGCAGGGGAGGAGAGGGAGGGACAGGAACATGTCATTCCTGCATCAGGATCATTGTCAGTCTCTTGTCTGTTCACTGGCAATAAACATTTTATTACAACAAAAGAAAGTCTCGGTCTGCTGATGGTCCCTGTATCTAACTGTTTCTTGCTCCATTCACATTTGTTCATTTTTGACAGGGTTTCGTGAGTCCCCCTCATGTTTACTTCCACCACAGGGATATTGCCTTCTCACTCTCTCTCCGCCTCTTTCTGCATGTCGTTGTCTCTGTCCCTCTCTTCCGCTCTTTCTCACTCTCTTTCGCTATGTCTGCATCTCTCTCTCCCCATCTCTAAATTTCTTGCTGTCAGTCTCTCTCTGACTCTATCCCTCTACCTCTGTCTCTCTGTCTGTCTTTGTCTCTGTGTCTCATGTTCTCTCTCTCTCTACGTCACGCTCTGTTTCTTTCTCACACATTGACCACATCAGACACGTGTTCTCTCAGTTTAACACTTCCTGCCGTGAATTGGCTTAAAACACTTCTATGTCTCTTCTTTCACTGAGTTTATCTGATGAGGTGATTTTGGAAAATACAAAATGCACAGGCGCATCCAACAATACCTTGGCATAATATTAGATACATTTCTGTAAATGTAGTGTCCCTTCCTCTTCTGCACTTTGACTGTCTCCCTCTCTCTCTCCCTGTCAATGTGCGGGAGTTTGTGTTTCACTTTCCGTCTGTGAGGGTCTCTGAGTGTTTCTATGTTTCACTGCCTTTGTGGGAGTTTCACTCTGTGTGTGTGCCCACAGGTTTTGTCTTTGGATATGTCTATGTGACACATTGTGACTTAAGTTCTGCCCCCGTGTGTTGGTTTCCCTTTGTGTGTGACCTGGAGATTTATTTTGGTGACTGCATATTGCGGTGTTTATGTGTTTGTGTCTGTTAGTCAGTCTGTGTGGGAATGTTTCTGTGACAGTGAGTATGTTCGTGTGGCTGTTTGTTACTGTGACAGTGTGAATGTGTATCTGCGTGTGTTTTGACATTGCATCTGTTGTGTTTGTGTCTGTGTATGCAGTGTCTGTGTGGTTAACATTCCTTTGACAATGAATTTTAGAGGGCATAGATTTAGGGTGAGAGGGGAAAGATATAAAAGAGACCTAAGAAGCAACGTTTTCACGCAGAGGGTGCGACGTGTATGGAATGAGCTGCCAGAGGAAGTGGTGGAGGCTGGTACAATTGCAACATTTAAGAGGAATTTCGATGGTATATGGATAAGAAGGGTTAGGAGGGATACTGGCTGGGTGCTGGCAGGTGGGACTAGATTGGGTTGGGATATCTGGTCGGCATGGACGGGTTGGACCGAAGGGTCTGTTTCCATGCTGTACATCTCTATGACTCTATGACTCGACTGTCAGCATGTTGTACTGGTTGCTGACTTTGTATGTGTGTTTCTCTGACGTTCAGTGCATTATTGTGGGAGTGGGGCTGTGTCTCTAACTGCCTGTGCTGCTGTTTAAGCAGCTGCGTGTGTTGTTCAGACTGTGTTTTCCTCCCTGTCCATGTGTCAGGATCTTTCTATGTCCCCAGCAGGATCTCTTTGTTTGCCACTCTGTGGGCGTGTCTCTGTTCGCTTCTGATGTCTATATATAATTGTATAATGTGGTTCTGTAACTGTGTTTAACTGTGCTCATGTGTGTAGACAAATGTTTCTGTAAGTTCTTGCATATTGATGTGCAATGTGTCTCAGTATGACTTCCGTTCTATATGTGTGTGGGGATGTGTGTGTGATTATGTGTCTGTGTGTAAATGTGTTTCTTTATTTGGGATGACTTTTTATGTGTACATTTGTGTGTTCTGTATCTCTGTTGGTCTGTTTGTATATCTTAGTCTGAATGTTTTTCTGTCTGTGGATGCATATGCATTCTTTGTCTGTACGTAGGCGTGTTCCTATATATCTCAGTATGGTGGTATTTCTGTGTGGGCGTGTGTATGTGAAATTTGGGTGTGCTAATGTATCAGTGTGTAGGTGTAGTCACACAATTTAAACTGATTGTAATCCTCTGTGTGTTTGTGAGGGTGAGGGTGTGTTTCTATGTCACTCAGGATCGGGTTATACTTTTGTCTAGAGTTGGTTTCCCAGATCTCCGTTTGACTCTGTTTCTGTGCATGTTCGTGTGGTATGGGTGGAAAAAGGGATGTGTTCCTGTTTTTGTTTTTTTTTCAGTATCTTTCTACGTCTCAAGGTGAGTGTATTTGGGCGTGTGGGTGCACTTCTCTATCTGAGTGGCTTGTTTTTGCGAGTGTGTGCATGTGGGTGTCTTTCTGTGTCTCTCAGGACCTGGTTATATTTCTGTCTCGTCATAACACTCCCTCTCCTGAAAAAGGACGAATCAACCCTGCAGCAGGCCTCGGTGCACAGATTGCTCTTAATGGAGTATACGTGGGAACGTCGGAAAAATCGAAACTTCAGTCTCTCCACCTCACAACTACTGAAATCTGAACTGTTACTTTGGTTTAAAGACTTATTGTCTAACTAACTACACAAGGCAAGGTAATGATTAATGAGATGCAAGGCACTAGGAATCTTAAAGGACCATGGGAACTTGGGATACTTGCCCACTGATCCCTGAATGTCGGAAGGCAGGTTAATACAATCGTTAAGACACCACATGCCTTGATCAGTCGTGGTGCAAATTCTCGGTTAGGGAGGTCTTTCTGGAGTTTTGTAGGACGACATACACTCACATGAACACAAGTATTCAAAATTCTGATGAGAGGTGGAAAGGGTGGACACCTTTTAATAAGGGGAACAGGTCAGTTAGAAGAGAATGGTGACAATCCCTCATAGATAAAGATCCAGAAATTGTTCCCTCCAAAAACACGTCAATCTCCTCTTATGATTGGAGAAAGAAAAGCTACTCAGAGTACGGTGTCACCAGCAGAGCTGATGAACTGGGCATTGACACTGTCTAATGAGCCTTGATGTTTCTCTTTGGTGCATTTTGTGTTTGTGACACATTTCTGCTCCTGAGTGTCAATGGTGGAGGAAGTCGATGTTTGTAGTGTGATGTCAATCAACCAAGCTGCTTTATCCTGGGTGGTGTTATGGGTTGTGAGTGTTGATGGAGCAACATCCAAAAAGAAACTGGGGAGTATTTCGTTACACTTCTTACTTTCGCTTTGACTTTGGGGAGTCAGGAGGTAAGTTTCTTGCCGTGGTCTTCCTGGCTCTGACATCCTTTTGTAGCAATAATATTCAAATTAATTATGACCAGCTATTTATTGGTGAAGTAGCTGAAGCTGTTTTGTCCGAGGACAGTACACCGTGGAATTTCTGTAGAGATGTTCTGGAGCTGAGCTAACTCTCCTCTAACAACGACAGCCACCTTCCTGTATGCCAGGTATGACAGGTACGAGCAGGGAGTGTGCCCCCGATTGTCCTTCAAGTGAATTTTAAGCGTGCCACAGGGATGTCAGAGTGTGTGACTCTCACCTCCTCTCTGGGATTCAGCTCTTGGCCCATGTTTGAAGCAAAAATGTCATACATAAACAAAAGCAGACATTTCTGGATTGCTCAGCATGACGGGTGGCATCTGTGGAGAGATATCAGAGTTAACACTTCGGGACTTGTGATGCTTTCTCAGAACCTGTCGCAACTTGCCTTCCCAACTATTTTTGTGTCAACTGCAAATTTGGAAACAGCACATTTTCTTCCTTTCTCCAACTCATTCAAAGACACAATATTGCATTCTTCATATGTACAGCATATAAAGTATTCAGTATTGTTATATGTTGGAGCTGAGTGTGTCTGTACAAATATTTCTGTGTATCGGAGTTGATCATGTTTGAATGGAAATATTATTGTGCATTGTATCTGTTTGTGTTTATATCTAAACATTGTTTTGCTTTGGAGTTGTTCTAGTTTTAACATAAATATCGTTAAGCATTAGAACTGCTCATTTGTAAATCTAAATATGGTTGTGTCTGGAAACGGTTCCTGGTCATATTTGCTTCCTATATTCTATTTGAGTTGCTCTTGCTTTTATAGTAATATTGTTGTATCTCAGTTATGTTGTTTTTTTATATAAATACCATGGTGTGTTGCGGCTGCACATCTGATTAACTTATCTGATTCTGTGCTGTGAACTTCGCCCAACAGTTCCTCCAAGATCAGTTATGAATTTCATTGTTTGTTAATTTTCCCAGATGCACACCGATGTCCAACGATACATGAATTCAAACAGCATAGGCTGTAACTGTGCAGATTCTCTCTCTCCTGAAATGACCTGACCATGTGCTTCCATCGTCTTTCTTCTCCCTTTTAAACTGCTGTTGTTTTGATTTTTTTTTCCAAAGTTCCAAAACAATGCAACAGCACATGGATCCAATTGCTGCTCCAAGAATTCGAGGAAATCACCTCCAGCACCTAAAATACCTCAAAAAAGGAGCAACTGTTACAGGCAGAAAATTTTCCGGTCCTCCATCTTGGATTACCCCGAATCCTCTTGGAAAATAAGGCAGGGCAGGTGACTGAGAGTCAGTGGGAGAACACGTTTGGACCAGCGACCATAATTCTATTAGATTTAAAATAATGATGGAAAAGGATAGACCACATCTAAAAGTTGAAGTTCTAAATTGGAGAAAGGCCAGTTTTGACAGTATTAGGCAAGAACTTTTGAAAGCTGATTGGAGGCAGATGTTCACAGGTAAAGGGTCGGCTGGAAAATGGGAAGCCTTCAGAAATGAGATAACGAGAATCCAGAGAAAGTATATTTCTGTTAGGGTGAAAGGAAAGGCTGGTAGTTATAGGGAATGCTGGAGGACTAAAGAAATTGAGGGTTTGGTTAAGAAGAAGAAGGAAGCATATGTAAAGTATAGACAGGATAGATCGAGTGAATACTTAGAAGAGTATAAAGGAAGTAGGAGTATACTTAAGAGTGAAATCAGAAGGGCAAAAAGGGGACATGAGATAGGTTTGGAAAAAAGAATTAAGAAGTTTTTACAAATACATTAAGGACAAAATGGTAATTAGGTAGAAAATAATCTCCCTCAAAGATCAGCAATGTGGCATTCGTGTGGAGCCACAGACAATGGGGAGATACTAAATGAGAATTTTGTATCAGTATTTACTGTGGAAAAGGATATGGAAGATATCGACTGGAGGGAAATAGATGGTGACATCTTGCAAAATGTCCAGATTTCAGAGGAGGAAGTGCTGGATGTCTTGAAGCGGGTGAAGGTGCATAAATCCCCAGGACCTGATCAGGTGTACCAAGGACTCTGTGGGAAGCTACATAAGTGACTGCTAGGCCTCTTGCTGAGATATTTGTATCATCGATAGTCACAGGTGAGGTGCTGGAAGATAGGAGTATGGCTAACGTGGTGCCACTGTTTAAGAAGAGTGGTAAGGATAAGCCAGGGAACTATAGACTAGTGAACCTGATGGGCAATTTGTTGGAGGGAATCCTGAGGGACAGGATGTACATGTATTTGGAAAGGCAAGGATTAATTAGGGATAGTCAACATGGCTTTATGAGTGGGAAATCATGTCTCACAAACTTGATTGAGTTTTTTGAGGAAATAACAAAGCTGACTGATGAGGGCAGAGCGGTTGATCTGATCTATATGGACTTCAGTAAGGCTGTCGACAAGGTTGCCCATGGGAGACTGGTTAGCAAGGTTAGATCTCACAGAATACAGTGAGAACTAGCCATTTGGATACACAACTGGCTGAAAGGTAGAAGACAGAGTGTGGTGGTGGAGGTTTGTTTTTCAGACTGGAGGCCTGTGACCAGTGGAGTGCCAAAAGGTTCGGTTCTGGGTCCTCTACTTTTTGTCATTTACATGAATGATTTGGATGCGAGCATAAGAGTACAGTTCGTAAGTTTGCAGATGACACCAAAATTGGAGGTGTAGTGGACAGTGAAGAGGGTTACCGCAGATTTCAACAGCATCTTGACCAGATGGGCCAATGGGTTGAGAAGTGGCAGATGGAGTTCAATTCAGATAAATGTGAGGTGCTGCATTTTGGGAAAGCAAATCTTAGCAGGACTTATACACTTAATGGTAATGTCCGAGGATGTGTTGCTGAACAAAGAGACCTTGGAGTGCAGGGTCATAGCTCCTTGAAAGTGGAGTTGCAGGTAGATAGGATAATGAAGAAGACGTTTGGTATGCTTTCCTTTATTGGACAGAGTATTGAGTGCAGGAGATGGGAGGTCATGTTATGGCTGTACAGGATATTGATTAGGCCACTGTTGGAATATTGCATGCAAGTCTGGTCTCCTTCCTATTGGAAAGATGTTGTGAAACTTGAAAGGGTTGAGAAAAGATTTACAAGGGTGTTGCCAGGATTGGAGGATTTGAGCTACAGGGACAGGCTGAACAGGCAGGGGCTGTTTTTCCTGGAGCATCGGAGGCTGAGGGGTGCCCTTATAGAGGTTTACAAAATTATGAGGGGCATGTATAGGGAAAGTAGTCAAAGATTTTCCCTGGCGTCGGGGAGTCCAGATGTAGAGGGCATAGGCTTAGGGTGAGAGGGGAAAGATATAAAAGAGACGATGAGGCAACGTTTTCACACAGAGGTTTTACGTGTATGGAATGAGCTGTCATAGGAAGTGGTGGAGGCTGGTACAATTGCAACATTTAAGAGGCATTTGGATGGGTATATGAATAGGAAAGGTTTGGAGGGGTATAGGCCGGGTGCTGGCAAGTGGGACTAGATTGGGTTGGAATATCTGGTCTGCATGGACTTGTTGGACAGAAGCATGGAAACACACTGTACATCTCTATGACTCTATGCACATGTTCATGTTTGAATAATTTTCCGTTTTTGAAGTGTTAACGTTTATATATGAAAATGGTTGCATATTAAATTTGGAATGAAACTGTTCATCTTTCTGTACATCAATTGTGTTTTAGAATTGTTCACATTCATTTTTAAATATTGTGCATGAGAACTGTTCATGTCTGTATGTAAATATTGTTGTATAGTGGATCGGTTCCAGTTTATATATCAAAGTTGTGAATTGGATCGGTTCAAGTTTATAGAACATAAAACATAGAAATTACAACAATACAGCACAGAATAGGCCCTTCAGCCCACGATGCTGTGCCAAACATTTGTCCTAGCTTAAGCACCCATCCATGTACCTATCCAATTGCCGCTTAAAGGTCGCCAATGATTCTGACTCTGCCACTCCCACAGGCAGCGCATTCATGCCTCCACCACTCTCTGGCTAAAGAACCTACCTCTGACATCCCCCCTGTACCTTCCAACCTTCACCTTAAATTTATGTCCCCTTGTAACACACTGTTGTACCCCGGGAAAAAGTTTCTGACTGTCTACTCTATCTATTCCTCAGATCATCTTATAAACCTCTATCAATTCACCCCTCATCCTTCGCCGTTCCAATGAGAAAAGGCCTAGCACTCTCAACCTATCCTCGTACGACCTATTCTCCATTCCAGGCAACATCCTGGTAAATCTTCTCTGCACCCTCTCCAATGCTTCCACATCTTTCCTAAAGTGAGGCGACCAGAACTGCACACAGTACTCCAAATGTGACCTAACCAAGGTCCTGTACAACGCAACATCACTTCACGACTCTTGAATTCAATCCCTCTGCTAATGAACGCTAATACACCATAGGCCTTCTTACAAGCTCTATCCACCTGAGTGGCAACTTTCAAAGATCTATGAACATAGACCCCAAGATCCTTCTGCTCCTCCATCTTACTAAGAACGCTACCGTTAACCCTGTATTCAGCATTCTTATTTGTCCTTCCAAAATGGACGACCTCATACTTGACAGGGTTGAACTCCATCTGCCACTCCTCAGCCCAGTTCTGCATCATATATAAAGTCTCTTTGCAGCCTACAACAGCCCTCCTCACTATACACAACTCCACCAATCTTCGTATCATCTGCAAATTTACCCTTCCACTCCCTCTTCCAAGTCATTAATAAAAATTACAAACAGCAGAGGACCCAGAACTGATCCCTGCGGAAATCCAATTGTAACTGGGCTCCAGGCTGAATATCTACTATCTACCACCACTCTCTGACTTCGACTGGTTAGCCAGATTTCTATCCAACTGGCCAAATTTCTCTCTATCCCATGCCTCCTGACTTTCCGCATAAGCCTACCATGGGGAACCTTATCAAATGCCTTACTAAAATCCAAGTACACTACATCCACTGCTCTACCCTCATCCACATGCTTGGTCACCTCCTCAAAGAATTCAATCAGACTTGTAAGGCAAGATCTACTCTTCACAAATCCGTACTGGCTGTCCCTAATCATGCAGTGTCTTTCCAGATACTCATAAATGCTATCCCTCAGTACCCTTTCCATTACTTTGCCTACCAGTAAGACTAAATGGCCTGTAATTCCCGGGGTTATCCCTATTCCCTTTTTTGAACAGGGGCACAACATTCGCCACTCTCCAGTCCCCTGGTACCACCCCCATTGACAGTGAAGACGAAAAGATCATTGCCAACGGCTCCGCAATTTCCTCTCTTGCTTCCCACATGATCCTAGGATATA
Source organism: Chiloscyllium plagiosum (assembly GCF_037043375.1). NCBI lineage: Eukaryota > Metazoa > Chordata > Chondrichthyes > Orectolobiformes > Hemiscylliidae > Chiloscyllium > Chiloscyllium plagiosum. The sequence goes on along the minus strand of NW_028270178.1, from coordinate 31,381,131 downwards.
TCCCATCAGGCCCGGGGGTCTTGTCTATCCTCAATTTGTTCAAAATGCCCAACGCATCTTCCTTCCTAACAAGTATCTCTTCTAGCTTACCAGTCCGTTTCACACTCTCCTCTTCAACAATACGGTCCCTCTCGTTTATAAATACTGAAGAAAAGTACTCAAGGACAAGTTCCACATTTCCACGCCATCCTTCCCTGACAGCCTATGCTCCCAACTTATGCTCCTCAGATCCTGTCTTACAGCATCGTATTTACCCTTCCCCCAATTGTAAAACCTATCCTGTTGCACGCACCTATCTCTCTCCATAACCAAGGTGAAAGTCACAGAATTGTGGTCATCATCACCAAAATGTTCACCCACTAACAAGCCCATCACTTGTCCCGGTTCGTTACCAAGTACCAAATCCAATATGGCCTCCCCTCTGGTCGGACAATCTACATACTGAGTTAGAAAAGCTTCCTGGACACACTGCACAAACACTGCCCCATCCAATCTACTTGATCTAAAGAGCTTCCAATCAATATTTGGGAAGTTGAAATCGCCCATGATTACTACCCTGTGGCTTCTGCACCTTTCCAAAATCTGTTTCCCAATCTGTTTCTCCATATCTCTGCTGCTATTGGGGGGCCTATAGTAAACACCCAACAAGGTGACTGCTCCTTTCCTATTTCTGACTTCAGCCCATACTACCTCCAAAGGCAGATCCCCCTCGAAATGCCTTTCTGCAGCCGTTATACCATTTCTAATTAGCAACGCCACCCGCCTCCTTTTTTACCACCCTCGCTAACCTTACTGAAACATCTGTAACCAGGAACCTCCAACAACCATTCCTGTCCCTCTTCTATCCATGTTTCTGTGATGGCCACAACATTGTAGTTCTAGGTACCGATCCACGCCTTAAGTTCACCCACCTTATTTCTGATACTCCTTGCATTGAAGTATACACACTTGAACCCATCTCTGTGTCCGCAAGTATTCCCTGTCAGTGCTACCTTCTCCACAGCCTCCCTACATTCTTGGACATCCTGACAAACAGCTATCCTACTTGCTGGACTATAACTCCGGATCCCATCCTCCTGCCAAATTAAACCCCCCTGAAGAGTGCTAGCAAACCTACCTCCCAGTATATTGGTGCCCTTCTGGTTCAGGTGCAACCCGTCCTGCTTGTACAGGTCCCAGAATGCAGTCCAATTGTCCAAATACCTGAAGCCCTCCCTCCTACACCATCCTTGCAGCCACGAGTTCAACTGCACTCTCTCCCTATTACTTGCCTCACTGTCATGTGGCACCGGCAACAACCCAGAGATGACGACTCTGTCCGTCCTAGCTTTTAGCTTCCAGCCTAACTCCCTGAGCTCCTGAATGACCTCCCCATCCCTCTTCCTACCTATGTCGTTGGTGCCAACGTGCCCCACGACTTCTGGCTGCACACCCTACCTGTTAAGGATTCTGAAGACATGGTCCGAGACGTCTCTGACCCTGGCACCCTGGAGGCAACAAACCATCCGAGAGTCTCTCCCATGTCCACAGAACCGCCTGTCCGTCCCTCTAACTATTGAGCCTGCAATAACTAGCGGTCTCCTCCTCTCCCCCTTTCCTTCTAGCCCTCAGAGCCGGACCCCGTTCCAGAGACCCGGTCACTGCAGCTTACCCATGCTAGGCCTTCTCTCCCAACAGTGTCCAAAGCGGTATACTTATTGTTGAGGGGAACGACCACAGGGGATCCCTGCACTGCCTGCTTCCTCCCCTTCCCACCTCTAACTGTTACCCAGCTACCTCTGTTCTTTGGCGTAACTCTGTCCCTGTAGCTTCTATCTATCACCCTCTCAGCCTCTCTTATGTATCAAAGCCTCTCAGCCATTTTATATATCAAAGTTGTGAATTGGAGCTGTTTCAGTTTATGTGTATAGCTGTTATTTTGTGTTGGAGCTGCTCCAGTTGGTATATAAATATAGTTGTGTATTGGAGCTGTTGCTGTTTATATGTATGTAATAGTGAATGTTAAAGTTGTGGCTGCCTCCTTCTTATCAGCAATACTATATCTGATGTGTGGTTCGGCTGCTGAGCCCCTCCAGTGCTTTGGGGTGAATTTGCTGTTCCAGTGCCCGACAGTGGGACGGCAACAAAGAGCAGCAGCTCACACGTGTCTGCAGTTGATGGAATGCTCTGCACATGACATCTGGTCTCTGGTTATTGTGGGGCAGAACACACATTGTGGAAGGGGGAACAAGAACTGAAGAGTATCGGTGAAGATAGAGAGATGGTTAAAGATTGTGAAACGGATAGAATTCAACAGACAGTAATGGGGTAGGATTAAATAGACAATAATGACGAGAGGGTTAAATAGAGAGTTACAGAGAGATGTTTACATAGAGGATAAGGGGATGGGTTTTAATGCAAAGTAATAGGGAAAGGTGTAAGTTGAGTTTTATAGAAAAAAACTGAATTTAGTTGAGGGAGGAAAGGGTTATTTCCAGGAAAAGGGGCAGGAATTAGTATCAAGTAGCGGGGCGAGGGTTATGTCGAGTAATGTGAAGTACATTCAATATAAGGGAATAAAGATGGTGAAATGGAATGTAATAGAAACAAAATTGTAAACAGGGCAACGGGAAGATGGTTGAACACAGAAAAGGGAAAGAATCTAATATATAGAAATGCGGGAAATCTAAATAGATAGTAATGAGGTGAGGATTCAGTGCAGGAGGTTAGGAAGAGGTTTAAGTTCAGGGGAAAGGCGAGGGTTAAATACAGAGTGTAGAAAATTGAATAGAAAGTAGTAGCGAGAGGGTTAATAAGAGAACAATGGGGAGTACACTGAATACAGAGATGGTAAAAGATTGTGATGGGCAGAGTTTAAATTTACCGGGTTCAGTGGAAAGTAGTTATGAGAGGATTTAATGTAAACTAATACGAACATGATAAAATCACAAATAACAGAGAGGATTGAAAACAGGGTAAGAGAGAGGTGGTTAGATACAGGGGAATAGGAAGCATTGAACGTAGATAAGACAGGATGAAGGAAAGAGTAATGGGTGAGGACTAATGGCAGACTAAGTGTAAGAGGATTAAATACAGGGCAGGGAATAGAGAGGACTGAATACAGATCACGGCTTAAATACAGAATAACAGGGAGTGTCTCAAATACAGAGAGCAAGAAGATGAAAGACACAGTAATCATCAGAGAATTAAACACTGGGAAAAAGTGTGGGTTACATACAAGGGAACAGCGATACAAGTAAATGCAGATTAACAGGGAGAGGTTTGCATACAGGGAAACATAAATAATTAAATACAGGGACATAGAGTGGCAAATTACAGGGCAATAGCGATCAATAACTACAGGGTAAGGGAAACTATTTCTGGCTTTAATCAATTTGGGGCGGTGGTGGTGATGTTCACAGTCCTCTCTTCAAATTTCCAGACATCACCATTGAACGTTGGCGCTCACTGCGTCCATTCACACAATCAGGTGCATCCATGTGGCACTGTCTCCCAGGACTACCTCTTCCCTCCTCACCGACTGCTCCCTCATTCACATACCAGTTGTCATTACAACCCATAATACCCTACTCCTCATGCCTTCCCTTTCCCTCCTGCCTGTGCTTTGTCATGTAGAACAGTATGGACTGACGTTATGCCCTTTTGCTATTCTTGTGCTCAGGAGTGGGATTGAAAGACCTTCTGCTCTTCTTCTTTACCAATTCAGAATGGGCGAAAGCGCTTCTTCTATTTCCTCTGTATCATTCTCAAGAATGTTTCTTTTTTTAATTCAGTCACAGGATGATGGCATCGCTGGCCAGCATCAGCATTTATTGCCCATCCCAAATTGCCTCGAGGGCTGTTAAGTGTCAAACACATTGTTGTACATCTGGAGTCACGTGTAGGCCCGACCTCTCGAAAAGGCATTAGCGAATCGACAAGCGACTGGGGGTTCATCATTAGACTCTTTAATTGTAGACGGACGTTGAATTGAAACTTCACCATCTGCCACAGTGGGATTTGAACTGGGGTCCCGAGAACATGACTGGGTGACCTGGCTAACCAGTTCAGCGATAATTCTGCCGGCCATCCTCTCTACCTCTGAAAGAGGCTCCTCCTGTGTCACAGACTCGACAATGGGCTGAGTAAAAGCTATAAGAACTGTTAATGCTCTTAATCAGAAACAAAAACAAATTCCTGGAAGAAATCAACACATCTGCCAGCATCTATGCAGAGAAATCAGAGCTGAATGGCCTCCTGTACCAAAGTATTAGGCCAGAAAGGAGCTCAATGGCCTCGTTTTCCCAGGGATCATGCTGGAGAAGGAGTTCAATGGACTCCTCCTGTTCCTGTGGGACAGACCGGATGAATGGCCTCCTTTTAATCCAATATCGTTGAGTGTGTTCATGCCAACAGCAGACTCATTCAGTATTGAAAACTAAGAAAAGCTTTATCCCCAAATTTAAAAAAAAAATCAGTCCGTGAAATGTCCAAGTCTCTGCCTATTTGTTCTCCGTATTTTAAATGAAGGCTGATTTCAGCGTTCCAAATATGACCCCTATTCACAGTCAATTAGTGGGATATGTTCGTGTGCATTTTACCCCTTTAACTAGTGAAATGGGCAGGCAAATGGCAGATAATGTTGGAAGTAAGAAAGCTTCATTCTTTTTGGTAGAGATAATATAAATTATGTGGCTGATTTCTGGTGGGGACTTAACATCAAGACTTGGAGGTGTATACTTCATTTTTGGAAAGAAACTGGGAGCGTTGAGCAGGTTTGTCAAATATAAGCCATCCAAAGTCGAATGGAATGCAAAGGAAAGGGGAATGTTATTTAACTTGTATAAATCACCGCTTTAGACACCGCTGGCGGAAACAGCCCAGATTTGAACTCTTGAATATCATAAGACTTGCATTGGGTTAAACCTGAGCTCTGCCCACTCCAGCGCACAGAAATTTAGGCAGGATGTCAATGCAGTGGATACTGTGAAATGGCATGTTTTCTCAGTGGTTCGCACTGCTGTTTCTCAGCACCAGGGACCGGGGTTTGATTTTAACTTCGGGAGACTATCTGTGCACGTTCTCCCCGTGCCTGCGTGGGATTTCTCTGGGTGTTCTGGTTTCCTCCCACAATCCAAAATATATGCAGGACCGCAAAATGTGCCAGGCTGAGCTGCTCATGGTGTTCAAAAATGTGTAGGTTACGTGCATTCGTCATGGGTAAGTATTGGGCAGGGGAATGTGGCTGGGTGGTTTACTCTTCAGAGGGTAGACATGGATTTGTTGGGCTGAAGGGCCTAATTCCACACTTTCGGGATCGTATTCTAGGCTGTGGGAGGCGGTTAATAGTCATGGGAACTAAATAACAGGACATTTAGCCCTGTTATTTAGTTTATAAAGTGGGTTATCCTTATAAACCCTATCATCTGAGTTCTGGAGAAAGGTGGCCTAATTTGTAGTCTCCCACCTTAATGGTTGGAGAAACGTGAAGACCCTCTTTGAGGCTCCATCAGACTTGCAGTAAAGAGTCAAGGGGAACACCAAGCGGATCTTTATTCTCAAAGGTCCTCAGAATGTGACAGAGAAATGGGGACAACTGTCCAAACTACAGAAAAGCGTGCAGAATCTACTCCTGGTGCAGACGATGGATGTCGATGTCACAGAGGATTTTCAAGGGGTGAAGAGCCAGAAAGCCTCATTCTTTACCTCCGAAGCCACCAAGATAATCTCCTGGTCCGGGGTCCACACTGTGGAGCAAGACGGGGCGCGCTCACGTTTGATCTTCGAGAAATCGCACATGGAGAGCTGGATGTTCAGTAACCTGAAAGGGAGAAAAAAAATCACTCTGTAACGTTATCTCAGCCTGACATCTTGTGGATAACCAAAACCCTTTGCTCCATATTACATGACATGAATCTCACAGATAGCGCAGCCTCCCGGTCATTACTTTCTATTGTGCAGGTTTTAAATGACACCATATGGGAGAGGCTGGACCAGCCGCTATCTCTGGAGGTGCTGACCAAGGCTCTCGACACCTTAGAAAAGAGTAAGACTCGCGGAAGTGATAGTTTATCAGCCCTGCTGTATTCAACTCTGTGAGAGTTTATTGGCCAGGACTTGGTGAAAGTAGACTACAGGGAAATTGAGATGTTGAATATCTGACTCATTGACAGGTCACTGACAAAAACTGTGCATTTGTAAATAAAGGGTGATTAATGACAAGATGTTGGACTATGAGCATTGATTTCACTCCCAGACATTGTTGGTGCTCATGCTTATCAATATCTTGGGTTCTTCATGTTCCACACATTCTATCTCCAACCCCTGTCCCTCCCCAGCAAACCCTACAACACAAGATGTCCTGAAGTTGTTCTGTGACATTCTTGACCCTCGGCACTGTTGAGACAATATACATCCTGGACTCTGGTTATTCAGAACCGATGATTTTGAAAGAGTCAGTCAGTCATATTAGCTTTGCGCATGCTGCCATTTGAAATTAACACAGCACCGCATTAACTTTATAAATAAGGGAAAAAAACAGAAAGAAATACTGGAGAATTGGGGCTCAATGTCCTTTTGAGTGCAGCATTTATTCACCAGATTGATAGCTGGACAACAAGGGTTCAAATATGAGAGGCTGTGATGACGGAAGCCCATGGTTCAATTCCTCGAATTAAGAAGGGTCTGAGATGAGTAAAGTTTTCCAGAGAATAATGGAAACGTCTGGCGATGAATGGACCGAAAGGCATCTTGTTGCCTCTTGCTTTAAGGTGAGAAAAATCATCTGAAATTTTGTCGATGGCCTCAAACCTTTCCAAGAGTGAAATGAATGAACAATGCCTCACATTTCTCGACATTATACTGCACAGACTATTTTGTCCTCTTTTACTCACTGAACCTGCCCTTTCTCTTCTCAGCGCTCCTACGTCCTCCTTGCCTATTACTGTCAACTTAATATTGTGTTATGATCAAAGGTAATGCATGATCCCATTATCTAAGTCATTGCTAGAAATTATGGTGGCATCACGAGAAATGATCCTTGTGTCACTGACTAATACCAGACTGACATTATGGTAATGACATATTTCCTCCTGCTCTCTGTTTTGGTCCTCTATCAGTCCTCAAGGCAAGTCCCATTTCCCCATCTCGATGGGCCTCATTGACAACATTGACCCCCCTCTCAATCATTTCCAGAATTGGACATTTCTGCATCCTTGTGTGTGCAAATCCCTCTCTGACCTCACTCCTCCATCTCGCTTGAAACTGTTCTATCCCATCATCCGTCAGATGTTTAAGGTTTCTTCTCTGTGCATGTGCAGTACACTGCAGGTGAACAGAGAATATCTCACCCTCTGTCTTGCTGTAGGGATCATGTGTGATTCAGAGTCAGCTCTGAGATATATCCAGGGCGCTGTTACCCTGGTAAGAGGTTCTGTATTGATTGGAGCTTATGAAACCGTTGAGGGCATTTTTCAGTGAGTTATTTTTACCGGCTTCAATTATTGCCTTGTGTGGAGAAATTATGTTCGAATCAGACACTGTCTGTGCTCAAGGTGAGGAATTGTATTGCGATAATGTTTTCATTAAAACCGACATTGTGTCGTCAGCATTAACCAACGATGATCCCTTCACAGAATAGTCGTTGGTAACCATGGAAAACACATCCCAGGGTTGAAGTGAATGTTTCTCAGAGACACACTTAACAACTGGGATTTAATTTCCAAATGATCAAAGTCAATGGGAGGACGACACTGGAATGTAATGAGAGTTCGATAGATGGTGTAGTGCTGTCAATGCTGGTAGAGAGGGCAGCAGAAAGGCTCAGTGGTTAGCCCTGCTGCCTCACAGAGAGAGCGGGTGGGTCTGGGTGGGATACCCTTTGCAGGGTCAGTGTTGACTTGGACCCATTGGCCGGCTTCCATATTGTAAGGATTCGATTATGTTATTCAATATACATTTTCCTCTGCTTGTTCCTGACAGACTGAGATTTGCACAATCGTATAAACCACAGTTGTAAAAGTAATCTGTGGCCACTGGGAGTTAACTCACCGCTGTCATCTGTTTGTTCAAATTCTTAATATAAATGAAGTGAACCACATTGTAATGTAACAGTCCCCCAGGCGACACCAACAGGTATAAATGAAAGGCTTTGAGATTACATCACCTCGGCATTGAGTACAGAGAGATTGCCTGCGCACAGAGATTCAGGCAGAAAATGACGTTTTCATTTATTTACTTGCGGAAATTATTTTACATGACCCTTCCGATTGTAACAATCCCCGGTAAGTGCGGTACACCATTGAAATTGTGTCAATCTGTCTGATGGTGGGCTTTGGGTTCACTCTGTCACTGACAATGATATATAGATCGGTTGTGCCCAAAATTCACACAGTGGCAGAAGCTCGGTAATTTATCGTCAGATTACAGGAACCCTGTGGAATCCGTGTCATCGCAGTTTCCACAGGAATTGCCTGGGAAATTATTCATCTCTTGTGAAAACCTTCCAGAATGCCCATTTCAATCGGAGATTACGGAGAGTTTCAATGGAATTAAGGCAAGGAATCACTTTGGAAACAGAGAGCGGTGATCGTCTATGTAGAGAGTGCAATATTAGTGAGTTTGTGTTTGGTTCTGATGTTGTAGTGAATAAGCAGTGGGCTTCTCTGTGCATCTAAAATTTATAGTTAACTTGGATTTATTTGTGTAATTGCAGCAGTTTCTTTAAAGATTGCGTTTGAAGTTTGGCGATGGGCTGAATGGCTTTGTGCACGAATGAGCTTTTGTTTAGTTTTGCTGGTTGCAACCGAGCATGGCATTAATGGGACCTCAAAACTTTATAGGTGAGTTCTGGAATTTTCAATTTAGGAAGAAACCCTTACTGAGAAAGGTTTACTTTCAATTTTATCATTTTTGTCATTTAGTTTTGTTCCTGTAAGACCCTGGAACTGAATGGATACACAGATCTGTGCTCGTGCAAATGAAATGAGGGTTTTAGTAAACGACATTACCTTGGAGCGAAAGTTTTGTGTTGATCACAGACAGTAGTGTTGTGACAAACAAAAAAGCTCTGAAGATATTTTTTAAAGCTGAGTATATTGATGCTCCGATGTGCGGTAGCTCCAGTCATAAATTGACTGCAATTCCAGTTGAGAATTGGCAGTCAAAAGTCATTTAACCAAGTGATAGATACAAAGATTCTGGGGTGAATATGTTTAGAGGGCTGTGTTGTTTTGAACCGTACTGGGAGTCGGGTTTTGTGTAATATGTGAAAGTCGTGGCCTTTCGTTTCATGTATGCGTTGTTTTGAGATGAATGAGAATTATACTTCTGTGTGTTCATTGCCTTTGAATCTGCTTTATAAGTACGGAGCTTGCTTTATTCTGTTTTACCGTCATTTCTTTAGCAATAAATTTCATTTTTTAATGAATGCAATATTTGCAGCATTGTGTGTTTACGATACAGCAAGAGATCACTTTGTTAAATCAACACAAACATGTGTCATCAGCTTGGATTTCTGTCAAGGATCTAGGCGTGTTCTGTAATTAATCACCTGATATCAAAACAGAAGGGAGTCTGTTAAACACTTAGACTGTCTAAAACTGATAAACTACACCCAAACCTCAAATAAATTATGCCCAAACTATATCTGTTCCGATCCATCATATGCCACAGACGCTGGTCAGAGATTCACAATGAGATGTAATTCCATAGTATTCCTCCCAACATTACTACTCTCTCACTCAGAAAAGATTTTACCATGTTTGGAATATTTGAAGTAAAGGGATAGGCTGAATACGCCGGGGCTGCTTTCCCTGGAGTGTCGTAGCCTGAGGTGTTACCTTCTGCAAGTTTATGAAATCATGAGTGGCATTGAAATAAATAATACAGAAGGTCTTTTCTCTGCTAAGGAGGAGTCTAGAACTAGAGGGCATAGGTTTACGGTAAGAGGGGATAAATTTAAAAGGAACTGAATGGGCGCCTATTTCATGGTGTGGTTGTGCAATGCATTATCAGAAGAAGTGGTGGTGGCTGGGACAATTACATAATTTAGAAGGTATCTGGATGGACAGATAAATAGAAACGGTTGAGAGGGATACATGGGCAAATGAGACTGGATTAACTTAGGATATATGTTCGGCATGGATAATTTGGACTCAAGTGTCTGTTTCCATTGTATACTACTCCATGAGTCTAACCATGGCCAGAATGCTAAGAACAATCTCACAAATGTTCCATAGCAGTTGAATATCAACACTTCAAATCTGACTTAGTTTTTTGAAATGAATCCCTGGCTTTTTGTTGCAATGATAGGGTTTTGTGCGCAGGGAAAAGTCTGAGATAACGTTTTGGGTTCAGTGACCCATGTTCAGATGAAGATGTTCTGAGGAAGCGTGATTCCATTCACCCTGTTTCTCTCTCCACAGATACTGCCATACTTGTTGGGTTTTGTTTTGTTTCATGATTTCAGCATTCAACACCTTAACTTATATCATTAAAATGCTTCACTTTCAAACCTGCCTCTCGGAATGAATTCTTCGAATCACAGATCCAGACTGTATAGGAGAGAGCCTTCAGTCCATCCAGTTTGTGCCTACAAAGCTACACAAAATCTACTCTCGGCCCAGCTCCCAGCACCAGACATATAGTCTCGAATACTATGATGCTTCAAGCGTTCATCCAGGTTGTTGTTAAAGTTTATGACATTTCCTGCTTCTGCAACTCTCTCAGGCACTGAATGATCAGACATCCACCACTCTCTGGTGAACACCTCTTCCTCAGATCCCGCCAACCTCTTCCCTGTCACTTTAAAGATACGGCCCCTTGCCATCTGACAATTCCCTGCCTACCCTTAGTTAAACACAGGAGTGAGCAGCTTCAAATTGGGTCAGGCCATTGTTCAAACTTGACATCTGAACCTTCCCAATTGCCCCAGTTACATGCGAAAATCTTATGTTGCTATCTGTGCTGACGTAGAGAAGCTTGATCAGTAATTTCCAATTTGCATTTTACTTCCTGTTTCTTTCAGTTAATTGCCTGGTGATTTTGGTTCTTGCACGGGGAAAGTGTGGCCTCTCTAACTGCACAACGCGCTGCCTGTTGGCTATGGCAACATCGGATCTACTGTTTGTTCTCACTGACATCATACTGTGGAAACTCAAATTCTTTGGAATGCCAACATGTTTTCTGAATCTTAACGCTGTGTGCCGTCCTTTCTATGTCATGGCTCGTGCATGTACAGACTGTTCCGTCTGGTTCACTGTCCTTTTCACCTTTGATCGTTTTGTGGCCATTTGCTGCCTGAAAATAAAGAAAAGATATTGGACAGAAAAAGCCTTGGCTGTGGCTTTTGCTGCAACTGGCATTCTGCTCTTTTCAAAAAGCATTCCCTTTTATTTTCACTTTGAACCTGGGAGTATAATTAGCAATGTTCGGTGGCACTGCCGAATAAAATCAAATTATTTTACAGATTCCAGGTGGCTGGGATTCAAGTGGTTTGATATCACTTTGACCCCTTTCATCCCATTCGTGTTAATTCTGTTGATGAATACTCTGACAGTAAGACACATTTTATTGATCAGTCGAGTCCGCAAGAGCCTGAGGGGTCAGAGGAAGGGAGAGGGTCACAAAGACACAGAGATGGAGAATCGGAGGAGGTCAGTGATTTCCCTCTTCACCATATCCATTAGCTTCATACTTCTGTGGACAGCGTACGGTTCAAACGTCTTGTACTTTCGCATTAAAGAAACATACCGTAGGAAATTCATTTCTATAAAGGATTTTACGTACATTTCCGAAATGCTGAGGGATTTAAGCTGCAGCACGAACACATTATTTTTTGCAATGACTCTGTCCAAGGTCAGAGCAAAGTTCAAGAATGCGGTCCAACAATTAGTTACATAAATTCTTCACTTAATGACTCAGCAAAATAACTGGGGCAGTCCCCAGGCATCTGCAGTGTTCTCAGTGCAGGAATTGCATATGTGCAGACAGAATTTCATCAACACAATCACATGGATTGAGTTGAACATCCTGCAGTGAATGGCGAGGGTTGAAGCAAGATGGGTCACCATTCACCATGCTCAGGTAAACGATGCTATCCCTTATTGACTGACGGATTGACACACGTGGAGACACACAGACAATGAGGATCAAAAGGCTATTCAGCCCTTCTAAACTAGTCCACCCGTCATTCCAGAACATCGCAGCTCATCCAAATCTAAAGTGTAATCCAAATTCCTGTCTGCTCCGGATAATGATATCAATCTCCCAGGCTTAACAAGAATACATCCACCTCAACTTTAAGGAGTATTAGAAGACCTAACAAAGGGACAGCAGGTAAGGGAACAAGGGGTAACTATCAGGTGCAGGGGAGGTTGGCAAGAGGCTGGAGGAGTTATTCCAAATGATGGACTGGCGTTGAGCGATGGACTCATCTGGAACGTTGATTCTTCACAGACAACCATGAGAATGAGTGATAATGTCCGGCAGCAGGGGTTTCTGCATTTCCCCTGCAGGGGAGGAGAGGGAGGGACAGGAACATGTCATTCCTGCATCATGATCATTGTCAGTCTCTGTCTGTTCGCTGGCAATAAACATTTTATTACAACAAAAGAAAGTCTCGATCTGCTGGTGATCCCTGTATCTGACTGTTTCTTGCTCCATTCACATTTGTTCATTTTTGACAGGGTTTCGTGAGTCCCCCTCATGTTTACTTCCACCACAGGGATATTGCCTTCTCACTCTCTCTCCGCCTCTTTCTGCATGTCGTTGTCTCTGTCCCTGTCTTCCTCTCTTTCTCACTCTCTTTCGCCATGTCTGCATCTCTCTCTCCCCATCTCTAAATTTCTTGCTGTCAGTCTCTCTCTGACTCTATCCCTCTACCTTAGTCTCTCTGTCTGTCTTTGTCTCTGTGTCTCACGTTCTCTCTCTCTCTGCCTCACGCTCTGTTTCTTTCTCACACATTGACCACATCGGACACGTGTTCTAGCAGTTTAACACTTGCTACCGTGAGTTGGCTCAAACCACTTCTATGTCTCTTCTTTCACTGAGTTTATCTGATGAGGTGATTTTGGAAAATACAAAATGCACAGGCGCATCCAACAATACCTTGGCACAATATTAGTTACATTTCTGTAAAAGTAGTGTCCCTTCGTCTTGTGCACTTTGACTGTCTCCCTCTCCCTCTCCCTGTCAATGTGCGGGAGTTTGTGTTTAAGTGTTTCATTTTCCGTCTGTGAGGGTCTCTGAGTGGATCTATGTTTCACTGCCCTTGTGGGAGTTTCACTCTGTGTGTGTGCCCACAGGTTTTGTCTTTGGATATGTCCATGTGACACATTGTGGGTGCATTACTGCCCCCGTGTGTTGGTTTCCCTTTGTGTGTGGACCTGTAGATTTATTTTGGTGACTGCATATTGCGGTGTTTACGTGTTTGGGTATGTTAGTCAGTCTATGTGGGAATGTTTCTGTGACAGTGAGTATGTTCGTGTGGCTGTTTGTTACTGTGACAGTGTGAATGTATATCTGCGTGTGTTTTGATATTGCATCTGTTGTGTTTGTGTCTGTGCATGCAGTGTCTGTGTGGTTAACATTCCTTTGACAATGAATTTTAGAGGGCATAGGTTTAGGGTGAGAGGGGAAAGATATAAAAGAGACCTAAGGGGCAACGTTTTCACGCAGAGGGTGCGACATGTATGGAATGAGCTGCCAGAAGAAGTGGTGGAGGCTGGTACAATTGCAACATTTAAGAGGAATTTCGATGGTATATGAATAGGAAGGGTTTGGAGGGATATAGGCTGGGTGCTGGCAGGTGGGACTAGATTGGGTTGGGATATCTGGTCGGCATGGACGGGTTGGACCGAAGAGTCTGTTTCCATGCTGAACATCTCTATGACTCTATGACTCGACTGTCAGCATGTTATACTTGTTGCTGACTTTGTATGTGTGTTTCTCTGACGTTCAGTGCATTATTGTGGGAGTGGGGCTGTGTCTCTAACTGTCTGTGCTGCTGTTTAAGCAGCTGCGTGTGTTGTTCAGATTGTGTTTTCCTCCCTGTCCATGTGTCAGGATCTTTCTGTGTCCCCAGCAGGGTCTCTGTTTGCCTCTCTGTGGGCGTGTCTCTGTTCGCTTCTGATGTCTATGTATAATTGTATAATGTGGTTCTGTAACTGTGTTTAACTGTGCTCATGTGTGTATACAAATGTTTCTGTAAGTTCTTCATGTTGATGTGCAATGTGTCTCAGTATGACTTCCGTTCTATATGTGTGTGGGGATGTGCGTGTGATTATGTGTCTGTATGTAAATGTGTTTCTTTATTTGGGATGACTTTTTATGTGTACATGTGTGTATTGTGTATCTCTGTTGGTCTGCTTGTATATCTTAGTCTGACTGTTTTTCTGTCTGTGGATGCGTGTGCATTCTTTGTCTGTACGTAGGCGTGTTCCTATATATCTCAGTATGGTGGTATTTCTGTGTGGCGTGTGCATGTGAAATTTGGGTGTGCTATTGTATCAGTGTGTAGGTGTAGTCACACAATTTAAACTGATTCTAATCCTCTGTGTGTTTGTGAGGGTGAGGGTGTGTTTCGATGTCACTCAGGATCGGCTCATACTTCTGTCTGGAGTTGGTTTCCCATATCTCCGTTTGACTCTGTTTCGGTGCATGCTCGTGTGTTATGTGTGGAAAATGGGATGTGTTCCTGTTTTTGTTTTTTTCAGTACCTTCCTACGTCTCAACTTGAGTGTATTTGAGCGTGTGGGAGTACTTTTCTATCTGAGTGACTTGTTTTTGCGAGTGTGTGCATGTGGGTGTCTTTCTGTGTCTCTCAGGTTACATTTCTGTCTCGTCATAACACTCCCTCTCCTGAAAAAGTACGAAAAAACCCTACAGGAGGCCACGGTGCACAGATTGCTCTTAATGGAGTACATGTGTGGACGTGGGAAAAATCCAAACATCAGTCTCTCCACCTCACAGCGACTGAAACCTTAACAGTTAATTCGGTTTGAAGATCTATTGTCTAACTAACTACACAAGGCAAGGTAATGATTAATGAGATGCAAGGCACTAGGAATCACAAAGGACCATGGGAACTTGGGATGCTTGCCCACTGATCCCTGAATGTCGGAAGGCAGGTTAATACAATCGTTAAGACACCACATGCCTTGATCAGTCGTGGTGCAAATTCTCGGTTAGGGAGGTCTTTCTGGAGTTTTGTAGGACTGCATACACTCACATGAACACAAGTATTCAAAACACTGATGAGAGGTGGAAAGGGTGGAGACCTTTTAATAAGGGGAACAGGTCAGTTAGAAGAGAATGGAGAAAATCCCTCATAGATAAAGATGCAGAAATGGTTCCCTCCAAAAACACGTCAATCTCCTCTTATGATTGGAGAAAAAAAGCTACTCAGAGTACGGTGTCAGCAGCAGAGCTGATGAACTGTGCATTGACACTGTCTAATGAGCCTTGATGTTTCTCTTTGGTGCATTTCGTGTTTGTGACACATTTCTGCTCCTGAGTGTCAGTGGTGGAGGAAGTCTATGTTTGGAGTTGTGATGTCAATCAAGCAAGCTGCTTTATCCTGGATGGTGTCATGCTTTGTGAGTGTTGATGGAGCAACATCCAAAAAGAAACTGGGGAGTATTTCATTACACTTCTTACTTTCGCTTTGACTTTGGGGAGTCAGGAGGTGAGTTTCTTGCCGTGGTCTTCCTGGCTCTGACATCATTTTGTCGCAATAATATTCAAATTAATTATGACCAGCTATTTATTGATGAAGTAGCTGAAGCTGTTTTGTCCGAGGACTGCACACCGTGGAATTTCTGAAGAGATGTTCTGGAGCTGAGCTAACTCTCCTCTAACAACGACAGCCACCTTCGTGTATGCCAGATATGACAGGTACGAGCAGGGAGTGTGCCCCCGATTGTCCTTCAAGTGAATTTTGAGCGTGCCACAGCGATGTCAGGTTGTGTGACTTTCACCACCTCCACCCCCCCCCCCCCCCCCCGCCCCACTCTGGGATTCAGCTCTTGGCCCATGTTTGAAGCAAAAATGTCATACATAAACAAAAGCAGACTGGCGGCATCTGTGGAGAGATATCAGAATTAACACTTCGGGACTTGTGATGCTTTCTCAGAACCTGTCGTAACTTGCCTTCCCAACTATTTTTGTGTGAACTGCAAATTTGGAAAGAGCACATTTTCTTCCTTTCTCCAACTCAGTCACATACACAGTATTGCATTCTTCATATGTACAGCATATAAAGTATTCAGTATTGTTATATGTTGGAGCTGAGTGTGTCTGTACAAATATTGCTGTGTATAGGAGTTGATCATGTTTGCATGGAAATATTATTGTGCATTGTATCTGTTTGTGTTTATATCTAAACATTGTTTTGCTTTGGAGTTGTTCTAGTTTTAACATAAATATCGTTAAGCATTAGAACTGCTCATTGTAAATATAAATATGGTTGTGTCTGGAAACGGTTCCTGGTCTTATTTGCTTCCTATTTTCTATTTGAGTTGCTCTTGCTTTATATTAATATTGTTGTACCTCAGTTCTGTTCTCTTATTTTTATAGATACCATGGTGTGTTGCGGCTGCACATCTGATTAAGTTATCTGATTCTGTGTTGTGAACTTCGCCCAACAGTTCCTCCAAGATCAGTTATGAATTTCATTGTTTGTTAATTTTCCCAGATGCACACCGATGTCCAACGATACATGAATTCAAACAGCAAAGGCTGTAACTGTGCAGGTTCTCTCTCTCTCTCCTATAATAACCTCACCATGTGCTTCCATTGTCTTTCTTCTCCCTTTTAAAACTGCTGTTGTTTTGACTTTTTTCCCCAAAGTTCCAAAACAATGCAACAGCACATGAATCCAATTGCAGCTCCTGGAATTCGAGAAAATCACCTTCAGCACCTAAAATACCTCAAAAAACGAGCAACTGTTCCAGTCAGAAATTTTTCCCGTCCTCCATCTTGGATTACCGTGAATCCTCTTGGGAAATAAGACAGGGCAGGTGACTGAGTGTCAGTGGGAGAACACGTTTGGACCAGCGACCATAATTCTATTAGATTTAAAATAATGATGGAAAAGGATAGACCACATCTAAAAGTTGAAGTTCTAAATTGGAGAAAGGCCAATTTTTACAGTATTAGGCAAGAACTTTTGAAAGCTGATTCGAGGAAAATGTTCACAGGTAAAGGATCGGCTCGAAAATGGGAAGCCTTCAGAAATGAGATAACGAGAATCCAGAGACAGTATATTTCTGTTAGGGTGAAAGGAAAGGCTGGTAGTTATAGGGAATGCTGGATGACTAAAGAAATTGAGGGTTTGGTTAAGAAGAAGAAGGAAGTATATGTAAAGTATAGACAGGATAGATCGAGTGAATTCTTAGAGGAGTATAAAGGAAGTAGGAGTATACTTAAGAGGGAAATCAGAACGGCAAAAAGGGGACATGAGATAGATTTGGAAAAAATAATTAAGAATTTTTTAAAAATACATTAAGGACAAAATGGTAACTAGGTAGTAAATAGGGCCCCTCAAAGATCAGAAATGTGGCATTTGTGTGGAGCCATAGACAATGGGGAGATTCTAAATGAGGATTTTGCATCAGTATTTACTGTGGAAAAGGATATGGAAGATATCGACTGTAGGAAAATAGATGGTGACATCTTGCAAAATTTCGACATTACAGAGGATGAAGTGCTGAATGTCTTGAACCGGGTAAAGGTGGATAAATCCCCAGGACCTCATCAGGTGAACCCGAGAATTCTGTGGGAATCTAGATTAGTGACTGATGGGCCTCTTGCTGAGATATTTGTATCATCGATAGCCACATGTGAGGTGTTGGAAGACAGGAGGTTGGCTAACGTGGTGCCACTGTTTAAGAAGGGTGGTAAGAACAAGCCATGGAACTATAGATTAGTGAATCTGTTGGGCAATTTGTTGGAGGGAATCCTGAGGGACAGGATGTACATGTATTTGGAAAGGCAAGGACTAATTAGGGATAGTCAACATGGCTTTGTGAGTGGGAAATCATGTCTCACAAACTTGATTGAGTTTTTTGAGGAAATAACAAAGAGGACTGATGAGGACAGAGCGTTTGATCTGATCTATATGGACTTCAGTAAGGCTTTCGACAATGTTCCCCATGGGAGACTTGTTAGCAAGGTTAGATCTCACAGAATACAGTGAGAACTAGCCATTTGGATACAGAACTTGGCTGAAAGTTAGAAGAAAGAGTGTGGTGGTGGAGGTTTGTTTTTCAGACTGGAGGCCTGTGACCAGTGGAGTGCCAAAAGTATCGGTTCTGGGTCCTCTACTTTTTGTCATTTTCATAAATGGTTTGGATGCGAGCATAAGAGTACAGTTAGTAAGTTTGGAGATGACACCAAAATTGGAGGTGTAGTGGACAGTGAAGAGGGTTACCGCAGATTACAACAGGATCTTGACCAGAAGGGCCAATGGGCTGAGAAGTGGCAGATGAACTTCAATTCAGATAAATGTGAGGTGCTGCATTTTGGGAAAGCAAATCTTATCAGGACTTATACACTTAATGGTAAGGTCCTAGGGTGCGTTGCTGAACAAAGAGACTTTGGAGTACAGGTTCACAGCTCCTTGAAAGTGGAGTCACAGGTAGATAGGATAATGAAGAAGACGTTTGGCATGCTTTCCTTTATTGGACAGAGTATTGAGTACAGGAGATGGGAGGTCATGTTGCGGCTGTACAGGACATTGGTTAGGCCACTGTTGGAATATTGCATGCAAGTCTGGTCTCCTTCCTATCGGAAAGCTGTTGTGAAACTTGAAAGGGTTGAGAAAAGATTTACAAGGGTGTTGCGAGGATTGGAGTATTTGAGCTATAAAGAGAGGCTGACCAGCCTGGGGCTGTTTTTCCTGGAGCATCGGAGGCTGAGTCGTGACCTTATAGAGATTTACAAAATTATGAGGGGCATGAATAGAGTAAGTAGTCAAAGATTTTCCCTTTTGTCGGTGAGTCCAGAAGTAGAGGGCATAGGCTTAGGGTGAGAGGGGAAAGATATAAAAGAGACTATGAGGCAACGTTTTCATACAGAGATGGTACGTGTATGGAATGAGCTGCCATAGGAAATGGTGGAGCCTGGTACATTTGCAACATTTAAGAGGCATTTGGATGGGTATATGAATAGGTAAGGTGTGGAGGGATATGGGCCAGGTGCTGGCAAGTGGGACTAGATTGGGTTGGAATATCTGGTCTGCATGGACTTGTTGGACCGAAGCATGGAAACACACTGTACATCTCTATGACTCTATGCACATGTTCATGTTTGAATAATTTTCCGTTTCTGAAGTGTTTACGTTTATACATGAAAATGGTTGCATATTAAAGTTGGAATGAAACTGTTAATCTTTCTGTACATCAATTGTGTTTTAGAATTGTTCACATTCATTTTTAAATATTGTGCATGAGAACTGTTCATGTCTGTATGTAAATATTGTTGTGTACTGGATCTGTTCCAGTTTACATATCAAAGTTGTGAATTGTAATTTTTTAAATGGATGCAATATTTGCACATTGTGTGTTTACGATACAGCAATAGATCATTTTGTTAAATCAACACAAACAAGGTTAAGTGTCATCAGCTTGGATTTCTGTCAAGGATCGAGGCGTGTTTTGTAATTAATCACCTGATATCAAAACAGAAGTGAGTCTGTTAAACACTTAGACTGTCTAAAACTGATAAACTACACCCAAACCTCAAATAAATTGTGCCCAAACAATATCCGTTCAGATCCATCATATGCCACAGATCCCGATCAGAGATTCACACTGAGATGTAATTCCATATTAATCCTCCCAACATGACTACTCTCTCACTGTGCACCAGGCCAACAAAAACAAAACCAAATTCCCACACACCCTGCCAGTCCTGTAACACTGGAACTACATGAGGCACTGGCTGTCTCCCAGCTGCGATTTTGTGCAGAGTCCTGGTCATCAGCCTGCAGTGAGGACGGAATTGTACTAAGGAGAGCATAGAAGAGATTTACAAGAAGCAAAATGGATAGTGCTTGGGTCAACTCTTAAACAGAGTTGAATGCGAATTGAGTTATTGAGATATACAAAATAAGGAGGCTCTTGAATGGGGACTTCTCTACCCAAACGCATGACCATTTACCAGGAGATGCAGAGAGTGAATAATTGATGGAAGCTATGTAGGGGACTTGAGGCGTACCATTTCATTCAGAAGGTGATGGTGCATTTGGAATTCATTTCCCTGTTTGGATAGTGGCTTGAAGTGGCAACCCTCAATCATTTAAAGGGAACTTGGATCTGCCCTGAGGTGTAGAAACTTTCAACGCTGTGGACGAGGTGCTGGAAAATGGGATTAGAGCAGTAGCCAGTTTACTCAATTGATGCAGATATGAATGAACTCTTTCAATGCCATAACTTTCCTGCAGTTCTGTTGGATTGAAGAAAGACTGAGGATTGTTAAAGTGGATTCACTCGGTGGGCAGAATGAGCTGTTTCTGCGTTGTCCATTTCCAATATTTTAACACTGCGAAGTGTTACATTGAATTTCAGATGACTGTGGCTAATTTCCAGTTGTTTTCCTGAAGAAGTTTTTGTGGCTTCATATTTTTACACTGCATAAAACTGTTTTGCTTCGGGAGGAATATTATTAACTAAGTTTAGAAGATAAGAAATAATCATTTCATTATGTTAATATTGCTTACTTTATTTAGGTATTCTCATTACAAAGTAAAATTTAAAAAAAAAAGACGTGTCGTGAAATCGTGTTCTGTCTATGAACTGCTGAGTATTTGTATTATCACTTCCCATGTTAATTTCACCTGACATGATTAGAACACAATAGAGAATCAGAGTGACCTGATTATTTTATAACGACATATTTTATTGCACAATGGATTAGAGCCGCAAAATTCATTATTTGGAGTAGTGAACTGACTGCTTTGTTTTGCATTATGTCGCTTATTCAAAAAGTTTCAACAAGCCTATCCCCAAGACTATTTTAGTCAGACAATGCAGAGAACGCAATAACATTATCATATCTACTGATTTGCATTTGGCATTATCTGTTCACTGAATTTACAAGCAAAAATGGAACATTTTCGAAATATGACAAGGAATGGTTCACTTCCAGAAACAAACTCTGCGGGATTCCATGAGTTAACAGATCCTCAATTTATCATCACAGATGGTTTGTCCCTTCAATGATGAAACCAAACTTTCTCGGCTCTGTTAGCATCCTCCGTCAAATCACTCCCCAGTCTCATGTTTTTGTCATATATTGATCAGAACATTCCAGGCAAACGTATTTGGAGGACGGGAAAGACTGTGGCTGTCAGAGCTCCTCCCTTAGTTGTGGCACTTTACGTGACAGAGATGACTTTCTCGAATTCCTGGAAGACTATTGTTTTATAAGTTGGTGCATTGTTTTGGAAATTTGTGGAAAAGAAATAACAAAGCAAGGCAATTTATAAAGGAAGAAAATAGACAAAGTTGGATACCACGTGGTCAGCGAGATAGATAGATAGATGGATATGTATATAGATAGATAGATAGATAGATAGATAGATAGATAGATAGATAGATAGATAGATAGATAGATAGATAGATAGATAGATAGATAGATAGATAGATAGATAGATAGATAGATAGATAGATAGATAGATAGATAGATAGATAGATAGATAGATAGATAGATAGATAGATAGATAGATAGATAGATAGATAGATAGACAGGCAGACAGGCAGGCAGATAATTACTGCTGTCTGAAGCAGCAGTGAATCTGCACATCTACTGCTTCGGTTTTTGAGTCCATGTGTTTCTGGCCATCGGAGTGCATCTGGGTAAAAAACAGCAAAAATTACAGCTGCCCTTGGAGGAACACGTGTATAAGAGTTCACAGCACTGGAGCAGATAAGAGCATGGTTTTTAAGTGTAACCTTGCTGCCTTTTTTTGTGTCAGTCTACAACAGTGAGTCGAGCGAGTTCATTTTTGGGCATGTGTTTTATTGAGGTCTGTCTCTTGATTAAGGTGTAAAAGTATAAGTCATTGGCAATACGTTAGCCCGGAGACATGTCTTTTAGAGCTCTAGGGCTGTGGTATTTTCTGGGTCAGTAGATTATTGAGGTGAAAAGATGACTTTTAGTGGACTGATAAACTTTTCCTGTCAGATGTGGGAGGTTCGGGAAAGCTTCCATTTCCTGAAGATTATGCCTAAGTCTGTTTGTTTGTGAATCCTGTCAAGTCACCATGGATCGATTGGAGAAACAGAGGTAAAGAAGTATTTACAGGAGGTAGAGGGGTGTGACGGCTAGCATTTACAGGAAGATGGGAAAGCCACAGATACAATCATGTAGATGGGACACCTCCAGGAAAGGTTGGACAAAGAGGTGGATAGTACAGGAGTCTCTGGTGGCTATTGTCATCTTAAACAAGTGTGGTGCTTTGGAAAATGTCAGGGATGTGCACTCTTAGAGAATGTGTCATCAACAGCCAGGTTGCTGACACCAAGACTGGTTGTAATGTATTACAGGGATACACCAGCGTCCAAGTGATCAGTTGAGATAAGGCTCTGTCTAGTCAGAGGCACAAACAGACGTTTCTAAGACAAACATTGAGAAACCAGAATGGAATGTTGCCTCGCTGGTGCCTAGATCAAGGATATCTCTGGGAGGGTGCAGAATGTTCTGAAAGAGGAGCGGGACCAGCAGGAGGTCATGTGAACAGTGGAACTAATGACATATGAAGGGAAAAGGATAAAATTCAGAATGTGGAATATCAGAAGTTCGTCAGTAATTGAAGTAGAGGTGCTTGGTGGGAGTGATTTTGGATTACTTTTGATGCCACGAGCTAGTGAGTGGAGGAATTGGAGGATGGAGAAGATGAATATGTGGTTGAGGAGCTGGTGTCACAGAGAAGGATATACACTTTGGCATCATTGGAATCTCTTCTGGCATAGAAGTGACCTATATAAGGAGGACGGATTGAACCTGAATAGAAAGGGGACTAATACACTGGCAGGGAGATTTGGTCGAGGTGCTCAGAAGGATTTCAACTGAGAAGGTTGTGGAGTGTTGGGAATGCGGGCAGCGTGTGGGACCCAGGGAGACAGTGAGGATAGAAATGAGTCTGACATTGATGCATTTGCAAAATGGAAGAGGTCAAACAGTCAGGGCAGGCAAGAGCAAAGCAGCGAACGAGGAAGGACTGATAAAGTAAACAGAGTTTATTGCAATACAAGCGGACCAACAGGGAAAGCAGTTGAACTTCGGGATGGTTAGGAAGATGGAATAGGGATATCATAGCAATTAGAAAGACGTGGCTCAGGGGAGGACTGGACTGGCAGGTAATGCTATAGAATACAAAGGCTGTCGTAAGGAAAGAAAGGGAGCTAAGAGAAGAGGGGAATTTGTGTTTTTGATAATAGTTAACATTACAGCTGTAATGAGACAGGCGATTATGTCTAGGGAAGATATTTGTATGGAACAGAGAAATAAGAAAAAGATGATCACCTTATTGGGATTGTATTATTGACCCGCAAATGGTAAGTGGGGAGTCGAAAAAAATTGTAAGGAGATATCAGTTATCTGTAAGAATAATAGAGTGGTAATAGTAGGGAATCTTAACGTTTCAAACATAGCCTTGGACTGCCAGAATGTAAAGGGTTGAGATCGAGAGGACATTGTGTACAAGAAAAGTTTCTGTTTCAGTATGCAGATGTAGGTACTCGTGCAGGCTCAAAACTTGACCTACTCTCAGGAAATAAGGCAGGCCAGGTGACTGAGGTGTCAGTGGGGAGCACTTTGTGGCCAGCGACCATAAATCTATTCGCTTAAAATTTGGCCAATTTTGAAAGTGCCTGGCCAGAACTTTCAAAGGTTGAGTGCAGGGAAATGTTTGTAGGTGAAGCAAAAGTTAGAAAGTGGGAAGCCTTCTAAAATGAGCTAACAAGAGTCCAGAGACAGTATGTTTCTGTTCAGCTGAAAGGCAAGACTGGTAGGTGCAGGAATGCTGGATGATGGGAAAAATGAGGTTTTGGTAAAAAGACGGACACATATGTCAGGGATAGACAGCAGAGATCGAGTCAATACTTATAAGAATATGAGGGGAGTAGGAGTATACATAAGAGGGAATGGATGTAGGTTTGCTCACTGAGCTGGAAGGTTCATTTTCAGACATGTCGTCACCATACAAGGAAAAATAATCAGTGAGCCTCCGAATGAAGCACTCTTGTTGTTGCTGGCTTCCCATTTATATGTTTGAGTTTCCTTGGGTGGGTAATGTCATTTCCTGTGGTGACATCATTTCCTATAGTGATGTCATTTCCTTTTTTTTTAAGGGTTGGTTATTATTCTCAAAATTCGTCAACTACAGAGGGAAATCGGCAGGGCAAAAAGCGGACATGAGATAGCTTTGCCCAAAAGGGTTAAGGAGAATCCAAATGCATTTCATAAATATATTAAGGACAGAATTGTAACACAGGAAAAAATAGGACACCTGAAGCATCATGTGGCAGGCTGTGTGTGGAAATGCAGGATATGTGAGCAATAGTAAACGAGCATTTTGAATCTTTCCTTACTACGCAGAAAAGCATGGTAGATACAGAATGTAGGGAAACATTCCCATATTACATCAGAAGCAATGCTGGATATCTTAAAAATCATGAGGTTGGAAAAATCCCCAGGACCTGATGAGGTGTCCTCTCAATCTCTTTGGGAAACTAAGGAAGTGATTGCTGTGGGACTTGCTGAGATATTTGTATAATTGACAATAGGTGAGGTGCTGCAAGACTGGAGGTTTGCAATCATGGTGCCAGTATTAAAGAAAGGTGAGAAGGTACAGCCAGGGCAGTGTAGACTGGTGAGCCTGACATTAGTGGTGGACAAGCTGTGAGGGTGAATCTGCAGGGACAGGATTTACATGTATTTGGTGTGGTAAGGACTAATTAGGGCAGTTGACATGCCTTTGTACATACAGCATCATGTCTCACCAACTTAACTGAGTTTTTTGAAGAAGTATCATTGAGGATTGATGAGGCAGAACAGTGGATGTGATCAATGTGGACTTCAGGAAGGTGTTCAAACTGGTTTGTCATGCTGGACAAATTCGTAAGGTTAGCTGGCATTGAACTCAGGGAAACCCAACTATTTGGATACAAAACAGGCTTGTAGGTGGAAGACAGAGGGTGGTGGTATCGACTCGCCTTTCAGACTAGAGGCCTGTGACCAGTGGTGTTTGAGTGCAATTGATGCTGGATTCACAGCTTTTTGTCATTGACATAACGATTTGAAATTGACAATTTTCATTCTCGTTCATAAGTTTGCAGATCCCACTAAATCTTACGTGGGATTTGACAGGGAAGAAGGTTGATCGCATGGGCCAATGCTCCAGAACTTGCCGTGCCCTGAGTCAAGCAGTTGCTGTGGAACTACAAAACTGGCATCTACCCGAGAGAGTGGAATTTTGCCCTCTTGTATCCTATGCAATGCACACAAAGGAGGAAAAAGCCAAGCTGGTCAATTTCCTCCCCATCAGCCTTATCTCGAGCATCAGTAAAGTGATGGAAGGTATCATTATAGGGGTGGCACAGAGGTTAGCACTGCTGCCTCACAGATCCAGATACCCAGATTCAATTCCCGCCTCAGGTGACTGACTGTGTGGAGTTTGCACATTCTCCCCGTGTCTGCGTGCGTTTCCTCCGGGTGCTCCGGTTTCCTCCCACAGTCCAAAAATGTGTGCAGGTTAGGTGAATTGGCGCTGCTAAATTGCCCGTAGTGTTAGGTGTAGGGGAATGGGTCTGGGTGGGTTGCTCTTCGGAGGGTCGGTGTGGACTTGTTGGGCCGAAGGGCCTGTTTCCACACTGTAAGTAATCACGTCTAATCAACAAACAGCACCTGCTCAGCAATAACCTGCTCAGTGACGCCCAGTTTGTGTTCCACTGCTGCGGGTCAGCTCTTGACCCCAGTACACACTTCGTTCTGACATGGACAAAAGAAATGAATCCAGAGGTGGGTGAGTGTGACTCGCTTATCATCAAGACTGCATTATGTGCAGGTTTGGACCTGGGTTTCTAGTGGAGATGGCTTGAGAGACAGACTTTATCTCATACAAGAGACACTTGTATATGTGCTCGATTCGTATGAGAAGTGTGTGTACGACTTTGTGACTGAGTGTTATACTAACTGCATAAGGCTCCGCAGTCGTGTATGTGTGTGTGTCAGTATCTTGTGCATGCACCTGACAGCATATAGTGCATGATTGAATGTGATTGTGTCTGTTGTTATAATCCTATCTGTTGTTTCTAACTTTTCCTTCTCTTCTTACCTTCGAATGTTAAAGTTGTTGATTCATTCCGGAGACCACCCCTGGCTGGAAAATCGACCCTGCGAGGGCGCAGCAAGGATTGGCGCCCAATGCTGCAGAATACCAAACAAAGATTCGGAGGAATTCAATGAAATCACCTCTTTACAGTAATATAGAAATCAGTATGACATATGTATTGTTAAAATAAAGTCTGATATTAGCTGAATAGCAGCCTTATATTTGCTTCATTCTATTCCTTCATAAATGAACTGAACTGATGAATTACCACTTTCATAGTTTTGCAAAGTTGTATTGCAATTTTAACTGACTTCTAAATCTGCTTCTCTGACCCCCTTTGCAGATCTACTGAATTCACATCCTTACTTTCTCAGCAGGCTCCCGGTTAGGAATTTGTACCATTTTTTTCAGTCCATTCACAAGTCAATTAGTGTACAAACTGAAAAAGAATACAGGACAATATATATATTTTTGAAGACAAGCTTCCATTTAGTCAATGCAACAACAGCAACTATTTAAAGCTAAATCTAAAAATAAAAGGATAAAATTAGAAATCTTGGTATGAGACAGCTGGCCATCCCCACTCAGGTTGCTTCTCCTGTTCCAACTGTTAAAATAAACCAAGACCTCACAGACTGTTTAATCTATTGACTTGCCAAGTAGGCAGCTCTTCACCTCTCTCATAACCCCACACTGTTGAAAAAAAAAGAACAAAATAACTCTTAAACCAACAGCCTTATCACAATGCACAGGGAATGAATTGAAGGATTGTGAACCAACAGCAATTAATGAACTCCGATATAGTTCCAGGTTAGGATGGTGAGTGGCTTGGAGGACAACTTGCAAGGGATTTTGTTTTCATTTATTTGCTATCTTTATCCTTCTGGATGGTTGTGTTCGTGAGTTCAGAGGTGCTTTCTGAGGAAACTCTGTTGAATTGCTGCAATGCATCTTGCAGATAGCACACATGTCTGCTACTGAGATTCGGTGGTGGAGGGAATGGATGCTTGTGGCTGTGGTGTCAGTCAAAAGGGTGCTGCTTTATTCTGGATGGTGTCAAGCCTTTTGAGAGTGTTGTTGGAACTTCACCCATCCAGGTACACGAGGAGTATTCCATCACACCCCTGATTTGTGCTTTGTAGATGGTGGGAAGTCTTATCATGGTTGGGGGCTGGGGTGGGGAATGTGCAGTCAGGAGTTGAGTTTCTCACTGCAGGACTCCTAATCTCTGACCTGATGTTATTTCTCCAGACTTCAAATGGATTGGATTTCACCACCCCAACTGTGGGACTCAAGATTGAAGGCTGGATCAGATTACTCTTGAGAAGCCAAACTGTGACAAACTTAGATGTGTCGAAATGATGCCACCATTCTTGGAAGGGATACGATACCTGACAGACAACTTCACCTACAGATTGGAGCAATTCCTCTCGTGCTTCAGATCTCGCCTTTTCATAATGCCACCATTACCACCTTGTTTCTAATTCCATTTTGCCAAATATCTAAATGAAAGCTTAGGTGAGATAATCAGAGGGTGCATGCATTGACCCTCTGCACAAGGTATATGATCTGTATTTTGGCTATGTTCGAAGTCAAGCCATGGATGGGAAAGGTGGTGAGTTCAGGACGTGTTGTGGTGCTTGGATTGAGGAGTAGAAATGAGAAAATGAATTAATCACAAATACATATTTCTTTCTGGGTTGTGGGTTCTGCTGGGGGAAAATACTCATCAGACTTAATCCTGTGAGTTTGTTTACTATAGAGACTTGCAAATTATTAAGCCTTTCAAATTGGCAGCTCATCTCTGAGTCATCATCCCAATCCTTGTTCTGCTTTTATGAAAAAAATGGTTGTATGGAACCACGTTGAATCAGGTTGAAATTTTCCAATCTCATATCAACTCCAACCAACTTACTGAGTCAACCCCCTTATTCTTGAGTCAGGCGGTAACTAGATCAGTAAATTTGCAGGCTCTTTTCCTTTCTCTGTCTTGCAGATAATTTAGGGGCGATTGTCATTCTGACCAAGAGAAAATGTGCCCTCACTCCTTGCACAATGCGTGACCTGGTGGTCATGGCAATATCTGACCTAAAGGCCACTATCAGTGATGTCAAACTCTATGGGATATGTTATTGTTATTTTCTGGAATCTCTCCAGAATATCATCCCTGTATAAAGTGTCATCAACGTCCTGCTGTATGGAGTATGAGACCGTTCATTCTGGTTCAATGTCATTTTCTCTTGTGATTGACTTATGGCTATTTTTTGCTAGAAGCTGAAAAACATTGCACCCGGAGAACTGCAACTTCAGTACTCGCAACAACCTGAATTCTGATTTGTTGAGAAAATAATGCCATGCTCCACTTTATATATGAACCTGGTTTGATCATTTACAATATTCCGTGGGGATGATATGCAAAACCAAACTATTATACTGATTCAAAATGGGTTTGGCAAGATTTTCACAATTTTGGTTCCATTTGCCTTAATCCTGCAGCTCAACACTCTGAAAGGCAGACATATTTTAGTGGCCAATGGAGTCAATAACGGACTGAAGAGTCAGAGCAAAGGAGAGTCCCAATGAGGCTGAGATGGAGAACAGGAGGTGGCCTCTGAATTTACTTTTCACCATAGCTGGCAAATTCTTTTGTCTATGGCAAGTGGATGTTATAAAATTCATTCTGGTTGGCGGCACGGTGGCACAGTGGTTAGCACTGCTGCCTCACAGCGCCTGAGACCCGGGTTCAATTCCCGCCTCAGGCGACTGACTGTGCGGAGTTTGCATGTTCTCCCCGTGTCTGCGTGGGTTTCCTCCGGGTGCTCCGGTTTCCTCCCACAGTCCAAAGATGTGCAGGTCAGGTGAATTGGCCATGCTAAATTGCCCGTAGTGTTAGGTAAGGAATAAATGTAGGGGTATGGGTGGGTTGCGC
The DNA here is from genome assembly GCF_037043375.1 of Chiloscyllium plagiosum. NCBI lineage: Eukaryota > Metazoa > Chordata > Chondrichthyes > Orectolobiformes > Hemiscylliidae > Chiloscyllium > Chiloscyllium plagiosum. The sequence continues at coordinate 31,351,888 of NW_028270178.1, read as the reverse complement.
TTCGGTGGGTCGGTGTGGACTTGTTGGGCCGAAGGGCCTGTTTCCACACTGTAATGTAATGTAATCTAATCTAATGTAATCTAATCTAATCATGTATTACAGTCTGAGAAGAACAGATGACACAGAACCGGAGTATGTCTTTCATCAAGTCGGATGGCTGCTGCAAAATTTAATTTGCTGCGCAAACGTATTTATTTATTTGTTGACTCAGTGTAAGTTCAGAATGCAGTTCATGAGGGCGGTGAAATGTCCATCCACATTAATTGTTCAGTTAAGTTCTGAAGAAAATCACTGATAGTAGCTGAGAGCTGCGCCCCAGTTTCACCTGTTAATGGATAGAAACAGCAATTCCTTGACTCCCAAAGGAGAACAGCAAAGGACAGGGCAGTATGCAGAAAGTGATTCTGCTGAAAAGAACGTGAAGGGAGTTTTCAGGAAGGTCAGTGCACTCTCTCCATGTCAGAAGAGACAACAATCGCAGTCTCTCCTCCACTGCGAATTGTTTGAACCTCAATTCTTCAACTTCGCTAAGGATGGAATTCGATTTGAACTTACAAAAGACAAAATTGTATAGATACTGACATCGTCTTTTTTTTTGGAATTCCCAAACATTACTTACTTGTTGAAGTATCTGACCTCTTGGACTTACATTAATTCCAAATTCTTTGACAAGGTTTCAATTCCCTCACTGGTCTTGACTCTGTCAGGCAATCCCTGTAACCTTCATTTCCCATGGCCAATCCAGCTAACCTGCATATCCATGGACACTATGGACAAGTTAGCATGGCAGATCCACCTAACCTGCACATCCAGGGATACTATGGACAATTTAGCATGGCCAACCCAGCTAACCTGCACACAGTGGCATTTAACCATGAATGGTCTGTTTCTCAATCCCAAACTCTTGCATTCTCCCCACAACATTTGAACCCCTTCCCAATCACTAATCCAAAAACCTCTGTCCTAAATATGCTCAATGTCTTCGTCCCCATGGCCCTCTGTGGTAATGATTTCTATAGATTATCCATCATTAGACTGAAGAAATTCATCCTCATCTCCATTCCAAAGGACGTTCCTTCACTCTGAGGCTGAGCCCTCAGGTCCTAGTCTCTCCTACATGTGGAAACAGCTGACTAGCAGAAGGTGAAATGGGAGTATTCTTCACAAAAGGAAGTACAATGCTGGTCTGATGCTTTGGAATACTGTCTCAGGACTGATTGGAATCGGTGGACTGGACCAGGTTCGAGAACTCAGCACTTTGGGATTGATCTGCAGTCCCAGCGGCGGCCGGAAGGGCGGCAGCACAGAGTAACGGCGATCATACGTTCATGGTTGTGGTGAATGATGAGGCTGGGATACCCAGTCTCTCATTATTCTGGCGCAGAACACATATTCTGGAAGGGGTGTGAACGAGACAGTAATTGAAGAGCACTGGGAAAAGAGAGAGGGCTAAATACAGATAGAGAGAGGGTTAACGATTGTAATTAATATATAATTTAATCAAGTATAATGGGAAGATTATTAAAATATAATTGGAGGGTTAAATAGGGACTAATAGGGAGAGAGCTGAACACAAGAAATGGCAGCAGGATGTTAAAGACAAAACATGGAGAAGATTTCATTGAAAGTAATTGTGGGAGAAGTACATAGAGAGTAAGAGTAAGAGTATTGATTACAGGGGCACAGTTAGAGGGTTAATACAGGGCAAAATATAACGAATATAATGAGGTAAGCCAGTTAGATCTCATAGAATATGAGTTTCGTGATTGGGCCTGTTAACCTGCTCTAATCAGGGGGTCCTGGCTGACAGCTGTAAACAGGAAGGTCAGGGGTTCTGCTCACTCAAAGAACCAGCTTTGTGCTAGCTGGGTCAGTGTGACATACTGTGTAAGCATAAAATCAGTAACTTGAGGACTGGTTAGCAAACTTTGTGGAACGTGAGAAGATTTAATACAGAGTAACAGGGAGGATGTTGAATAGAGAGGAGTATAGTGAGGATTACGTTAAGGGGAAAGAAAGTGGAGTTAATACAGTGTAATAGAGAAAGAACTAAATATAGACTCATGAGAAGAGAGTTGAATGCAGGATAATTGGGAAAGTCTTAAATACAGGAAAAATGAGAGCGATAAATACAGAATGGAGAGGATTAAATGAAGACTAATAAGGAGAAGGCGAATTAGTGAGCAATAGGGAGAAAACTGAATACAGAGACAGAGTTAAACACTGTAGTCTCAAACATCAGTTTCAATAGAGCGGATTCAATGGAAAATTATCGTGAGATGGTTAAATATAAAATAATAGGGACAGAGAGTAATAGGGGGAGTGTTGAACTGAGCAGAAGTGAGAGATATGGTTAAATACAATGAAATATATAGGATCAAATATAGGTAAAGGTAGGATTAGGTAAAGAGTAACAGAGGATGAGTAAATACAGGCTAATAAAGGGAAGATGAAATACGGATCAATTGATAGAGATGACTGAATACAGATATTGGCTTAAATGTTGATTCATAGGGAGAAGCTACCACAAAAAAGAGTTTCATCCTATCAAGTTTCATAACCTTAATATTAAGCCTTGGCTCTCCCTCTGTCTATTTTGCCTTGCCTCCCAGGATCACCTCTCTCTGCCTCACCTAGTTTCCCTCATTCCTCATGCAGTTGTCATGGAACCTCCCACACGCCCACACTCCTCACATCTTCCCTTTCCCTCCTGTCTTCGCTTTTTCAGGTAGAACATTGTGGATTGACGTAATGCCTTTGTGCTGTTCTCGTAGTCACATGAGAGGGGATGAATGGCCTTCAACCTCTCCTCTTTACCACCTCAAAATGAGCTCAATTGCCTCCTCCTCTTCCTCTCTATCAGTCTCAAAAAGGGGTTTTTTCATTCAATCAATGGGTGAGGGCATGGCTGACGAACGCCAGCATTTTTGCCCATCTCAAATTGCCTAGAGGACAATTAAGTGTCAACCACATTGTTGTGGGCCTGGAATCACATGAGCTCCTGACCATTGAAAGATGGAGTTTGCCCTCTCGAAAGGACAAGAACAGATAAATAATTAATATTGGATTTGCGGTCATCATTAGCCTCTTTAATTCCAGACATCTACTGAATTCAAATTGCACAATCTGCTGTATTGGGATTGAACTTGGTTCCCCAGAACATTACCCAGGTCTCTTGGTTAACAGTCCAGCAATAATTCCACGAAGCCATGTCCTCCACCTACTAAATAGCTTCCTTTTAGTAGTAGGCTGGAGAACGGGCTGAATACAAACAGATAGAACTGTGGATGCTGTCAATTATAAACAAAACCAGAATTTGCTGGATCAACTCAGCAAGTCTGCCAGCATCTATCAAGAGTAATCAGAGCTGAATGGCCTCCTGTTCCAGTGTAACAAAGTGGAGAAGGAACTGAATGGCCTTCTCCTATTCTAGTGTTGCTGGGTGTGTCTGGCAACAGCACACTCATCCAGTAATTAAAAACGAAGCAATGCTTTGTCCATTGAATTAAAAATAAAATCTGTCAGTGGAACTTGCAAGTCTCTGGCTATCTGTCCTCCTGTTAGGGACTATCTTAAATAAAATCTCCGTGCAGTACTCTAAATACTTCAGCTCTTCACAGTCAGTTGGTGTGATAGTTCTATGTATATTTAAATCATTAACAAGGGAAAGGGGCCGGCAAATAGTGAATAATGTAGGACGTGAGAATTGTTTAATCTTTTTGGTAAAGAGAGACACTATAAATTAACTGGCCCAATTATGGAGGGGATGTCATAACGTCAAGACTCGGAGGTGTACTTTTCGTTTTGGAAAGTGACTGAGCAGATTGGGCAAGCTTTTAAACATCCATACAATATTCAGTTAGAGTACAAATGTGAGGGAAATGTTGCTAAACCATTATAATTCACTGTTTCAGCCACGGTTGAGGGAAACAGACCAGCTTTGAACCATTGAAATGTGAAAGTCTTGTTGTTGTGGTTCTGTTCGCCGAGCTGGAAGTTTTTGTTGCAAACGTTTCGTCCCCTAGGCGACATCATCAGTGCTTGGGAGCCTCCTGCGAAGCGCTTATTTGATGTTTCCTCCGGTGTTTATAGTGGTCTGTCCCTGCCGCTTCCGGTTGTCAGTTTCAGCTGTCCGCTGTAGTGGTTGGTAATTTGGGTCCAGGTCGATGTGTTTGTTGATGGAGTTTGTGGATGAATGCCATGCCTCTAGGAATTCCCTAGCTGTTCTCTGTCTGGCTTGCCCTATGATAGTAGTGTTGTCCCAGTCGAATTCATGTTGCTTGTTGTCTGCGTGTGTGGCTACTAAGGATAGCTGGTCGTGTCATTTCGTGGCTAGTTGATGTTCGTGGATGCGGATCGTTAGCTGTCTTCCTGTTTGTCCTATATAGCGTTTAGTGCAGTCCTTGCATGGTATTTTGTACACTACATTCGTCTTGCTCATGTTGGGTATCAGGTCCTTCGTTCTGGTGAGTTGTCTGAGCGTGGCTGTTGGTTTGTGTGCTGTTATGAGTCCTAGGGGTCGCAGTAGTCTGGCTGTCAATTCCGAGATGCTCCTGATGTATGGTAGTGTGGCTAGTCCTTTTGGTTGTGGTATGTCCTCGTTCCGTGGTCTTTCTCTTAGGCATCTGTTGATGAAGTTGCACGGGTATCCGTTTTTGGCGAATACCTTGTATAGGTGTTCCTCCTCTTCTTTTTGCAGTTCTGGTGTACTGCAGTGTGTTGTGGCCCTTTTGAATAGTGTCCTGATGCAGCTTCGTTTGTGTGTGTTGGGGTGGTTACTTTCATAGTTTAGGACTTGGTCTGTGTGTGTGGCTTTCCTGTATACCCTTGTCATGAATTCTCCGTTCGGTGTTCTCTGTACCAGGAATGGGAGTTGGCTATCCTTTTCTTCTTCTCTCGTGAATCGGATTCCTGTGAGTGTGGCGTTGATGATCCGGTGTGTTTGTTTTTTACAAAGTCTTGTAATGAGTCCAGCTCAGACCTGTCCCCATGACTTGTCCTGACTTGTCCTACCTGCCTATCTTCTTTTCCAACTATCCACTCCACCCTCCCACTCCGACCTATCACCTTCATCTCCTTCCCCACTCATCTATTGTACTCTATGCTACTTTCTCCCCATCCCCACCCTCCTCTCACTTATCTCTCATCCCTCAGGCTCTCTGCCTCTATTCCTGATGAAGGGCTTTTGCCCGAAACATCGATTTTAATGATCCTCGGATACTGCCTGAACTGCTGTGCTCTTCCAGCACCACTAATCCAGAATCTGGTTTCCAGCATCTGCAGTCATTGTTTTTACTTACAAAATTGATTTCTGCCCATTTCTCAATACCACATTTTAGGAAAAAATGCCAATACCTTGGATCATTCTGGGAAGAGATTACTAGTCACAGGGACATAGCAACAGGCCATACAGCCCCCTCAAGCGTATTCTGCCATTCAATGTCAGATCTGCAAGGTAACTTCATACACCCCTGTGTTTGTGACTTACTCCTTAATATGTAGGCATAATAAAGACAAAATCTATCTCAGTTTTAAAATTAACAACTGGTCCAGAATTAAATGTTGTTTGTGGAAGAGACTTCCAAATTTCCATAAGCTTTCCTGTGCAGAAATGCTTCGTAACATTTCTCCTGAACACACTGACCCAATTCACAGACTACATCCCTTTGTTTGGGAATCCCCAACCAGGGGATATAGTTTATCTTTACCTACCCTGTCTTTGAATCTCGAGAGGGAGCAGGCTTAATGTATGCAGTCTGTCCTCATACCTAAACCCCGAAAGTAGAGATATCATTCTTGCAAACCTACTCTGTATTCCTTTCAAGGCCAATATGTCCTTCCAAAAGTGTGGTGCTTGGATCTGCTTCCAGTACTCCCAGTGAGATCTAACCAAAGGTTTTCTTACCTGCAGCATACCTTCTGTGGCCTTACGTGGGATGAGCGTCTCACCATTTAGGAGAGCAATTATTGCCCTTCCCAGAGGGCAGTTAAGAGCCAAACACGTTGTTGTGGGTCTTGAGTCACATATAGGCCAGACCAGGTAAGGATGGCAGTTTCCTTCCCTAAAGGACACGAGTGAAACTTGATTTCTTTTCTCCTAAAAAAAAGCTAAGGCAAAATGATTAATTTAGGAGTTGACCATTTCGCTGTATACATTGACAATGTCCACTGTAGGGTTCGTTTTCATATAATTTGACCTATTACAAAATTAGTAGGCCTCCTTTTACACCAATAATCACATTTGGTTAATTATTTTTGAAATAGAAGATAGATAAATATGTAACTTTACAAAACCAGTTTTTCCCTCTAATATCCTGAGTAACATAACATTTTCTGAAACATCTATGCCCGCAAACTAGCTGAAATTGCGCGATTACTGCTTGTCGAACTGGAGTTGGGCCTTCTCACAAGGTTCCTGCTTCCTGATGATCTCTGTGGCATCTCTCTGATTTCAGTGACTTCTTTTAGCTTTAATGTGGAGGTGCCCATGTTGGGCTGGAGTGGATAATGCCAGACATCACAGGACACCAGCTTATCGTCCAATAGGTTAACTTGAAATCGCAAGCTGTAGTGGGACGTCTGACCTGCTTTTATCTCGTTATCTTGGTCATTTCTGATTGCAGTGGCTAAGCAGTATGATCATGTAATAACATTGTTGTCATATTTTAAATTCAGTTTCTATTTCAGGATGGGTGTTACATAAAACCTTTATTGTATATTTTATATTCCTCTTTTTAATTGACCCGTCTCAAAAAAAAGTTCTACTGAAACTCAGGTCTATTGTTCCACCTGAAATCTTGTTGCAATTTCTCATTGACAATAAATTAAATGTTCAGTCAAGTTGAAGCCTTGCATATCTCACTGGCTTGACTGAATTTGACCCTGAATGCTGCACGCTTCTTGGTTTAATATTGCATTGTCTCATTAACACCCTTTCAATGTAATCAAATAAGATAATGGGTTTGCCTACCACATCAATGCCATTACTGACACCAGAATTCATATTCCAGGCTCACAACGCTACTGCTGTAGACACCACTGATGCCATCTTCCTCTACCATCACCGTCACAAGGAAGAGAAGATAAAGATGAAGACGAGAAAGAAAAGACAGAAGGATGCAACCGGCCTGGCGATTGGAATCAAATGGGTTCAGAATACTGAACGATGCCTATCCAGTCAATGCCTGGCAGCTTAAAACAAAGTTCGAGGAGGAAGTGGTTGAGGGACGTTCACCAAGGCTCCAGTGCCTTCTCCTGTGAAGTGACACCAGAGAGATTCGGATTTGTTTTGGTTAACTCCACCAGCGCAAAGTCGGTGTTCTTCTCTGACCACTGCCTCCTGCTGGTCAGCAAGAGAACGTGGAATCTGAACATGGAACGGCTGATCCCACAAAACATGGAGGAACTTAAAAGGGAGAACCAGGAAGGGAACTTCAAGACCGTCTTTATTCCCAAAGGTCTTCTGAAACAGAGTGAACTGTCCAAACTCCATAAAACCATGCAGCACCTACACCAGCTGCAGGCGACCGGGGTTGATGTCATGGAAGATCACCAGGAGGTGAAGAACAGCGAGCCTCACTCTACGTCAGAAGCCACCAAAACAATTCAAAAAGCACAACAACTACTTGCAGATAGCAACACCTACCAAAAGAGGGGGTTTGACCCCACCCCACAGCTCACCAATAGGATAAACAACACACTGAGGAACCTACAAAAAAAACGGACAGATAACCAGGTCTGACCTACAGAGAATGAAACCGGAAAGCAACAACAGCCCCAGATTCTATGGACTACCTAAAGTGCACAAACCAGACATCCCACTCAGACCCATAGGATCACTACCAGGGACACCATCACACAAACTGGTAAAGAACCACAGCAGAAACTGAAACACCTGACCAGCGGATCTAGACACTCTATACAATCAACACAGGAATTCTTGGACATCATCAGAAATATACACATAGACAAGGAAAAAACTATGATCTCATCCGATGTAACGGCACTGTTCACCTCTATCGACACAACCCTACCAGAGAAACAATAGCCAACCTGCTGGACAGACAGAACAGACAACAGGACGGGGAACCTCACAACACACTTCACATTCAACAACCAAATATACGAACAAATCAACGGCACACCCATGGGCTCACCCATCTCTGGACTCATAGCAGAAGCGGTAATGCAAAGATTAGAACAAACAGTCTTACCTCAAATTCAAAGCTGGAAATGTGTTGCTGGAAAAGCGCAGCAGGTCAGACAGCATCCAGGGAACAGGAGAATCGACGTTTCGGGCATAAGCCCTTCTTCAGGAATCCTGAAGATTCCTCCATTCCTGAAGAAGGGCTTATGCCCGAAACGTTGATTCTCCTGTTCCCTGGATGCTGCCTGACCTGCTGCGCTTTTCCAGCAATACATTTCCAGCTCTGATCTCCAGCATCTGCAGACCTCACTTTTACCTCAAATTCAACCCAAACTCTGGGTCAGATATGTGGATGACACCTTTGTAATAATTAAAAACACAGAAATAGAGAACACACACCGGATCATCAACGCCACACTCACAGGAATCCGATTCACTAGAGAGGAAGAAAAGGACAACCAACTCCCATTCCTAGACTCGATGGTACAGAGAACACCGAACAGAGAATTCACCACAAAGATATACAGAAAAGTCACACACACAGACCAAGTCCTGAACTACGAAAGCAGCCACCCCAACACACACAAAAGAAGTTGCATCAAGACACTGTTCAAAAGGGCCACAACACGCTGCAGTACACCAGAACTGCAAAAAGAGGAAGAAGAACACCTTTACAATATATTCGCCAAAAACAGATAACCCCGCAATTTCAGCAACAAATGCCTAAGGGAAAGACAACGGAATGAGGACATGCCACAACCCAAAGGACGAGCCGCCCTGCCATACATCAAGAACATTTCTGAACTGACAGCCAGACTACTGCGACCACTAGGACTCATAACAGCACACAAACCAACAGCCACTCTCAGACAACAACTCACCAGGACGAAGGACCCGATACCCACCATGAGCAAAGTTAATGTAGTGTACAAAATCCCATGCAAGGACTGCACAAAACACTACATAGGACAAACAGGAAGACAGCTAACGATCCGCATCCATGAACACCAACTAGCCACGAAACGACACGACCAGCTATCCTTAGTAGCCACACACGCAGATGACGAGTAACATGAATTCGACTGGGACAACACTACTATTATAGGACAAGCCAAACAGAGAACAGCCAGGGAATTCCTAGAGGTATGACACTCATCCACAGATTCAATAAATAAGCACATCGACCTGGACCCAATATACCGGCCACTGCAACGAACAGCTGGAACTGACAACCGGAAGCGGCAGATACAAACCACTACAAATGCCGGAGAAAAGGTCACAGAAGCGCTTCACAGGAGGCTCCCAAGCACTGAGGATGTCACCTAGACAGGGGACGAAACGTCTGCAACACAAATTCCCAGCTCGGCGAACAGAACCACAACAACAAGATAATCTCCCCGTCCAATGTCCACACCGTGAATTAGGATGAGACATGCTCTCATTTGGTTTTTCAGAAATTGCACGGGGAGTGCTCTCTGCTCAGAACCTGAAGAAGAAGTTGACTCTGCAACATTATCTCAGTCTGATATCCTGAGGATGAGCAAATCCTTTCGTGCCAGAATGCACGACACGAAGCCCACAGACAGGGCGACCTCCTGGTCATTCCTTGCTGTCATGTCGGTCTTCAACGATAGCAGACGAGAGCGGCTGCACCAACTGACCGAGGCCCTCGAGTCCTTCAAAAAGAGTAAGATTCGCAGAAGAGATAGCTTACCAGACGAGTTGTATTTGACTCTGTCACTCATGATTGGCCAGGATCTGGTAGAAATGGACAACAGCATGCTTCTAACAGGTATCTTTGTGAACCCATGAGGAAAGTTAACCTCCTCTTCATTTACAATCAGAAGGAAAAGAGGGACGACTGACGACCATTTTCATTGCTGAATGTAAGTCGAAATAATCTGAGTAAGGTCATCACCAATCGACTTAGAACTGCTTTCAGCTCACTCCGAACAAACCTGATCTGTACTGTCAGCCTCACGCTTCTCAGGAATAGAATCGCCTCTGTGCAGGACAGGGGGGTTGGAAGTCGCCCTCATCAGCTTAGAGCAGAAGGTCTTTGACAGGATCTCACATACATACATGTGGGATGTGCTCACCAATGAACATTATCAGTTCAGACTCAGTCAATGGTTGGGAATCAGAAAGCTTCCTGATCAGATCCACAGTCAGGCAGGGTTGCACACTCTCACCTTTCCAGTCATATTGTTGACCTGAAGGCAACTGTACAACTGTTGAAAATCATTCAGGCATTTATTCCTGTTTGGTAATTACCTATCCACCAAGAACTTCTTTACTAAAGTTCCTCAATCTATCATTGCTCACTCATGCATCAATTCTTTATTTAGAGTTAGGACCCGAGTTTCAGACTCAAATTCTTCATTCTCAAACTGAACAAACACTTCATGCATCTGAAGATCACTCTTCCCCTATACAATAATATCGTAAATTCATGCTATTGTATTGTGTTTGTAATATTTGGTGAAAGTATATTAACTTGTTGCATCTTTTCTCTTGTATCAATTCATATCTGTGAGATGTAATAAGTTAGTTCTTTTTACTGTGTCATTTCTGACCAAATACCTCAAGCATCATCACAAATAATAAATATAAAGGTGATATTTCGGCACTAACTGTATCACATTACTGAAACATATTTGCAATTGAGGTTTCCTAAAATTAAAAAAGAAGTGCTTCAGAAAGAACCCTGTCGCTGGACCTGTGAGGCAAGTATTTGATCCTGAAGATTAGGATTTTGAAGCATGGATCCAGAACACATGCTTGTTGCTGTTGTCTTTCACTCACAGATTTTTGGCTTCAAGTGGCCAGCTTCATTTGCCTTCTAACTGAGATTTATCCCAGGTTTAAGGCACTCTGACTGGTTTGAGTAAATATTTCACAATGGCGATAGTGTGTTTCCCCTGAAGAGTAGCAATCACCATCCAATTAAAGCAAAACCCTCGTTTCCAATATATTTAGGCCACTCCAGCCCTAGAAACCTCACCAATAATCGAGACATCCAAAGCCCATCGTCCTTGAACCAGTGTTTCCAACCACATGGTCATTGGCCAAATGAATACTCAGAGTAACGAGGGGATCAGCTTTTAAAACTGCTCCCTGATTTGCCGAATTTTATGTATTTAAATTCATTGCTGTTTCAACCTGTTATTGTCATGAAGTCAGTCAGGTGGACCTCAGAGAATATGAGTTCCCTGATTGGGGCTGTTAATCTAATCCAATCAGGGAGCCCTGTCTGAAATAAAAGGATGAATAACAGGGATATTGAGATGTCAAATGCCCGAATCAACAAGAGGCTACGATGAAAGCTTATGTATTTGCAAATAAAGGGTGATTAATGACAGGATGCTGGTCTCTGAAGAGTGATATCACTTCCAGACATTTTGGTGTCAATGTGCATCAGGACCTTGGTCGCTTCACTTTCCACACTTTGACGCTCCTGCCCCTGTCCCACCCCAGTCAAACCCACAAACCAAGATATGCTTAAGTTGTTTCGTGACGCTCTTGACCCGAGGCACTTTTGATGCAATATACCATCCTGGACTCTATGAAGTCAGGACTGATGATTCTGAAAAAGTCAGTCAATAGTTTTCCCTTTGTGCACTGGTGCTATCTGACATCAAAATAGCACCAAACTGACTTTATAAATGGGGGATTAAAAAAAAGGGGAGTTGGGAGTACATGTCCATTTGAGTACAATATTGATTGGCCAGAATGATATTGGACAGCAAGGGTTCAAAAATGAGAGGTTGAAATGACCCAGAATTGAATTCCTCAAATTGAGAAATGTCTGAGACGAATAAATGTTTCAAGAGAATAAAGGAAACCACTGGCACTGAATGGAACCAAAGGTTTCTTTTTCCCTCTTGATTTTGTACTAAGATAAGCATCTAAAAGTTTACAGAAAGCCCGAATCTTTCCAAGACTGAAAGGAATGAAGAATCTCTTACATTTCTCTACATTATACTGCACAGACTATTTTGTGCTCATTCACTCACTGATCCTGTCCTTCTCCTTCACTGCGTGCCTATGTCCTTCTTGTGTTGAATTCTCCCACCTAACATCGTATTATCAGCAAAAGTAACACATGATCACATCATCTCAGTTATTGATAGAGATTATAAATGACTGTGTCTCGACTAATAGTCCTTGTGACACTCACTAGTGCCAGCCTGATATTCAGATGACATATTTATTCCTGCTCTCTGTTTCCTGTCCTTTATCAGTCTGCACACCAAGTCCCATTTCCCCATCACTACAAGCCTCATTGACAACAATGACTCCCACAAAACATTTCCAGACGTTAACATTTCTGCATCCTTGTGTGTGCAAATCTGACCCTGGCCTCACTGTTCTATTTCGCTTGAAACTGTTCCATCCCAACATCAGTCAAATGTTTTAGGTTTCTTCTGTGTACACGTGCAGTGCACCGCAGGGAAGTGAGAATATCTCATCCCTTTGTTTTGCATTGCAGACCATGTGTGCCTCAGAGCCAGCTCTGAAACATGTCCAGGACACTCTTATCCTGGTAGGAGGATGTACAATCAATCTGTACTGATTGGAGCTTATGTAACCGTTGAAGGTGTTTTCTTCAGTGAGTTACTTGACATGTTTCAATTATTGCCTCAATTGGCGAAATTCTGTTCCATTCAAAAACTGCATCAGCACAAGGTGAGGAATTCTGTAGTGATGTTGGATTTATTAAACCAACGATCATCCCTTTACAAAACAGTGTCTAATAGCCATGAAGCCACATCCCAGTGTTGAGGAGAACGTTTCACTGAGAGACACTTAACAACCGGAATTTAATTTCCAAATGATCAAGTCAAGGGATGGACAACGCTGAAATGAAATGAGAGTTTAAAGTTCGACAGATGGTGTTGTGCTGTCAATGCTGGTATAGAGGGCAGCACAGTGGCTCAGTGGTTAGCCCTGCTGCCTCACAGAGAGAGCGGTGGGTCTGGGTGGGATACCCTTTGCAGGGTAAGTGTGGACTTGATGGGGCCATTGGCCAGCTTCCACTTTGTAAGGATTCTATCATTTTATTCAATATGATTTTTCCTCTGTTTGCCCCTGACCAATTGAGACATGTATCATCACACAAACCAAATAAATAAAATAAAAATAATCTGTGGCCACTGGGAGTTAACACACCGGTGTCACCTGTTTGTTCAAATTATTGAATAAATGAAGTGAATCACATTGTAATGTAACAGTCCCCCAGGCGATGCCAACAGGTATAAATGAAAGGCTTTGAGATTATATCACCTCGGCATTGAGTACAGAAAGATTGCCTGCGCACGGAGATTCAGGCCGAAAATGACGTTTTCATTTTATTATGTGCGTAAATTATTTTACATGACTCTTCCGATTGTAACAATCCCTGGTAAGTGCGGTACACCCATTGAATTTGTGTCAATCGGTCTGATGATCGGTTGCGTATTCACACTGACACTGACAATGGTACATGGGCATGTTGTGCCCAAAAGTCACATAGTGGCAGGAGCTTGGTAATTTATTATCAGATTACAGAGACCCTGTGGAATCCCCATCGTCGCAGATTCTGCAAGACTTGCCTGGGAAAGTATTCATCTCTTCTGAGAAGCTTCCAGAGAGTTTCACTGGAACTAAGACAAGGAATCACTTTGGAAATGTGTAAGTGGCGGTATTTTATGTAGAGAGTGCAATATTATTGAATTTGAATTGGTTTCTGGTATTGAAGTGAATATACAGTGGCCTTCTCTGTACCTCCGAACTTTATAGCTAACTTGGAGTTATTTGTGTAATTGTAGCCATTTGTTTGAAAAGTTGTGTTTGAAGTTTGGCGATCAGCTGAATGCCTTTGTGCACTAATGAGCTTTTGTTTATTTTTGATGCTTGCAACCCAGCATGGTATTAATGCAGCCTGAAAAAAACATTGTTGGTGAGTTCTGGAATTTGCAATTAAGGAAGAAACCCTTACTGAGTAAGCTTTACTTTCACTTTTATTACTTTTGTCATTTTTTTTTTGTTTCTGTGAAACTGAGTGGATATATAGATCTGTGCTCATGCAAATGAAACAAGAGTTTTCGTAAATGACATTACCTGGGAGTGAAACTTTTGTGTTGATCACACACAGTAGTGTTGGGACAAAAGAAAAGCTCTGAAGAAATTGGATAAAAGCTGAGTACGTTGATGCTCAGATGTGCGGTATCGCCAGGAAGAAATTGATGGCAGTTCCAGTTGAGAATTGGCAGTCAAACGTCATTTAACCAAGTGATGGATATAGGGATTTTGGTGTGAATATTTTTTGAGGGCTGTTTTGTTTTGAACGGTGGCTCAGTGGTAAGCACAATTACTTCACAGCACCAGGGTCCCAGGTTCGATTCCACCCTCCGGTGACTGACTGTGTGGAGTTTGCATGTTCTCCCCATGTCTGCGTGGGTTTCCTCCGGGTGCTCCGATTTCCTCCCACAGTCCAAAGATGTGCAGGTCAGGTGATTTGGCCATGTTAAATTGCCCATAGTGTTAGGTGCATTAGTCAGAGGGAAATGGGGCTGGCTGGGTGGGTTAAATGACTGGAGGCCTGTGAACAGTGGAGTGCCACAAGGATCAGTGCTGGGTCCTCAACGTTTCGTCATTTATATAAATGATTTGGACGCGAGTATAAGAGGTACAGTTAGTAAGTTTGCAGATGACACCAAAATTGGAGGTGTTGTGGACAGCGAAGAAGATTACCTTGGATTACAACAGGATCTTGATCAGATGGGCGAATGGGCTGAGAAGTGGCAGATGGAGTTTAATTCAAATAAATATGAGGTGCTGCATTTTGGGAAAGCAAATCTTAGCAGGACTTATACACTTAATGATAAGGTACTAGGGAATGTTGCTGAACAAAGAGACCTTGGAGAGCAGGTTCATAGCTCCTCGAAAGTGGAGTCGCAGGTGGATAGGATAGTGAAGAAGGCGTTTGGTATGCTTTCCTTTATTGGTCAGAGTATTGAGTACAGGAGTTGGGAGGTCATTTTGCAGCTGTACAGGACATTGGTTAGGCCACTGTTGGAATATTGCGTGCAGTTCTGGTCTCCTTCCTGTCAGAAAGATGTTGTGAAACTTGAAATGATTCAGAAAAGGTTTACAAGGATGTTGCCAGGGTTGGAGGGTTTGAGCTATGGGGACAGGCTGAACAGGCTGGGGCTGTTTTTCCTGAAGCGTTGGATGCTGAGGGGTGACCGTATAGATGTTTAGAAAATTATGAGGGGTAATGGATAGGAAATATAGACAAATTCTTTTCCCTGGGGTCGGGGAGTCTTGAACTAGAGGGTATAGGTTTAAGGTGAGAACGGAAAGATATAAAAGAGACCTAAGGGGCAACCTTTTCACACAGAGGGTGGTGCGTGAATGGAATGAGCAGCCAGAGGAAGTGGTGGAGGCTGGAAATTGCAGCTCTGAAAAGGCATTTGGATGGGTGTATGAATAGGAAGGGTTTGGAGGGATATGGGCCAGGAGCTGGAAGGTGGGATTAGATTAGGTTGGACCGAAGGGTCTGTTTCCATGCTGCACATCTCTATGACTGTATTTAGAAGGTGACGGTGCATTTGGAGTTCACTTCCCAGTCTGGATGGTGGCTTGAAGTGGCAACCCTCAACTTATTTAAAGGGAACTTGGATCTGCACCCGAAGTCTCGAAACCTTCAACGCTGTGGACCATGATTTGGAAAATGGAATCAGAAAGGTAGCCAGTTTACTCAATTGACACAGAGGTGAATCAGCTCTTTCAGTGCCATAGCTTTACTCCAGTTCTGTGGGATTGAAGTAAGACTGAGGAGTGTTAAAGTGAGTTTTGAGAAGATTTGAGAATATTATTCACTAAGTTTAGAATATAATAATTAATCAATTTATTAGGGCAATATTGCTTACCTTATTTAGGTATTCTCATTACAAAACAAAGTTTTTTTTAAAAGACGTGTCATGAAGTCTTGTTCTGTCTGTGAACTGCTGAGTATTTGTATTATCACCTCCCATGTTAATTGCACCTGACATGATTAGAACACAATGGAGTCAGAATAAACTGAATTTTTCTTTTGTAACGTCATATTTTATTATACAATGGATTGGAGCCACCAAATTCAGTATTTGCAGTAGTGAACTGTCTGCTTTGTTGTGCGTAATGTAGCTTACTCAAAAAGTTTCAACAAGTCCATTCCCAAGACTATTTCTGTCAGACATTGCAGAGAACACAAAAAAAAGGTCACATCTACTGATTTGCACTTGGCATTGTCTGTTCACTGAATTTACAAGCAAAAATGGGACACTTTCTAAATATGACAAGGAATTGTTCACTTCCCAAAAAAAACTCTACAGGATTCAGTGAGTGAACAGATCCTCACTTTGTCATCACAGATGGTGGGTTGTCCCTTGAGTGATGTAACCAAACTTTCTCGGCTCTGTTAGCATCCTCCGTCAAATTATTCCATCTGATCAAGTGCAACAACTCATGTTTTTGTAATATATTGATCAGAACATTCCAGGCAAACCGATATACTTCAATGCAAGAAGTATACGAAATAAGGTAGGTGAACTTGCAGCGTTGGTTGGTACCTGGGACTTCGATGTTGTGGCTATTACGGAGACATGGCTAGAACAGGGACAGGATTGGCTGTTGCAGGTTCCGGGATTTAAATGTTTTAGTAGGGTCAGAGGTGGGGGTAAAAGAGGGGGAGGTGTGGCATTGCTTGTCAAAGATAGTATTACAGCGGTGGAAAGGACGATGGATGAGGACTTGCCATCTGAGGTGGTTTGGGCTGAGGTTAGGAATAGGAAAGGTGAGGTCACCCTGTTAGGAGTCTTTTACAGGCCTCCTAATAGTCCTAGAATCATTGAAGAAAGGATTGGGAAGGTGATTCAGGAGATGAGTGACAGTAATAGGGTGGTTGTTATGGGGGACTTTAACTTTCCTGATATTGATTGGGAAAGCTATAGCTCAAGTTCGTTAGATGGGTCAGTGTTTGTTCAATGTGTGCAGGAGAGTTTCCTGACACAATATGTAGACAGGCCAACAAGAGGTGAGGCCATACTGGATTTGGTTCTGGGTAACGAACCAGGCCAGGTGTTAGAATTAGAGGTAGGTGAGCACTTTGGGGATAGTGACCATAATTCGGTGATTTTTACACTCGTGATGGAGAGGGATAAGTGTGTACTACAGGGCAAGAATTATAGCTGGGGTAAGGGAAATTATGATGCGGTGAGGCATGACTTAGGATGTGTGGCTTGGAAAAGTAGACTCCAAGGCAAGAGTGTAAATGATATGTGGAACTTGTTCAAGGGGCAACTATTGAGTGTCCTTGATAATTATGTACCTGTCAGGCAGGAAGGAAAGGGTCGTGCGAGGGAGCCGTGGTTTAATCAGGAATTGGAATCCCTTGTTAAATGGAAGAGGGCGGCCTATCTCAAGATGAGACGTGAAGGTTCAATTGGGGCGATTGAGAGTTATAGGGTAGCCAGGAAGGACCTGAAGAGAGAGCTAAAAGCAGCAAGGAGGGGACATGAAAGGTCCTTAGTAGATAGGATTAGGGAAAACCCTAAGGCTTTCTATAGGTATGTTAGGAATAAAAGAATGACTAGGGTAGGAATAGGTCCAGTCAAGGATAGTAGGGGGAAGTTGCGTGTGGAGGCGGAAGAGATTGGGGAGACACTGAATGAATACTTTTCTTCAGTATTCACTCAGGAACAGGGCATTGTTGTCGATGAGAATACTGAGGAACAAATAAGTAGAATGGATGGCTTTGAGGTATGTAGAGAAGAGGTGTTGGAAATCCTGGAAAAGGTGAAAATAGATAAGTCCCCTGGGCCTGATGGCATTTATCCTAGGATTCTCTGGGAAGCAAGGGAGGAGATTGCAGAGCCATTGGCCTTGATTTTTATGTCCTCTTTGTCTACAGGAGTAGTCCCAGAAGACTGGAGGATAGCAAATGTGGTTCCCTTGTTCAAAAAGGGGAGTAGGGATAGCCCTAGTAACTATAGGCCGGTGAGTCTCACTTCTGTTGTGGGCAAAGTCTTAGAGAGAATTGTAAGGGATAGGATTTATGCACATCTGGATAGGAATAATGTGATCAAGGATAGTCAGCATGGTTTTGTGAAGGGCAAGTCGTGCCTCACAAACCTTATTGAATTCTTTGAAAAGGTGACGAAGGAGGTTGATGAGGGGAAAGCGGTAGATGTGGTATATATGGATTTTAGTAAGGCGTTTGATAAGGTTCCCCATGGTAGGCTACTGCAGAAAATACGGAGATATGGCATTGAGGGTGAGTTGGAGGTTTGGATTAGAAATTGGCTGGATGGAAGAAGACAGAGGGTAGTAGTTGATGGCAAAGTTTCTTCATGGAGTGCCGTCACTAGCGGTGTTCCGCAAGGATCTGTTTTGGGACCATTGCTGTTTGTCATTTTTATAAATGACCTGGAAGAGGGGCTAGAAGGTTGGGTGAGCAAGTTTGCGGATGATACGAAAGTCGGAGGAGTTGTTGACAGTGAGGAAGGATGTGGCAGGTTACAGCAGGATATAGAGAAGCTGCAGAGCTGGGCAGAAAGGTGGCAGATGGAATTCAATGTAGCTAAGTGCGAGGTGATTCACTTTGGGAAGAATAACAAAAAGATGGGGTACTGGGCTAATGGTCGGATACTTGGTAGTGTGGATGAGCAGAGGGATCTTGGTGTCCATGTACACAGATCTCTGAAAGTTGCCACCCAGGTAAATAGTGCGGTGAGGAAGGCATATGGCGTACTGGCTTTTATTGGTAGAGGAATTGAGTTCCGGAGTCCTGAGGTCATGATGCAGTTGTATAAGACTCTGGTACGGCCGCATCTGGAATATTGTGTGCAGTTTTGGTCGCCATACTATAGGAAGGATGTGGAGGCATTGGAACGGGTGCAGAGGAGGTTTACCAGGATGTTGCCTGGTATGGAAGGAAAATCGTATGAGGAAAGACTGAGGCACTTGGGGCTGTTTTCACTAGAGAAAAGAAGGTTTAGGGGTGACTTGATTGAGGTGTACAAGATGATTAGGGGGTTAGATAGGGTCGACAGTATGAACCTTTTCCCGCGTATTGAGTCGGGTATTACAAGGGGGCATAGCTTTAAATTAAGGGGGGGTAGATATAGGACTGATGTTAGGGGTAGGTTCTTCACTCAGCGAGTCGTTAGTTCATGGAATGCCCTGCCAGTAACAGTGGTGGACTCTCCCTCTTTATGGGCATTTAAGAGGGCATTGGATAGGTATATGGAGGATAGTGGGTTAGTGTAGTTTAGGTGGGCTTGGATCGGCGCAACATCGAGGGCCCAAGGGCCTGTACTGCGCTGTATTCTTCTATGTTCTATGTTCTATGTTCTATGATATGGAGGACGGAAAAGACTGCAGCTGTAAGTGCCGCTCCCTTAGTTGTAGCATTTTACGTGTCAGAGCTGACTTTCACGAATTTCTGGAAGACTTTGTTATATAAGTTGGACCATTATTTTGGAAATTTGGGGAAAAGAAATATCAATGCAAGGCAATTTAAAAAGGAGTAAGATAGACGAAGTTGGAAACCACATTGTCAGCGAGAGAGAGAGAGAAAGAAAGAAACTATTACTGTTGTCTGACACAGCAGTGAATCTGCACAGCTACTGCCTTTGCTGTTTGAGTGCATGCGGTTCTGGCCACCGGAGAGCATCTGGGAAAAAAACCCCAGCAAAAATCACAGCTGCCCTTGGAGAAACTTGTGTGACAGCTCGCAGCACAGGAGCAGATAAGTCCATGGTTTTTAAGTGTAGCGTTGCATTTTTTTTTTGCGTAAGTCTACAATAATGAATAGACCGAGTTCTTTTTGGCTATTTGTTATATTGAGATCTGTCTCTTGATTAAAGTGTAAGAGTATAAGCTATTGGCAATAAGTTAGCACGGAGCGGTGTCTTTTAGAGCTCTAGTGCTGTGGTATCTTCTGGGTCTGTAGATTATTGAGGTGCAAAGATGATTTTTAGTGGACTGATAAACTTTTCCTGACGGATGTGGGAGGTTTGGGAAAGCTTCCATTTACTGAAGATTATGTTGACAGTAAGTCTGTTTTGGTTGTGAATCCGATCAAGTCGCCATGGATCGATTGGAGAAGCAGTCAGAGGTAAAGGGAAATTTACAGGAGGTAAGGGGTGTGACGGCTCGCATTTACAGGAAGAGGGGAAAACCGCAGACACAGTCATGTAGATGGGACACCTCCAGGAATGGTTGGACAGGGAGGTATCGGCATCTTAAACAAGTATGCTGCTTTGTCGGGAGTGATGGACTCTTAGAGAATGTGGCATGAACAGCCAGATTTCTGACACCAAGACTGGCTCTAAAGTATAACAGGGGCACGCCAGGTTCCAAGTGATCAGTTATGATAAGGTACTGTCCAGTCAGAGGCACAGACAGACGTTTCCACGACAAACATTGAGAAATCAGAATAGTGTGTTGCCTCGCTGGTGCCAAGATCAAGGATATCTCGGAGAGGGTGCAGAATGTTCTCAAAGGAGAGAGGGACCTGCAGGAGGCCATGTGCACAGTGGAACTAATGATTTACGAAGGGAAAAGGATAACATTCAGAATGTGGAATATAAGAAGTTCGGTAGTAATTTAAATAACGTGCTTGGAGGGAGTGATTTTGGATTACTCTCGGTGCCACGAGCTCGTGAGTGGAGGAATTGGAGGATAGAGGCTGAGGAGCTGGTGTCACAGATAAGGATACACACTTTGGTTTCATTGGAATCTCTGCTGGAGTAGAAGTGACCTGTATAAGGAGGACGGATTGAACCTGAATTGAAAGGCGGCTAATACACTGGCAGGGAGATTTGCTCGAGATGCCCAGGAAGATCTAATCTAATAAGGTTGTGGAGCGTTGGGAATGTGGGCAGTGTGTGGGGCCCAGGGAGATAGTGAGGGTGGAGATTAGTCTGATATTGAAGCATTTGCAAAATGGAGGAGGTCAATCAGTCCGCGCTGTAGAATACAAAAGCTGTCGTAAGGAAAGAAAGGGAGCCAAGAGAAGAGGGAATTTGTGTTTTTGATAATGGATAACATTACAGCTGTAATTTGACAGGATATTCTTGTGATTATGTCCTGGGAAGATATTTGTGTGGACCTGAGAAATAAGAAAAAGATGACCACCTTATTGGGATTGCATTATTGACCCGCGAGTGGTAAGTGGGAACTCAAAAAATATTCGAAAGGAGATATCAGTTATCTGTAAGAATAATAGAGTGGTATAGTAGGGAATTTTAACATTTCAAACACAGTCTCGAACAGCCAGAGTGTTAAAGGTTGAGATGGAGAGGAAGTTGTTAAGTGGTGAACAAGAACATTTTCTGATTCAGTATGCAGATGTAGGTACTCGTGCAGGCTCAAACCTTGACTTACTCTCAGGAAATAAGGCAGAGCAGGTGACTAAGGTGTCAGTGGGGGGCACTTTGTGGCCAGCGACCATAAATCTATTAGATTAAAAATTGGCCAATTGTGACAGTACCTGGCAAGAACTTTCAAAAGTTGTCTGCAGGGAAATGTGTGTAGGTGAAGCGATGGTTAGAAAATGAGAAGACTTCAAAAATGAGATAACAATGGTCCAGAGACAGTATGTTCTTGTTCGGCTGAAAGGCAAGACTAGTAGGTGCAGGAATGCTGGATGATGGGAAAAATTGAGGTTTTGGTAAAAAGAAGGATGCAATGTCAGGGATAGACAGCAGAGACCGAGTCAATACTTATAAGAGTATGAGGGGAGTTGGAGTATACTTAAGAGGGTATGGATGTAGGTTTGCTCGCTGAGCTGGAAGGTTCAGTTTTAGACATTTCGTCACCATACAAGGTAACATATTCAGTGAACCTCCGAATGAAGCACTGGTGTTGTCGCTGGCTTCCTATTTATATGATTGAGTTTCCTTAGGTGGGTGGTGTCATTTCCTGTGGTAACATCATTTCCTATAGTGATGTTCTTTTTTAAAGGTTTGGTAGATATTCTCAAAACTCGTAAACTTAAGAGGGAAATCGGCAGGGCAAAAAGCGGACATGAGATAGCTTTGACAAAAAGGATTAAGGAGAATCTGAACGGATTTCATAAATATATTAAGGACAGAATCGTCACGCAGGAGCAAATAGGACTCCTGAAGCATCATGTGGCAGCCTGTGTGTGGAAATGCAGGAGATGTGAGCAACAGTAAAGAAGCTTTTTGCATCTTTGTTTACTACGCAGAAAGGCATGGTAGATACAGAATGATAGGGAAACAGATGGTGACATCTTGAAAAATGCTCATATTGCACCAGATGCGATGCTGGATGTCTTAAAAATCATGAGGTTGGATAAATTCCCAGGAGCTGATGAGGTGTCCTCTCAATCTCTTTGGGAAGCAAGGGAAGTGATTGCTGGAGGACTTGTTGAGATATTTGTATCATTGACAGTAGGTGAGGCGCTGGAAGACTGGAGGTTGGCGAACATAGTGCCAGTATTTAAGAAAGATGAGAAGGAAAAGCCAGGGCAGTATAGACTGGTGAGCCTGACATTAGTGGTGGGCAAGCTGTGAGAGTGAATCTGCAGGGACAGGATTTACATGTATTTGGAGTGGCAAGGACTGATTAGGGGCAGTTGACATACCTTTGTACATGCGCTATCATGTCTCACCAAATTAACTGAGTTTTCTGAAGAAGTATCAAAAAGGATTGATGAGGCAGAACAGTGGACGTGATCGATATGGACTTCAGGAAGGTGTTCAAACTGGTTTGTCATGGTAGACAAATTCGCAAGGTTAGCTGGCATTAAACTCAGGAAGACCCAGCTATTTGGATACAAAACTGGCTTGTCGGTGGAAGACAGAGGGTGATGGTGTCGGCTCGCATTTCAGAATGGAGGCCTGTGACCAGTGGTGTGTGAGTGGAATTGATGCTGGATTCACAGCTTTTTGTCATTGATATAAATGATTTGAAATTGACAACTTACATTCTAGTTCGTAAGTTTGCAGATGACGCCAAATATAAAGTGAGATTTGACAGGAAAGAAGGTTGATGACATGAACCAATGATCGGAGGAGTCGCAGATAGAGTTTAATTTAGATGAATGTGAGGTCCTGCTCTTTGAAAGGCAAATCAAAGCAGGGAATACACAGTTATTGGCATGGTCCTGGGCATTGTTGCTGAACAAGGAGACCTTGGAGTGCAAGATCATAGATCCTTGAAAATGATTTCTGTGATAGAGAGGTTGGTGAAGACGGTGTTTGGTATACTTTCCTTTACTGATCAGAGCATTGAGTATAGGAATTGGGAGATCATGTGGCTGTGCAGGACATTGGTTAGGCCACGTTTAGAACATTGTGTGCAGTTCTAGTCTTCCTCCAAGAATGTTTGAAAATTCGAATAGGTTCAGAAAAGATGTTGCCCAAGGTTGGAATATTTGAAGTACAGGGATAAGCTGAATACGCTGGAGCTGCTTCCCCTGGAGTGTCGTAGGCTGAGGTGTAACCTTCTGCAAGTTTATGAAATCATGAGTGGCATTCAAAGAAATAATAGAGAAGGTCTTTTCTCTGCTATGGAGGAGTCTAGAACTAGAGGGCATTGGTTTGCAGTAAGAGGGGGTAAATTTAAAAGGAACTGAATGGGCACCTATTTCATGGTGTGGTTGTGCAATGCATTATCAGAAGAAGTGGTGGTGGCTAGGACAATTACATAATTTAGAAGGTATCTGGATGGATAGATAAATAGAAACGGTTGAGAGGGATACATGGGCAAATGAGACTGGATTAATTTGGGATATATGTTTGGCATGGGTAATTTGGACTCAAGTGTCTGTTTCCATTCTATACTACTCCATGAGTCTAACCATGGCCAGAATGCTAAGAACAATCTCACAAATGTTCCATAGCAGTTGAATATCAACACTTCAAATCTGACTTCGTTTTTTGAAATGAATCCCTGGCTTTTTGTTGCAATGATAGGGTTTTGTGCGCAGGGAGAAATCTGAGATAACATTTTGGGTTCAGTGACCCATGTTCAGATGAAGATGTTCTGATGAAGCGTGATTCCATTCACCCTGTTTCTCTCTCCACAGATACTGCCATACTTGTTGGGTTTTGTTTTGTTTCATGATTTCAGCATTCAAAACCTTAATTTATTTCATTAAAATGCTTCACTTTCAAACCTGCCTCTCGGAATGAATTCTTCGAATCACAGATCCAGACTGTATAGGAGAGAGCCTTCGGTCCATCCAGTTTGTGCTAACAAAGCTACACAATATCTACACTCGTCCCAGCTCCCAGCGCCATACTCATAGTCTCGAATACAATGATGCTTCAAGCGTTCATCCAGGTTGTTGTTAAAGTTTGTGACATTTCCTGCTTCTGCAACTCTCTCAGGCACTGAATGATCAGACATCCACCAATCTCTGGTGAACACCTCTTCCTCAGATCCCGCGGAACTCTTCCCTGTCACCTTAAAGGTATTCCCCCCTGCCATCTGACAATTCCCTGCCAACCCTTAGTTAAACACAGGAATGAGCAGCTTCAATTTGGGTCAGGCCATTGGAGCTGTCATGTTCAATCTTAACATCGGAACCTTCCCAACTGCCCCAGTTATATGCGAAAATCTTATATTGCTATCTGTGCTGACGTAGAGAAGTTTGATCAGTAATTTCCAATTTGAATTTTACTTCCTGTTTCTTTCAGTTAATTGCCTGGTGATTTTGGTTCTTGCACGGGGAAAGTGTGGCCTCTCTAACTGCACAACGCACTGCCTGTTGGCTATGGCAACGTCGGATCTACTGTTCGTTCTCACTGACATCATACTGTGGAAACTCAAATTCTTTGATATGCCAGTGTGTTTTCTGAATCTCATCTCTGTGTGCCGTCCTGTCTATGTCATGGCTCGTGCAGCAACAGACTGTTCCGTCTGGTTCACTGTCCTTTTTACCTTTGATCGTTTTGTGGCCATTTGCTGCCTGAAAATGAAGAGAAGATA
The DNA here is from genome assembly GCF_037043375.1 of Chiloscyllium plagiosum. Lineage (NCBI taxonomy): Eukaryota > Metazoa > Chordata > Chondrichthyes > Orectolobiformes > Hemiscylliidae > Chiloscyllium > Chiloscyllium plagiosum. The sequence goes on along the minus strand of NW_028270178.1, from coordinate 31,326,750 downwards.
TTGGACAGAAAAAGCCTTGGTTGTGGCTTTGGCTGCAACTGGCATTCTGCTCTTTTCAAAAAGCATTCCCTTTAATTTTCGCTTTGAACCTGGGAGTATAATTAACAATGTTCGGTGGCACTGCCGAATAAAATCAAGTTATTTTACAGATCCCAGGTGGCTGGGATTCAGGTGGTTTGATATCATTTTAACCCCTTTGATCCCATTCATGTTAATTCTGTTGATGAATACTCTGACGATAAGACACATTTTATTGATCAGTCGAGTCCGCAAGAGCCTGAGGGGCCAGAGGAAGGGAGAGGGTCACAAAGACACAGAGATGGAGAATCGGAGGAGGTCAGTGATTTCCCTCTTCACCATATCCATTAGCTTCATACTTCTGTGGACAGTGCACGGTTCAAACGTCTTATACTTTCGCATTAAAGGAACATATCGCTGGAACTACAGCTCTATAAAGGATTTTACGTACATTGCAGAAATGCTGAGGGATTTAAGCTGCAGCACGAACACATTATTTTGTGCAGTGACTCTGTCCAAGTTCAGAGCAAAGTTCAAGAATGCGGTCCAACAATTGGTTACATAAATTCTTCACTTAATGACTCAGCAAAATAACTGGGGCAGTCCCCAGGCACCTGCAGTGTTCCCAGTGCAGGAATTGCATATGTGCAGACAGAATTTCATCAACACAATCACATGGATTGAGTTGAACACCCTGCAGTGAATGGCGAGGGTCGAAGCAAGATGGGTCACCATTCACCACGGTCAGGGACACGATGCTATCCCTGATTGACTGACGGATTGACACACATGGAGACACACAGACAATGTGGATCAATAGGCTATTCACCCTTTCTAAACTGGTCCACCCGTCATTCCAGAACATCGCAGCTCATCCAATTCTGAAGTGTAATCCACATTTCTGTCTGGCCCAGATAATGATATCAATCTCCCAAGCTTAACAAGAATCCGTCCACCTCAACTTTAAGGAGTATTAGAAGACCTAACAAAGGGACAGCAGGTAAGGGAACAAGGGGTAACTCTCAGGTGCAGGGGAGGTTGGCAAGAGGCTGGAGGAGTTATTCCAAATGATGGACTGGCTTTGAGCGATGGACTCATCTGGAACGTTGATTCTTCACAGTCAACCCTGAGAATGAGTGATAATGTCCAGCAGTAAGGGTTTCTGCATTTCCCCTGCAGGGGAGGAGAGGGAGGGACAGGGACATGTCATTCCTGCATCATGATCATTGTCAGTCTCTGTCTGTTCGCTGGCAATAAACATTTTATTACAACAAAAGAAAGTCTCGGTCTGCTGGTGATCCCTGTATCTGACTGTTTCTTGCTCCATTCACATTTGTTCATTTTTGGCAGGGTTTCGTGAGTCCCCCTCATGTTTACTTCCACCACAGGGATATTGCCTTCTCTCTCTCTCTCCGCCTCTTTCTGCATGTCGTTGTCTCTGTCCCTCTCTTCCTCGCTTTCTCACTCTCTTTCGCTATGTCTGCATCTCTCTCTCCCCATCTCTAAATTTCTTGCTGTCAGTCTCTCTCTGACTCTATCCCTCTACCTCTGTCTCTCTGTCTGTCTTTGTTTCTGTGTCTCATGTTATCTCTCTACCTCACGCTCTGTTTCTTTCTCACACATTGACCACATCAGACACATGTTCTCTCAGTTTAACACTTCCTGCCGTGAATTGGCTGAAACCACTTCTATGTCTCTCCTTTCACTGTGTTTATCTGATGAGGTGAATTTGGAAAATACAAAATGCACAGGCGCATCCAACAATACCTTGGCATAATATTAGTTACATTTCTGTAAATGTAGTGTCCCTTCGTCTTCTGCACTTTGACTGTCTCCCTCTCTCTCTCCCTGTCAATGTGCGGGAGTTTGTGTTTAAGTGTTTCACTTTCCGTCTGTGAGGGTCTCTGTGTGTATCTATGTTTCACTGCCTTTGTGGGAGTTTCACTCTGTGTGTGTGCCCACAGGTTTTGTCTTTGGATATGTCCATGTGACACATTGTGACTTAATTTCTGCCCCCGTGTGTTGGTTTCTCTTTGTGTGTGGACCTGTAGATTTATTTTGGTGACTGCATATTGCGGTGTTTATGTGTTTGTGTATGTTAGTCAGTCTGTGTGGGAATGTTTCTGTGACAGTGAGTATGTTCGTGTGGCTGTTTGATACTGTGACAGTGTGAATGTGTATCTGCGTGTGTTTTGACATTGCATCTGTTGTGTTTGTGTCTGTGTATGCAGTGTCTGTGTGTTAACATTCCTTTGACAATGAATTTTAGAGGGCATAGGTTTAGGATGAGAGTGGAAAGATATAAAAGAGACCTAAGGGGCAACGGTTTAACACAGAGGGTGCTACGTGGATGGAATGAGCTGCCAGAGGAAGTGGTGGAGGCTGGTACAATTGCAACATTTAATAGGAATTTGGATGGTATATGAATAGGAAGGGTTTGGAGGGATACAGGCTGGGTGCTGGCAGGTGGGACTAGATTGGGTTGGGATATCTGGTCGGCATGGACGGGTTGGACCGAAGAGTCTGTTTCCATGCTGAACATCTCTTTGACTCTATGACTCGACTGTCAGCATGTTGTACTGGTTGCTGACTTTGTATGTGTGTTTCTCTGACGTTCAGTGCATTATTGTGGGAGTGGGGCTGTGTCTCTAACTGCCTGTGCTGCTGTTTAAGCAGCTGCATGTGTTGTCCAGACTGTGTTTTCCTCCCTGTCCATGTGTCAGGATCTTTCTGTGTCCCCAGCAGGATCTCTTTGTTTGCCTCTCTGTGGGCGTGTCTCTGTTCGCTTCTGATGTCTATATATAATTGTATATGTGGTTCTGTAACTGTGTTTAACAGTGCTCATGTATGTATACAAATGTTTCTGTAAGTTCTTGCATATTGATGTGCAATGTGTCTCAGTATGACTTCCGTTCTATATGTGTGGGGGGATGTGTGTGTGATTATGTGTCTGTGTGTAAATGTGTTTCTTTATTTGGGATGACTTTTTATGTGTACATGTGTGTGTTGTGTATCTCTGTTGGTCTGTTTGTATATCTTAGTCTGACTGTTTTTCTGTCTGTGGATGCGTGTGCATTCTTTGTCTGTACGTAGGCGTGTTCCTATATATCTCAGTATGGTGGTATTTCTGTGTGGGCGTGTGTATGTGAAATTTGGGTGTGCTAATGTATCAGTGTGTAGGTGTAGTCACACAATTTAACCTGATTGTAATCCTCTGTGTGTTTGTGAGGGTGAGGGTGTGTTTCTATGTCACTCAGGATCGGGTTATACTTCTGTCTGGAGTTGGTTTCCCATATCTCCGTTTGACTCTGTTTCTGTGCATGTTCGTGTGGTATGGGTGGAAAAAGGGATGTGTTCCTGTTTTTGTTTTTTTCAGTATCTTTCTACGTCTCAAGGTGAGTGTATTTGGGCGTGTGGGTGCACTTCTCTATCTGAGTGGCTTGTTTTTGCGAGTGTGTGCATGTGGGTGTGTTTCTGTGTCTCTCAGGCCCTTGTTATATTTCTGTCTCGTCATAACACTCCCTCTCCTGAAAAAGGACGAATCAACCCTACAGGAGGCCATGGTGCACAGATTGCTCTTAATGGAGTATACGTGGGAACGTAAGAAAAATCCAAACATCAGTCTCTCCACCTCACAGCTACTGAAATCTGAACTGTTACTTCGGTTTAAAGACCTATTGTCTAACTAACTACACAAGGCAAGGTAATGATTAATGAGATGCAAGGCACTAGGAATCCCAAAGGACCATGGGAACTTGGGATGCTTGCCCACTGATCCCTGAATGTCGGAGGGCAGGTTAATACAATCGTTAAGACACCACATGCCTTGATCAGTCGTGGTGCAAATTCTCGGTTAGGGAGGTCTTTCTGGAGTTTTGTAGGACTGCATACACTCACATGAACACAAGTATTCAAAACGCTGATGAGAGGTGGAAAGGGTGGAGACCTTTTAATAAGGGGAACAGGTCAGTTAGAAGAGAATGGAGAAAATCCCTCATAGATAAAGATCCAGAAATGGTTCCCTCCAAAAACACGTCAATCTCCTCTTATGATTGGAGAAAAAAAGCTACTCAGAGTACGGTGTCAGCAGCAGAGCTGATGAACTGTGCATTGACACTGTCTAATGAGCCTTGATGTTTCTCTTTGGTGCATTTCGTGTTTGTGACACATTTCTGCTCCTGAGTGTCAGTGGTGGAGGAAGTCTATGTTTGGAGTTGTGATGTCAATCAAGCAAGCTGCTTTATCCTGGGTGGTGTCATGCTTTGTGAGTGTTGATGGACCAACATCCAAAAAGAAACTGGGGAGTATTTCGTTACACTTCTTACTTTCGCTTTGACTTTGGGGAGTCAGGAGGTAAGTTTCTTGCCGTGGTCTTCCTGGCTCTGACATCATTTTGTCGCAATAATATTCAAATTAATTATGACCAGCTATTTATTGATGAAGTAGCTGAAGCTGTTTTGTCCGAGGACTGCACACCGTGGAATTTCTGAAGAGATGTTCTGGAGCTGAGCTAACTCTCCTCTAACAACGACAGCCACCTTCCTGTATGCCAGATATGACAGGTACGAGCAGGGAGTGTGCCCCCGATTGTCCTTCAAGTGAATTTTGAGCGTGCCACAGCGATGTCAGGGTGTGTGACTTTCACCACCACCCCCCCCCCCCCGCCCCACTCTGGGATTCAGCTCTTGGCCCATGTTGGAAGCAAGAATGTCATACATAAACAAAAGCAGACATTTCTGGATTGCTCAGCATGACTGGCGGCATCTGTGGAGAGATATCAGAATTAACACTTCGGGACTTGTGATGCTTTCTCAGAACCTGTCGTAACTTGTCTTCCCAACTATTTTTGTGTAAACTGCAAATTTGGAAAGAGCACATTTTCTTCCTTTCTCCAACTCATTCACATACACAGTATTGCATTCTTCATATGTACAGCATATAAAGTATTCAGTATTGTTATATGTTGGAGCTGAGCGTGTCTGTACAAATATTGCTGTGTATAGGAGTTGATCATGTTTGCATGGAAATATTATTGTGCATTGTATCTGTTTGTGTTTATATCTAAACATTGTTTTGCTTTGGAGTTGTTCTAGTTTTAACATAAATATCGTTAAGCATTAGAACTGCTCATTGTAAATATAAATATGGTTGTGTCTGGAAACGGTTCCTGGTCTTATTTGCTTCCTATTTTCTATTTGAGTTGCTCTTGCTTTTATATTAATATTGTTGTACCTCAGTTCTGTTCTCTTATTTTTATAGATACCATGGTGTGTTGCGGCTGCACATCTGATTAAGTTATCTGATTCTGTGTTGTGAACTTCGCCCAACAGTTCCTCCAAGATCAGTTATGAATTTCATTGTTTGTTAATTTTCCCAGATGCACACCGATGTCCAACGATACATGAATTCAAACAGCAAAGGCTGTAACTGTGCAGGTTCTCTCTCTCTCTCCTATAATAACCTCACCATGTGCTTCCATTGTCTTTCTTCTCCCTTTTAAAACTGCTGTTGTTTTGACTTTTTTTCCCCAAAGTTCCAAAACAATGCAACAGCACATGAATCCAATTGCAGCTCCTGGAATTCGAGAAAATCACCTTCAGCACCTAAAATACCTCAAAAAACGAGCAACTGTTACAGTCAGAAATTTTTCCCGTCCTCCATCTTGGATTACCGTGAATCCTCTTGGGAAATAAGACAGGGCAGGTGACTGAGTGTCAGTGGGAGAACACGTTTGGACCAGCGACCATAATTCTATTAGATTTAAAATAATGATGGAAAAGGATAGACCACATCTAAAAGTTGAAGTTCTAAATTGGAGAAAGGCCAATTTTTACAGTATTAGGCAAGAACTTTTGAAAGCTGATTCGAGGAAAATGTTCACAGGTAAAGGATCGGCTCGAAAATGGGAAGCCTTCAGAAATGAGATAACGAGAATCCAGAGACAGTATATTTCTGTTAGGGTGAAAGGAAAGGCTGGTAGTTATAGGGAATGCTGGATGACTAAAGAAATTGAGGGTTTGGGAAAGAAGAAGAAGGAAGTATATGTAAAGTATAGACAGGATAGATCGAGTGAATTCTTAGAGGAGTATAAAGGAAGTAGGAGTATACTTAAGAGGGAAATCAGAACGGCAAAAAGGGGACATGAGATAGATTTGGAAAAAATAATTAAGAATTTTTTAAAAATACATTAAGGACAAAATGGTAACTAGGTAGTAAATAGGGCCCCTCAAAGATCAGCAATGTGGCATTTGTGTGGAGCCATAGACAATGGGGAGATTCTAAATGAGGATTTTGCATCAGTATTTACTGTGGAAAAGGATATGGAAGATATCGATTGTAGGAAAATAGATGGTGACATCTTGCAAAATTTCGACATTACAGAGGATGAAGTGCTGAATGTCTTGAACCGGGTAAAGGTGGATAAATCCCCAGGACTTCATCAGGTGAACCCGAGAATTCTGTGGGAATCTAGATTAGTGACTGATGGGCCTCTTGCTGAGATATTTGTATCATCGATAGCCACATGTGAGGTGTTGGAAGACAGGAGGTTGGCTAACGTGGTGCCACTGTTTAAGAAGGGTGGTAAGAACAAGCCATGGAACTATAGATTAGTGAATCTGTTGGGCAATTTGTTGGAGGGAATCCTGAGGGACAGGATGTACATGTATTTGGAAAGGCAAGGACTAATTAGGGATAGTCAACATGGCTTTGTGAGTGGGAAATCATGTCTCACAAACTTGATTGAGTTTTTTGAGGAAATAACAAAGAGGACTGATGAGGACAGAGCGGTTGATCTGATCTATATGGACTTCAGTAAGGCTTTCGACAATGTTCCCCATGGGAGACTTGTTAGCAAGGTTAGATCTCACAGAATACAGTGAGAACTAGCCATTTGGATACAGAACTTGGCTGAAAGTTAGAAGACAGAATGTGGTGGTGGAGGTTTGTTTTTCAGACTGGAGGCCTGTGACCAGTGGAGTGCCAAAAGTATCGGTTCTGGGTCCTCTACTTTTTGTCATTTTCATAAATGGTTTGGATGCGAGCATAAGAGTACAGTTAGTAAGTTTGCAGATGACACCAAAATTGGAGGTGTAGTGGACAGTGAAGAGGGTTACCGCAGATTACAACAGGATCTTGACCAGAAGGGCCAATGGGCTGAGAAGTGGCAGATGAACTTCAATTCAGATAAATGTGAGGTGCTGCATTTTGGGAAAGCAAATCTTATCAGGACTTATACACTTAATGGTAAGGTCCTAGGGTGTGTTGCTGAACAAAGAGACTTTGGAGTACAGGTTCACAGCTCCTTGAAAGTGGAGTCACAGGTAGATAGGATAATGAAGAAGACGTTTGGCATGCTTTCCTTTATTGGACAGAGTATTGAGTACAGGAGATGGGAGGTCATGTTGCGGCTGTACAGGACATTGGTTAGGCCACTGTTGGAATATTGCATGCAAGTCTGGTCTCCTTCCTATCGGAAAGCTGTTGTGAAACTTGAAAGGGTTGAGAAAAGATTTACAAGGGTGTTGCGAGGATTGGAGTATTTGAGCTATAAAGAGAGGCTGACCAGCCTGGGGCTGTTTTTCCTGGAGCATCGGAGGCTGAGTCGTGACCTTATAGAGATTTACAAAATTATGAGGGGCATGAATAGAGTAAGTAGTCAAAGATTTTCCCTTTTGTCGGTGAGTCCAGAAGTAGAGGGCATAGGCTTAGGGTGAGAGGGGAAAGATATAAAAGAGACTATGAGGCAACGTTTTCATACAGAGATGGTACGTGTATGGAATGAGCTGCCATAGGAAATGGTGGAGCCTGGTACATTTGCAACATTTAAGAGGCATTTGGATGGGTATATGAATAGGTAAGGTGTGGAGGGGTATGGACCAGGTGCTGGCAAGTGGGACTAGATTGGGTTGGAATATCTGGTCTGCATGGACTTGTTGGACCGAAGCATGGAAACACACTGTACATCTCTATGACTCTATGCACATGTTCATGTTTGAATAATTTTCCGTTTCTGAAGTGTTTACGTTTATACATGAAAATGGTTGCATATTAAAGTTGGAATGAAACTGTTAATCTTTCTGTACATCAATTGTGTTTTAGAATTGTTCACATTCATTTTTAAATATTGTGCATGAGAACTGTTCATGTCTGTATGTAAATATTGTTGTGTACTGGATCTGTTCCAGTTTACATATCAAAGTTGTGAATTGTAATTTTTTAAATGGATGCAATATTTGCACATTGTGTGTTTACGATACAGCAATAGATCATTTTGTTAAATCAACACAAACAAGGTTAAGTGTCATCAGCTTGGATTTCTGTCAAGGATCGAGGCGTGTTTTGTAATTAATCACCTGATATCAAAACAGAAGTGAGTCTGTTAAACACTTAGACTGTATAAAACTGATAAACTACACCCAAACCTCAAATAAATTGTGCCCAAAGTATATCCGTTCAGATCCATCATATGCCACAGATCCCGATCAGAGATTCACACTGAGATGTAATTCCATATTAATCCTCCCAACATGACTACTCTCTCACTGTGCACCAGGCCAACAAAAACAAAACCAAATTCCCACACACCCTGCCAGTCCTGTAACACTGGAACTACATGAGGCACTGGCTGTCTCCCAGCTGCGATTTTGTGCAGAGTCCTGGTCATCAGCCTGCAGTGAGGACGGAATTGTACTAAGGAGAGCATAGAAGAGATTTACAAGAAGCAAAATGGATAGTGCTTGGGTCAACTCTTAAACAGAGTTGAATGCGAATTGAGTTATTGAGATATACAAAATAAGGAGGCTCTTGAATGGGGACTTCTCTACCCAAACGCAGGACCATTTACCAGGAGATGCAGAGAGTGAATAATTGATGGAAGCTATGTAGGGGACTTGAGGTGTACCATTTCATTCAGAAGGTGATGGTGCATTTGGAATTCATTGAATTTCAGATGACTGTGGCTAATTTCCAGTTGTTTTCCTGAAGAGGTTTTTGTGGCTTCATATTTTTACACTGCATGAAACAGTTTTGCTTCGGGAGGAATATTATTAACTAAGTTTAGAAGATAAGAAATAATCAATTCATTAGGTTAATATTGCTTACCTTATTTAGGTATTCTCATTACAAAGTAAAATAAAAAAATAAGACGTGTCGTGAAATCGTGTTCTGTCTATGAACTGCTGAGTATTTGTATTATCACTTCCCATGTTAATTTCACCTGACATGATTAGAACACAATAGAGAATCAGAGTGACCTGATTATTTTATAACGACATATTTTATTGCACAATGGATTAGAGCCGCAAAATTCATTATTTGGAGTAGTGAACTGACTGCTTTGTTTTGCATTATGTCGCTTATTCAAAAAGTTACAACAAGCCTATCCCCAAGACTATTTTAGTCAGACAATGCAGAGAACGCAATAAAATTATCATATCTACTGATTTGCATTTGGCATTATCTGTTCACTGAATTTCCAAGCAAAAATGGAACATTTTCGAAATATGACAAGGAATGGTTCACTTCCAGAAACAAACTCTGCGGGATTCCATGAGTTAACAGATCCTCAATTTATCATCACAGATAATGGTTTGTCCCTTCAATGATGAAACCAAACTTTCTCGGCTCTGTTAGCATCCTCCGTCAAATCACTCCCCAGTCTCATGTTTTTGTCATATATTGATCAGAACATTCCAGGCAAACGTATTTGGAGGACGGGAAAGACTGTGGCTGTCAGAGCTCCTCCCTCAGTTGTGGCACTTTACGTGACAGAGATGACTTTCTCGAATTCCTGGAAGACTATTGTTTTATAAGTTGGTGCATTGTTTTGGAAATTTGTGGAAAAGAAATAACAAAGCAAGGCAATTTATAAAGGAAGAAGATAGACAAAGTTGGATACCACGTGGTCAGCGAGATAGATAGATAGATGGATATGTATATAGATAGATAGATAGATAGATAGATAGATAGATAGATAGATAGATAGATAGATAGATAGATAGATAGATAGATAGATAGACAGACAGACAGACAGACAGACAGGCAGACAGACCGACAGACAGACAGACAGGCAGGCAGATAATTACTGCTGTCTGAAGCAGCAGTGAATCCGCACATCTACTGCTTCGGTTTTTGAGTCCATGTGTTTCTGGCCATCGGAGTGCATCTGGGTAAAAAACAGCAAAAATTACAGCTGCCCTTGGAGGAACACGTGTATAAGAGTTCACAGCACTGGAGCAGATAAGAGCATGGTTTTTAAGTGTAACCTTGCTGCCTTTTTTTGTGTCAGTCTACAACAGTGAGTCGAGCGAGTTCACTTTTGGGCATGTGTTTTATTGAGGTCTGTCTCTTGATTAAGGTGTAAAAGTATAAGTCATTGGCAATACGTTAGCCCGGAGACGTGTCTTTTAGAGCTCTAGGGCTGTGGTATTTTCTGGGTCAGTAGATTATTGAGGTGAAAAGATGACTTTTAGTGGACTGATAAACTTTTCCTGTCAGATGTGGGAGGTTCGGGAAAGCTTCCATTTACTGAAGATTATGCCTAAGTCTGTTTGTTTGTGAATCCTGTCAAGTCGCCATGGATCGATTGGAGAAACAGAGGTAAAGAAGTATTTACAGGAGGTAGAGGGGTGTGACGGCTAGCATTTACAGGAAGATGGGAAAGCCACAGATACAATCATGTAGATGGGACACCTCCAGGAAAGGTTGGACAAAGAGGTGGATAGTACAGGAGTCTCTGGTGGCTATTGTCATCTTAAACAAGTGTGGTGCTTTGGAAAATGTCAGGGATGTGCACTCTTAGAGAATGTGTCATCAACAGCCAGGTTGCTGACACCAAGACTGGCTGTAATGTATAACAGGGGTACACCAGGGTCCAAGTGATCAGTTGAGATAAGGCTCTGTCTAGTCAGAGGCACAAACAGACGTTTCTATGACAAAAATTGAGAAACCAGAGTGGAATGTTGCCTCGCTGGTGCCTAGATCAAGGATATCTCTGAGAGGGTGCAGAATGTTCTGAAAGAGGAGAGGGACCAGCAGGAGGTCATGTGAACAGTGGAACTAATGACATATGAAGGGAAAAGGATAAAATTCAGAATGTGGAATATCAGAAGTTCGTCAGTAATTGAAATAGAGGTGCTTGGTGGGAGTGATTTTGGATTACTTTTAATGCCACGAGCTAGTGAGTGGAGGAATTGGAGGATGGAGAAGATGAATATGTGGTCGAGGAGCTGGTGTCACAGAGAAGGATATACACTTTGGCATCATTGGAATCTCTTCTGGCATAGAAGTGACCTATATAAGGAGGACGGATTGAACCTGAATAGAAAGGGGACTAATACACTGGCAGGGAGATTTGGTCGAGGTGCTCAGGAGGATTTCAACTGAGAAGGTTGTGGAGTGTTCGGAATGCGGGCAGCGTGTGGGACCCAGGGAGACAGTGAGGATAGAAATGAGTCTGACATTGATGCATTTGCAAAATGGAAGAGGTCAAACAGTCAGGGCAGGCAAGAGCAAAGCAGCGAACGAGGTAGGACTGAAAAAGTAAACTGAGTTTATTGCAATACAAGCGGACCAACAGGGAAAGCAGTTGAACTTCGGGATGGTTAGGAAGATGGAATAGGGATATCATAGCAATTAGAAAGACGTGGCTCAGGGGAGGACTGGACTGGCAGGTAATGCTATAGAATACAAAGGCTGTCGTAAGGAAAGAAAGGGAGCTAAGAGAAGAGGGGAATTTGTGTTTTTGATAATAGTTAACATTACAGCTGTAATGAGACAGGCGATTATGTCTAGGGAAGATATTTGTGTGGAACAGAGAAATAAGAAAAAGATGATCACCTTATTGGGATTGCATTATTGACCCGGGAATGGTAAGTGGGGAGTCGAAAAAAATTGTAAGGAGATATCAGTTATCTGTAAGAATAATAGAGTGGTAATAGTAGGGAATCTTAACGTTTCAAACATAGCCTTGGACTGCCAGAATGTTAAGGGTTGAGATCGAGAGGACATTGTGTACAAGAAATAAGGCAGGCCAGGTGACTGACGTGTCAGTGGGGAGCACATTGTGGCCAGCGACCATAAATCTATTCGCTTAAAGTTTGGCCAATTTTGAAAGTGCCTGGCCAGAACTTTCAAAGGTTGACTGCAGGGAAATGTTTGTAGGTGAAGCAAAAGTTAGAAAGCGGGAAGCCTTCTAAAATGAGCTAACAAGAGTCCAGAGACAGTATGTTTCTGTTCAGCTGAAAGGCAAGACTGGTAGGTGCAGGAATGCTGGATGATGGGAAAAATGAGGTTTTGGTAAAAAGAAGGACACATATGTCAGGGATATTCAGCAGAGATCGAGTCAATACTTATAAGAATATGAGGGGAGTAGGAGTATACATAAGAGGGAATGGATGTCGGTTTGCTCACTGAGCTGGAAGGTTCATTTTCAGACATGTCGTCACCATACAAGGAAAAATAATCAGTGAGCCTCCGAATGAAGCACTCTTGTTGTCGCTGGCTTCCTATTTATATGTTTGAGTTTCCTTGGGTGGGTAATGTCATTTCCTGTGGTGACAGCATTTCCTATAGTGATGTCATTTCCTGTTTTTTTAAGGGTTGGTAATTATTCTCAAAATTCGTCAACTACAGAGGGAAATCGGCAGGGCAAAAAGCGGGCATGAGATAGTTTTGCCCAAAAGGGTTAAGGAGAATCCAAATGCATTTCATAAATATATTAAGGACAGAATTGTAACACAGGAAAAAATAAAAAATAGGACACCTGAAGCATCATGTGGCAGGCTGTGTGTGGAAATGCAGGATATGTGAGCAATAGTAAACGAGCATTTTGAATCTTTGCTTACTACGCAGAAAAGCATGGTAGATACAGAATGTAGGGAAACATTCCCATATTACATCAGAAGCAATGCTGGATATCTTAAAAATCATGAGGTTGGAAAAATCCCCAGGACCTGATGAGGTGTCCTCTCAATCTCTTTGGGAAACTAAGGAAGTGATTGCTGTGGGACTTGCTGAGATATTTGTATAATTGACAATAAGTGAGGTGCTGGAAGACTGGAGGTTGGCAATCATGGTGCCAGTATTTAAGAAAGGTGAGAAGGTACAGCCAGGGCAGTGTAGACTGGTGAGCCTGACATTAGTGGTGGACAAGCTGTGAGAGTGAATCTGCAGGGACAGGATTTACATGTATTTGGTGTGGCAAGGACTAATTGGGGCAGTTGACATACCTTTGTACATACAGTATCATGTCTCACCAACTTAACTGAGTTTTTTGAAGAAGTATCATTGAGGTTTGATGAGGCAGAACAGTGGATGTGATCAATGTGGACTTCAGGAAGGTGTTCAAACTGGTTTGTCATGCTGGACAAATTCGTAAGGTTAGCTGGCATTGAACTCAGGGAAACCCAACTATTTGGATACAAAACAGGCTTGTAGGTGGAAGACAGAGGGTGGTGGTATCGACTCGCCTTTCAGACTGGAGGCCTGTGACCAGGGGTGTGTGAGTGGAATTGATGCTGGATTCACAGCTTTTTGTCATTGACAAAACGATTTGAAATTGACAATTTTCATTCTCGTTCGTAAGTTTGCAGATCCCACTAAATTTTACGTGGGATTTGATAGGGAAGAAGGTTGATCGCATGGGCCAATGCTCCAGAACTTGCCGTGCCCTGAGTCAAGCAGTTGCGGTGGAGCTACAAAACTGGCATCTACCCGAGAGAGTGGAATTTTGCCCTCTTGTATCCTATGCAATGCACACAAAGGAGGAAAAAGCCAAGCTGGTCAATTTCCTCCCCGTCAGCCTTATCCCGAGCATCAGTAAAGTGATGGAAGGTATCATTATAGGGGTGGCACAGTGGTTAGCACTGCTGCCTCACAGATCCAGATACCCAGGTTCAATTCCCGCCTCAGGCGACTGACTGTGTGGAGTTTGCACGTTCTCCCCGTGTCTGCGTGGCTTTTTTCCGGGTGCACCGGTTTCCTCCCACAGTCCAAAAATATGTGCAGGTTAGGTGAATTGGCCATGCTAAATTGCCCGTAGTGTTAGGTGTAGTGGAATGGGTCTGGGTGGGTTGCTCTTCGGAGGATCGGTGTGGAGTTGTTGGGCCGAAGGGCCTGTTTTCACGCTGTAAGTAATCAAGTCTAATCAACAAACAGCACCTGCTCAGCAATAACCTGCTCAGTGACGCCCAGTTTGTGTTCCACTGCGGCGGGCCAGCTCTTGATCCCAGTACACACTTAGTTCTGACATGGACAAAAGAAATGATTCTAGAGGTGGGTGTGTGTGACTCGCTTAACATTAAGACTGCATTATGTGCAGGTTTGGACCTGGGTTTCTAGTGGAGATGGCTTGAGAGAGAGACTTTGTCTCATACAAGAGACACTTGTATATGTGCTCGATTCGTATGAGAAGTGTGTGTACGACTTTGTGACTGAGTGTTATACTAACTGCGTAAGGCTCCACAGTCGTGTATGTGTGTGTGTCAGTATCTTGTGCATGCACCTGACAGCATATAGTGCATGATTGAATGTGATTGTGTCTGTTGTTATAATCCTATCTGTTGTTTCTAACTTTTCCTTCTCTTCCTACCTTCGAATGTTAAAGTTGTTGATTCATTCCGGAGACCACCCCTGGCTGGAAAATCGATCCTGCGAAGGCGCAGCAAGAATTGGCGCCCAATGCTGCAGAATGCCAAACAAAGATTCGGAGGAATTTAACGAAATCACCTCTTTACAGTAATATAGAAATCAGTATGACATATGTATTGTTAAAATAAATTCTGATATTAGCTGAATAGCAGCCTTATATTTGCTTCATTCTATTCCTTCATAAATGAACTGAACTGATGAGTTACCACTTTCATAGTTTTGCAAAGTTGTATTGCAATTTTAACTGACTTCTAAATCTGCTTCTCTGACCCCCTTTGCAGATCGACTGAATTCACATCCTTACTTTCTAAGCAGGCTCCCGGTTAGGAATTTGTACCATTTTTTTCAGTCCATTCACAAGTCAATTAGTGTACAAACTGAAAAAGAATACAGGACAATATATATATTTTTTGAAGACAAGCTTCCATTTAGTCAATGCAACAACAGCAACTATTTAAAGCTAAATCTAAAAATAAAAGGATAAAATTAGAAATCTTGGTATGAGACAGCTGGCCATCCCCACTCAGGTTGCTTCTCCTGTTCCAACCGTTAAAATAAACCAAGACCTCACAAACTGTTTAATCTATTGACTTGCCAAGTAGGCAGCTCTTCACCTCTCTCATAAACCCACACTGTTGAAAAAAAAGAACAAAATAACTCTTAAACCAATACCCTTATCACAATGTACAGGGAATGAATTGAAGGATTATGAACCAACAGCAATTAAGGAACTCCGATATAGTTCCAGGTCAGGATGGTGAGTGGCTTGGAGGACAACTTGCAAGGGATTTTGTTTTCATTTATTTGCTATCTTTATCCTTCTGGATGGTTGTGTTCGTGAGTTCAGAGGTTCTTTCTGAGGAAACTCTGTTGAATTGCTGCAGTGCATCTTGTAGATAGCACACATGTCTGCTACTGAGATTCGGTGGTGGAGGGAATGGATGCTTGTGGCTGTGGTGTCAGTCAAAAGGGTGCTGCTTTCTTCTGGATGGTGTCAAGCCTTTTGAGAGTGTTGTTGGAACTTCACCCATCCAGGTACACGAGGAGTATTCCATCACACTCCTGATTTGTGCTTTGTAGATGGTGGGAAGTCTTATCATGGTTGGGGGCTGGGGTGGGGAATGTGCAGTCAGGAGTTGAGTTTCTCAATGCAGGACTCCTAATCTCTGACCTGATGTTATTTCTCCAGACTTCAAATGGATTGGATTTCACCACCCCAACTGTGGGACTCAAGATTGAAGGCTGGATCAGATTACACTTGAGAAGCCAAACTGTGACAAACTTCGATGTGTCCAAATGATGCCACCATTCTTGGAAGCGATACGATACCTGACAGTTTACAACTTCACCTACAGATTGGAGCAATTCCTCTTATGCTTCAGATCTCGCCTTTTAATAATGCCACCATTACCACCTTGCTTCTAATTCCATCTTGTCAAATATCTAAATGAAAGGTTAGGAGAAATAATCAGAGGGTGCATGCATTGACCCTCTGCACAAGGTATATGATCTGTATTTTGGCTATGTTCGAAGTCAAGCCATGGATGGGAAAGGTAGTGAGTTCAGGACGTGTAGTGGTGCTTGGATTGAGGTGTAGAAATGAGAAAATGAATTAATCGCAAATACATATTTCTTTCTGGGTTGTGGGTTCTGCTGGGGGAAAATACTCAGCAGACTTAATCCTGTGAGATTGTTTACTATAGAGACTTGCAAATTATTAAGCCTTTCAAATTGGCAGCTCATCTCTGAATCATGATCCCAATCCTTGTTCTGCTTTTATAAAAAAAAGGTTGTATGGAACCACGTTGAATCAGGTTGAAATTTTCCAATCTCAGATCAACTCCAACCACCTTAGTGAGTCAACCCCCTTATTCTTGAGTCAGGCGGTAACTAGATCAGTAAATTTGCAGGCTCTTTTCCTTTCTCTGTCTTGCAGATAATTTAGGGGCGATTGTCATTCTGACCAAGAGAAAATGTGCCCTCACTGCTTGCACAATGCGTGACCTGGTGATCATGGCAATATCTGACCTAAAGGCCATTATCAGTGATGTCAAACTCTATGGAATATATTATTGTTATTTTCTGGAATCTCTTCAGAATATCATCCCTGTATAAAGTGTCATCACCGTCCTGCTGTATGGAGTATGAGACTGTTCATTCTGGTCACTGTCATTTTCTCTTGTGATTGACTTACGGCTATTTTTTGCTAGAAGCTGAAAAACATTGCACCCGGAGAACTGCAACTTCAGTACTCGCAACAACCTGAATTCTGATTTGTTGAGAAAATAATGCCATGCTCCACTTTATATATGAACCTGGTTTGATCATTAACAATATTCCATGGGGATGATATGCAAAACCAAACTATTATATTGATTCTGAATGGGTTTGGCAAGATTTTCACAATTTTGGTTCAAATTGCCTTCATCCTGCAGCTCAACACTCTGAAAGGCAGACACATTTTCGTGGCCAATGGAGTCAACAACGGACTGAAGAGTCAGAGCAAAGGAGAGTCCCAATGAGGCTGAGATGGAGAACAGGAGGTGGCCTCTGAATTTACTTTTCACCATAGCTGGCAAATTCTTATGTCTGTGGCAAGTGGATGTTATAAAATTCATTCTGGTGGGCGGCACGGTGGCACAGTGGTTAGCACTGCTGCCTCACAGCGCCTGAGACCCAGGTTCAATTCCCGCCTCAGGCGACTGACTGTGTGGCGTTTGCATGTTCTCCCCGTGTCTGCGTGGGTTTCCTCCGGGTGCTCCGGTTTCCTCCCACAGTCCAAAGATGTGCAGGTCAGGTGAATTGGTCATGCTAAATTGCCCGTAGTGTTAGGTAAGGAATAAATGACGGGGTATGGGTGGGTTGCGCTTCGGTGGGTTGGTGTGGACTTGTTGGGCCCAAGGGCCTGTTTCCACACTGTAATGTAATCTGATCTAATCTAATGTAATCTAATCTAATCATATATTACAGTCTGAGTAGAACAGATGACACAGAACCGGAGTATGTCTTTCATCAAGTCGGATGGCTGCTGCGAAATTTAATTTGCTGCACAAACGTATTTATTTATTCGTTGACTCAGTGTAAGCTCAGAATGCAGTTCATGAGGGCGGTGAAATGCCCATCCACATTAACTGTTCAGTTAAGTTCGGAAGAAAATCACTGATAGTAGCTGAGAGCTGGGCCCCAGTTTCACCTGTTAATGGATAGAAACAGCAATTCCTTGACTCCCAAAGGAGAACAGCAAAGGACAGGGCAATATGCAGAAAGTGATTCTGCTGAAGAGAACGTGAAGGGAGTTTTCAGGAAGGTCAGTGCACTCTCTCCATGTCAGAAGAGACAACAATCGCAGTCTCCTCCACTGCGAATTGTTTGAACCTCAATTCTTCAACTTCGCTAAGGATGGAATTCGATTTGAACTTACAAAAGACAAAATTGTATAGATACTGACATCGTCTTTTTTTTTGGAATTCCCAAACATTACTTACTTGTTGAAGTATCTGACCTCTTGGACTTACATCAATTCCAAATTCTTTGACAAGGTTTCAATTCCCTCACTGGTCTTGACTCTGTCAGGCAATCCCTGTAACCTTCATTTCCCATGGCCAATCCAGCTAACCTGCATATCCATGGACACTATGGACAAGTTAGCATGGCAGATCCACCTAACCTGCACATCCAAGGATACTATGGACAATTTAGCATGGCCAACCCAGCTAACCTGCACACAGTGGCATTTAACCATGAATGGTCTGTTTCTCAATCCCAAACTCTTGCATTCTCCCCACAACATTTGAACCCCTTCCCAATCACTAATCCAAAAACCCCTGTCCTAAATATGCTCAATGTCTTCGTCCCCACAGCCCTCTGTGGTAATGATTTCTATAGATTATCCATCATTAGACTGAAGAAATTCATCCTCATCTCCATTTCAAAGGTCGTTCCTTCACTCTGAGGCTGAGCCCTCAGGTCCTAGTCTCTCCTACATGTGGAAACAGCTGACTAGCAGAAGGTGAAATGGGAGTATTCTTCACAAAAGGAAGTACAATGCTGGTCTGATGCTTTGGAATACTGTCTCAGGACTTATTGGAATCGGTGGACTGGACCAGGTTCGAGAACTCAGCACTTTGGGATTGATCTGCAGTCCCAGCGGCGGCCGGAAGGGCGGCAGCACAGAGTAACGGCGATCATACGTTCATGGTTGTGGTGAATGATGAGGCTGGGACACCCAGTCTCTCATTATTCTGGCGCAGAACACATATTCTGTAAGGAGTGTGAACGAGACAGTAATTGAAGAGCACTGGGAAAAGAGAGACGGCTAAATACAGATAGAGAGAGGGTTAATGATTGTAATTAATAGATAATTTAATCAAGAATAATGGGAAGATTATTAAAATATAATTGGAGGGTTAAATAGGGACTAATAGGGAGAGAGCTGAACACTAGAAATGGCAGCAGGATGTTAAAGACAAAACATGGAGAAGATTTCATTGAAAGTAATTGTGGGAGAAGTACATAGAGAGTAAGAGTAAGAGTATTGATTACAGGGGCACAGTTAGAGGGTTAATACAGGGCAAAATATAACGAATATAATGAGGTAAGCCAGTTAGATCTCATAGAATATGAGTTTCGTGATTGGGCCTGTTAACCTGCTCTAATTAGGGGGTCCTGGCTGACAGCTGTAAACAGGAAGGTCAGGGGTTCTGCTCACTCAAAGAACCAGCTTTGTGCTAGCTGGGTCAGTGTGACATACTGTGTAAGCATAAAATCAGTAACTTGAGGACTGGTTAGCAAACTTTGTGGAACGTGAGAAGATTTAATACAGAGTAACAGGGAGGATGTTGAATAGAGAGGAGTATAGTGAGGATTACGTTAAGGGGAAAGAAAGTGGAGTTAATACAGTGTAATAGAGAAAGAACTAAAATATAGACTCATGAGAAGAGAGTTGAATGCAGGATAATTGGGAAAGTCTTAAATACAGGAAAAATGAGAGCGATAAATACAGAATGGAGAGGATTAAATGAAGACTAATAAGGAGAAGGCGAATTAGTGAGCAATAGGGAGAAAACTGAATACAGAGACAGAGTTAAACACTGTAGTCTCAAACATCAGTTTCAATAGAGCGGATTCAATGGAAAATTATCGTGAGATGGTTAAATATAAAATAATAGGGACAGTAGTAAACAGAGAGTAATAGGGGGAGTGTTGAACTGAGCAGAAGTGAGAGATATGGTTAAATACAATGGAATATATAGGATCAAATATAGGTAAAGGTAGGATTAGGTAAAGAGTAACAGAGGATGAGTAAATACAGGCTAATAAAGGGAAGATGAAATACGGATCAATTGATAGAGATGACTGAATACAGATATTGGCTTAAATGTTGATTCATAGGGAGAAGCTACCACAAAAAAGAGCTTCATCCTATCAAGTTTCATAACCTTAATATTAAGCCTTGGCTCTCCCTCTGTCTATTTTGCCTTGCCTCCCAGGATCACCTCTCTCTGCCTCACCTAGTTTCCCTCATTCCTCATGCAGTTGTCATGGAACCTCCCACACGCCCACACTCCTCACATCTTCCCTTTCCCTCCTGTCTTCGCTTTTTCAGGTAGAACATTGTGGATTGACGTAATGCCTTTGTGCTGTTCTCGTAGTCACATGAGAGGGGATGAATGGCCTTCAAACTCTCCTCTTTACCAGCTCAAAATGAGCTCAATTGCCTCCTCCTCTTCCTCTCTATCAGTCTCAAAAAGGGTTTTTTTCATTCAATCAATGGGTGAGGGCATGGCTGACGAACGCCAGCATTTTTGCCCATCTCAAATTGCCTAGAGGACAGTTAAGTGTCAACCACATTGTTGTGGGCCTGGAATCACATGAGCTCCTGACCATTTAAAGATGGAGTTTGCCCTCTCGAAAGGACAAGAGCAGATAAATAATTAATATTGGATTTGCGGTCATCATTAGCCTCTTTAATTCCAGACATCTACTGAATTCAAATTGCACAATCTGCTGTATTGGGATTGAACTTGGTTCCCCAGAACATTACCCAGGTCTCTTGGTTAACAGTCCAGCAATAATTCCACGAAGCCATGTCCTCCACCTACTAAATAGCTTCCTTTTAGTAGTAGGCTGGAGAACGGGCTGAATACAAACAGATCGAACTGTGGATGCTGTCAATTATAAACAAAACCAGAAATTGCTGGATCAACTCAGCAAGTCCGCCAGCATCTGTCAAGAGTAATCAGAGCTGAATGGCCTCCTGTTCCAGTGTAACAAAGTGGAGAAGGAACTGAATGGCCTTCTCCTATTCTAGTGTTGCTGGGTGTGTCTGGCAACAGCACACTCATCCAGTAATTAAAAACGAAGCAATGCTTTGTCCATTGAATTAAAAATAAAATCTGTCAGTGAAACTTGCAAGTCTCTGTCCTCCTGTTAGGGAATATCTTAAATAAAATCTCCGTGCAGTACTCTAAATACTTCAGCTCTTCACAGTCAGTTGGTGTGATATTTCTATGTATATTTAAATCATTAACAAGGGAAAGGGGCCGGCAAATAGTGAATAATGTAGGACGTGAGAATTGTTTAATCTGTTTGGTAAAGAGAGACACTATAAATTAACTGGCCCAATTATGGAGGGGATGTCATAACGTCAAGACTCGGAGGTGTACTTTTTTTTTTGGAAAGTGACTGAGCAGATTGGGCAAGCTTTTAAACATCCATACAATATTCAGTTAGAGGACAAATGTGAGGGAAATGTTGCTAAACCATTATAATTCACTGTTTCAGCCACGGTTGAGGGAAACAGACCAGCTTTGAACCATTGAAATGTGAAAGTCTTGTTGTTGTGGTTCTGTTCGCCGAGCTGGAAGTTTTTGTTGCAAACGTTTCGTCCCCTGGCCAGGCAACATCATCAGTGCTTGGGAGCCTCCTGCGAAGCGCTTCTTTGATGTTTCCTCCGGTGTTTATAGTGGTCTGTCCCTGCCGCTTCCGGTTGTCAGT
The DNA here is from genome assembly GCF_037043375.1 of Chiloscyllium plagiosum. NCBI lineage: Eukaryota > Metazoa > Chordata > Chondrichthyes > Orectolobiformes > Hemiscylliidae > Chiloscyllium > Chiloscyllium plagiosum. The sequence continues at coordinate 31,305,087 of NW_028270178.1, read as the reverse complement.
TTGAGCTGTCCGTTGCAGTGGTTGGTATATTGGGTCCAGGTCTATGTGTTTGTTGATGGAGTTTGTGGATGAATGCCATGCCTCTAGGAATTCCCTGGCTGTTCTCTGTCTGGCTTGCCCTATGATAGTAGTGTTGTCCCAGTCGAATTCATGTTGCTTGTTGTCTGCGTGTGTGGCTACTAAGGATAGCTGGTCGTGTCATTTCGTGGCTAGTTGATGTTCATGTATGCGGATCGTTAGCTGTCTTCCTGTTTGTCCTATATAGTGTTTAGTGCAGTCCTTGCATGGTATTTTGTACACTACATTCGTCTTGCTCATGCTGGGTATCGGGTCCTTCGTTCTGGTGAGTTGTCTGAGCGTGGCTGTTGGTTTGTGTGCCGTTATGAGTCCTTGGGGTCGCAGTAGTCTGGCTGTCAAATCCGAGATGCTCCTGATGTATGGTAGTGTGGCTAGTCCTTTTGGTTGTGGTATGTCCTCGTTCCGTGGTCTTTCTCCTAGGCATCTGTTGATGAAGTTGCGCGGGTATCCGTTTTTGGCGAATACCTTGTATAGGTGTTCCTCTTCTTCTTTTTGCAGTTCTGGTGTACTGCAGTGTGTTGTGGCCCTTTTGAATAGTGTCCTGATGCAGCTTCGTTTGTGTGGGCCAGACCAGGTAAGGATGGCAGTTTCCTTCCCTGAAGGACACGAGTGAAACTTGATTTCTTTTCTCCTAAAAAAAAAGCGAAGGCAAAATGATTAATTTAGGAGTTGACCATTTCCCTGTATACCTTGACAATGTCCACTGTAGGGTTCGTTTTCATATAATTGGACCTATTACAAAATTAGTAGGCCTCCTTTTACACCAATAATCACATTTGGTTAATTATTTTTGAAATATAAGATAGATAAATATGTAACTTTACAAAACCAGTTTTTCCCTCTAATATCCTGAGTAACATAACATTTTCTGAAACATCTGTGCCCACAAACTAGCTGAAATTGTGTGATTACTGCTTGTCGAACTGGAGTTGGGCCTTCTCACAAGGTTCCTGCTTCCTGATGATCTCTGTGGCATCGCTCTGATTTCAGTGACTTCTTTTAGCTTTAATGTGGAGGTGCCCATGTTGAACTGGAGTGGACAATGTCAGACATCACAGGACACCAGGTTATCGTCCAATAGGTTAATTTGAAATCGCAAGCTGTAGTGGGTCGTCTGACCTGCTTTTATCTCGTTATCTTGGTCATTTCTGATTGCAGTGGCTAAGCAGTATGATCATGTAACAACATTGTTGTCATATTTTAAATTCAGTTTCTATTTCAGGATGGGTGTTACATAAAACCTTTATTGTATATTTTATATTCCTCTTTTTAATTGACCCGTCTCAAAAAAAAGTTCTACTGAAACTCAGGTCTATTGTTCCACCTGAAATCTTGTTGCAATTTCTCATTGACAATAAATTAAATGTTCAGTCAAGTTGAAGCCTTGCATATCTCACTGGCTTGACTGAATTTGACCCTGAATGCTGCACGCTTCTTGGTTTAATATTCCATTGTCTCATTAACACCCTTTCAATGTAATCAAACAAGATAATGGGTTTGCCTACCTGGACCGACCACACCAGAATTCCTATTCCAGGTTCACAACGCTACTGCTGTAGACACCACTGATGCCATTTTCCTCTACCATCACCGCCACAAGGAAGAGAAGATAAAGATGAAGACGAGAAAGAAAAGACAGAAGGATGCAACCGGCCTGGCGATTGGAATCAAATGGGTTCAGAATACTGAACGATGCCTATCCAGTCAATGCCTGGCAGCTTAAAACAAAGTTCGAGGAGGAAGTGTTTGAGGGACGTTCACCAAGGCTCCAGTGCCTTCTCCTGTGAAGTTACACCAGAGAGATTCGGATTTGTTTTGGTTAACTCCACAGCGCGAAGTCGGTATTCTTCTCTGACCACTGCCTCCTGCTGGTCAGCAAGAGAACGTGGAATCTGAACGTGGAGCGGCTGATCCCAGAAAACATGGAGGAACTTAAAAGGGAGAACCAGGAAGGGATCTTCAAGACCGTCTTTATTCCCAAAGGTCTTCTGAAACAGAGTGAACTGTCCAAACTCCATAAAACCATGCAGCACCCACATCAGCTGCAGGCGACCGGGGTTGATGTCATGGAAGATCACCAGGAGGTGAAGAACAGCGAGCCTCACTCTACGTCAGAAGCCACCAAAACAATCCAAAAAGCACAACAACTACTTGCAGATAGCAACACCTACCAAAAGAGGGGGTTTGACCCCACCCCACAGCTCACCAATAGGATAAACAACACACTGAGGAACCTACAAAAAAAACGGACAGATAACCAGGTCTGACCTACAGAGAATGAAACCGGAAAGCAACAACAGCCCCAGATTCTATGGACTATCTAAAGTGCACAAACCAGACATCCCACTCAGACCCATAGGATCACTACCAGGGACACCATCACACAAACTGGTAAAGAACTACAGCAGAAACTGAAACACCTGACCAGCGGATCCAGACACTCTATACAATCAACACAGGAATTCTTGGACATCATCAGAAATATACACATAGACAAGGAAAAAACTATGATCTCATCCGATGTAACGGCACTGTTCACCTCTATCGACACAACCCTACCAGAGAAACAATAGCCAACCTGCTGGACATACAGAACAGACAACAGGACGGGGAACCTATCAACAAAGACGGCATACTCAAACTACTGGACCTGTGCCTCACAACACACTTCACATTCAACAACCAAATATACGAACAAATCAACGGCACACCCATGGGCTCACCCATCTCTGGACTCATAGCAGAAGCGGTAATGCAAAGATTAGAACAAATAGTCTTACCTCAAATTCAACCCAAACTCTGAGTCAGATATGTGGATGACACCTTTGTAATCAAAAAACACAGAAATAGAGAACACACACCGGATCATCAACGCCACACTCACAGGAATCCGATTCACTAGAGAGGAAGAAAAGGACAACCAACTCCCGTTCCGAGACTCGATGGTACAGAGAACACCGAACAGAGAATTCACCACAAAGATATACAGGAAAGTCACACACACAGACCAAGTCCTGAACTACGAAAGCAGCCACCCCAACACACACAAAAGAAGTTGCATCAAGACACTGTTCAAAAGGGCCACAACACGCTGCAGTACACCAGAACTGCAAAAAGAGGAAGAAGAACACCTTTACAATATATTCGCCAAAAACAGATAACCCCGCATTTTCAGCAACAGATGCCTAAGGGAAAGACAACGGAATGAGGACATGCCACAACCCAAAGGACGAGCCGCCCTGCCATACATCAAGATCACTTCTGAACCGACAGCCAGACTACTGCGATCACTCGGACTCATAACAGCACACAAACCAACAGCCACACTCAGACAATAACTCACCAGGACGAAGGACCCGATACCCACCATGAGCAAAGTTAATGTAGTGTACAAAATCCCATGCAAGGACTGCACAAAACACTACATAGGACAAACAGGAAGACAGCTAACGATCCGCATCCATGAACACCAACTCGCCACGAAACGACACGACCAGCTATCCTTAGTAGCCACACACGCAGATGACGAGTAACATGAATTCGACTGGGACAACACTACTATTATAGGACAAGCCAAACAGAGAACAGCCAGGGAATTCCTAGAGGCATGACACTTATCCACAGATTCAATCAATAAGCACATCGACCTGGACCCAATATACCGGCCACTGCAACGAACAGCTGGAACTGACAACCGGAAGCGGCAGATACAAACCACTACAAATGCCGGAGGAAAGATCACAGAAGCGCTTCACAGGAGGCTCCCAAGCACTGAGGATGTCACCTAGACAGGGGACGAAACGTCTGCAACACAAATTCCCAGCTCGGCGAACAGAACCACAACACCAAGATAATCTCCCCGTCCAATGTCCACACCGTGAATTAGGATGAGACATGCTCTCATTTGGTTTTTCAGAAATTGCATGGGGAGTGCTCTCTGCTCAGAACCTGAAGAAGAAGGTGACTCTGCAACATTATCTCAGTCTGATATCCTGAGGATGAGCAAATCCTTTCGTGCCAGAATGCACGACACGAAGCCCACAGACAGCGCGACCTCCTGGTCATTCCTTGCTGTCATGTAGGTCTTCAACGATAGCAGACGAGAGCGGCTGCACCAACTGACCGAGGCCCTCGAGTCCTTCAAAAAGAGTAAGATTCGCAGAAGAGATAGCTTACCAGACGAGTTGTATTTGACTCTGTCACTCATGATTGGCCAGGATCTGGTAGAAATGGACAACAGCATGCTTCTAACAGGTAGCTTTGTGAATCCATGAGGAAAGTTAACCTCCTCTTCATTTACAATCAGAAGGAAAAGAGGGACGACTGACGACCATTTTCATTGCTGAATGTAAGTCGAAATAATCTGAGTAAGGTCATCACCAATCGACTTAGAACTGCTTTCAGCTCACGCCGAACAAACCTGATCTGTACTGTCAGCCTCACGCTTCTCAGGAATAGAATCGCCTCTGTGCAGGACAGGGGGGTTGGAAGTCGCCCTCATCAGCTTAGAGCAGAAGGTCTTTGACAGGATCTCACATACATACATGTGGGATGTGCTCACCAATGAACATTATCAGTTCAGACTCAGTCAATGGTTGGGAATCAGAAAGCTTCCTGATCAGATCCACAGTCAGGCAGGGTTGCACACTCTCACCTTTCCAGTCATATTGTTGACCTGAAGGCAACTGTACAACTATTGAAAATCATTCAGGCATTTATTCCTGTTTGGTAATTATCTATCCACCAAGAACTTCTTTACTGAGGTTCCTCAATCTATCATTGCTCATTCATGCATCAATTCTTTATTTAGAGTTAGGACCCGAGTTTCAGACTCAAATTCTTCATTCTCAAACTGAACAAACACTTCATGCATCTGAAGATCACTCTTCCCCTATACAATAATATCGTAAATTCATGCTATTGTATTGTGTTTGTCATTTTTGGTGAAAGTATATTAACTTGTTGCATCTTTTCTCTTGTATCAATTCATATCTGTGAGATGTAATAAGTTAGTTCTTTTTACTGTGTCATTTCTGACCAAATACCTCAAGCATCATCACAAATAATAAATATAAAGGTGATATTTCGGCACTAACTGTATCACATTACTGAAACATATTTGCAATTGAGGTTTCCTAAAATTAAAAAAGAAGTGCTTCAGAAAGAACCCTGTCGCTGGACCTGTGAGGCAAGTATTTGATCCTGAAGATTAGGATTTTGAAGCATGGATCCAGAACACATGCTTGTTGCTTTTGTCTTTCACTCACAGATTTTTGGCTTCAAGTGGCCAGCTTCATTTGCCTTCTAACTGAGATTTATCCCAGGTTTAAGGCACTCTGACTGGTTTGAGTAAATATTTCACAATGGCGATAGTGTGTTTCCCCTGAAGAGTAGCAATCACCATCCAATTAAAGCAAAACCCTCGTTTCCAATATATTTAGGCCACTCCAGCCCTAGAAACCTCACCAATAATCGAGACATCCAAAGCCCATCGTCCTTGAACCAGTGTTTCCAACCACATGGTCATTGGCCAAATGAATACTCAGAGTAACGAGGGGATCAGCTTTTAAAATTGCTCCCTGATTTGCTGAATTTTACGTATTTAAATTCATTGCTGTTTCAACCTGTTATTGTCATGAAGTCAGTCAGGTGGACCTCAGAGAATATGAGTTCCCTGATTGGGGCTGTTAATCTAATCCAATCAGGGAGCCCTGTCTGAAATAAAAGGATGAATAACAGGGATATTGAGATGTCAAATGCCCGAATCAACAAGAGGCTACGATGAAAGCTTATGTATTTGCAAATAGAGGGTGATTAATGACAGGATGCTGGTCTCTGAAGAGTGATATCACTTCCAGACATTTTGGTGTCAATGTGCATCAGGACCTTGGTCGCTTCACTTTCCACACTTTGACGCTCCTGCCCCTGTCCCACCCCAGTCAAACCCACAAACCAAGATATGCTTAAGTTGTTTCATGACGCTCTTGACCCGAGGCACTTTTGATGCAATATACCATCCTGGACTCTATGAAGTCAGGACTGATGATTCTGAAAAAGTCAGTCAATAGTTTTCGCTTTGTGCACTGGTGCTATTTGACATCAAAATAGCACCAAACTGACTTTATAAATGGGGGATTAAAAAAAAGGGGAGTTGGGAGTACATGTCCATTTGAGTACAATATTGATTGGCCAGAATGATATTGGACAGCAAGGGTTCAAAAATGAGAGGTTGAAATGACCCAGAATTGAATTCCTCAAATTGAGAAATGTCTGAGACGAATAAATGTTTCAAGAGAATAAAGGAAACCACTGGCACTGAATGGAACCAAAGGTTTCTTTTTCCCTCTTGATTTTGTACTAAGATAAGCATCTAAAAGTTTACAGAATGCCCGAATCTTTCCAAGACTGAAAGGAATGAAGAATCTCTTACATTTCTCTACATTATACTGCACAGACTATTTTGTGCTCATTCACTCACTGATCCTGTCCTTCTCCTTCACTGCGTGCCTATGTCCTTCTTGTGTTGAATTCTCCCGCCTAACATCGTATTATCAGCAAAAGTAACACATGATCACATCATCTCAGTTATTGATAGAGATTATAAATGACTGTGTCTCGACTAATAGTCCTTGTGACACTCACTAGTGCCAGCCTGATATTCAGATGACATATTTATTCCTGCTCTCTGTTTCCTGTCCTTTATCAGTCTGCACACCAAGTCCCATTTCCCCATCACTACAAGCCTCATTGACAACAATGACTCCCACAAAACATTTCCAGATTTTAACATTTGTGCATCCTTGTGTGTGCAAATCTGTCCCTGGCCTCACTGTTCTATTTCGCTTGAAACTGTTCCATCCCAACATCAGTCAAATGTTTTAGGTTTCTTCTGTGTACACGTGCAGTGCACCGCAGGGAAGTGAGAATATCTCATCCCTTTGTTTTGCATTGCAGACCATGTGTGCCTCAGAGCCAGCTCTGAAACATGTCCAGGACACTCTTATCCTGGTAGGAGGATGTACAATCAATCTGTACTGATTGGAGCTTATGTAACCGTTGAAGGTGTTTTCTTCAGTGAGTTACTTGACATGTTTCAATTATTGCCTCAATTGGCGAAATTCTGTTCCATTCAAAAACTGCATCAGCACAAGGTGAGGAATTCTGTAGTGATGTTGGATTTATTAAACCAACGATCATCCCTTTACAAAACAGCGTCTAATAGCCATGAAGCCACATCCCAGTGTTGAGGAGAACGTTTCACTGAGAGACACTTAACAACCGGAATTTAATTTCCAAATGATCAAGTCAAGGGATGGACAACGCTGAAATGAAATGAGAGTTTAAAGTTCGACAGATGGTGTTGTGCTGTCAATGCTGGTATAGAGGGCAGCACAGTGGCTCAGTGGTTAGCCCTGCTGCCTCACAGAGAGAGCGGTGGGTCTGGGTGGGATACCCTTTGCAGGGTAAGTGTGGACTTGATGGGGCCATTGGCCAGCTTCCACGTTGTAAGGATTCTATCATTTTATTCAATATGATTTTTCCTCTGTTTGCCCCTGACCAATTGAGACATGTATCATCACACAAACCAAATAAATAAAATAAAAATAATCTGTGGCCACTGGGAGTTAACACACCGGTGTCACCTGTTTGTTCAAATTATTGAATAAATGAAGTGAACCACATTGTAATGTAACAGTCCCCCAGGCGATGCCAACAGGTATAAATGAAAGGCTTTGAGATTATATCACCTCGGCATTGAGTACAGAAAGATTGCCTGCGCACGGAGATTCAGGCCGAAAATGACGTTTTCATTTTATTATGTGCGTAAATTATTTTACATGAGCCTTCCGATTGTAACAATCCCTGGTAAGTGCGGTACACCCATTGAATTTGTGTCAATCGGTCTGATGATCGGTTGCGTATTCACATTGTCACTGACAATGGTACATGGGTATGTTGTGCCCAAAAGTCACATAGTGGCAGGAGCTTGGTAATTTATTATCAGATTACAGAGACCCTGTGGAATCCCCATCGTCGCAGATTCTGCAAGACTTGCCTGGGAAAGTATTCATCTCTTCTGAGAAGCTTCCAGAGAGTTTCACTGGAACTAAGGCAAGGAATCACTTTGGAAATGTGTAAGTGGCGGTATTTTATGTAGAGAGTGCAATATTATTGAATTTGAATTGGTTTCTGGTATTGAAGTGAATATACAGTGGCCTTCTCTGTACCTCCGAACTTTATAGTTAACTTGGAGTTATTTGTGTAATTGCAGCCATTTGTTTTATAAGTTGTGTTTGAAGTTTGGCGATCAGCTGAATGCCTTTGTGCACTAATGAGCTTTTGTTTATTTTTGATGCTTGCAACCCAGCATGGTATTAATGCAGCCTGAAAAAAACATTGTTGGTGAGTTCTGGAATTTGCAATTAAGGAAGAAACCCTTACTGAGTAAGCTTTACTTTCACTTTTATTACTTTTGTCATTTTTTTTTGTTTCTGTGAAACTGAGTGGATATATAGATCTGTGCTCATGCAAATGAAACGAGAGTTTTCGTAAATGACATTACCTGGGAGCGAAACTTTTGTGTTGATCACACACAGTAGTGTTGGGACAAAAGAAAAGCTCTGAAGAAATTGGATAAAAGCTGAGTACGTTGATGCTCAGATGTGCGGTATCGCCAGGAAGAAATTGATTGCAATTCCAGTTGAGAATTGGCAGTCAAACGTCATTTAACCAAGTGATGGATATAGGGATTTTGGTGTGAATATTTTTTGAGGGCTGTTTTGTTTTGAACGGTGGCTCAGTGGTAAGCACAATTACTTCACAGCACCAGGGTCCCAGGTTCGATTCCACCCTCCGGTGACTGTCTGTGTGGAGTTTGCACGTTCCCCCCATGTCTGCGTGGGTTTCCTCTGGGTGCTCCGATTTCCTCCCACAGTCCAAAGATGTGCAGGTCAGGTGATTTGGCCATGTTAAATTGCCCATAGTGTTAGGTGCATTAGTCAGAGGGAAATGGGGCTGGCTGGGTGGGTTAAATGACTGGAGGCCTGTGAACAGTGGAGTGCCACAAGGATCAGTGCTGGGTCCTCAACGTTTCGTCATTTATATAAATGATTTGGATGCGAGTATAAGAGGTACAGTTAGTAAGTTTGCAGATGACACCAAAATTGGAGGTGTAGTGGACAGCGAAGAAGATTACCTTGGATTACAACAGGATCTTGATCAAATGGGCCAATGGGCTGAGAAGTGGCAGATGGAGTTTAATTCAAATAAATGAGGGGTGCTGCATTTTGGGAAAGCAAATCTTACCAGGACTTATACACTTAATGGTAAGTTACTAGGGAATGTTGCTGAACAAAGAGACCTTGGAGAGCAGGTTCATAGGTCCTCGAAAGTGGAGTCGCAGGTGGATAGGATAGTGAAGAAGGCGTTTGGTATGCTTTCCTTTATTGGACAGAGTATTGAGTACAGGAGTTGAGAGGTCATTTTGCAGCTGTACAGGACATTGGTTAGGCCACTGTTGGAATATTGCGTGCAGTTCCGGTCTCCTTCCTGTCAGAAAGATGTTGTGAAACTTGAAATGATTCAGAAAAAGTTTACAAGGATGTTGCCAGGGTTGGAGGATTTGAGCTATGGGGACAGGCTGAACAGGCTGGGGCTGTTTTCCCTGAAGCGTCGGATGCTGAGGGGTGACCATATAGATGTTTAGAAAATTATGAGGGGTAATGGATAGGAAATATAGACAAAGTCTTTTCCCTGGGGTCGGGGAGTCCAGAACTAGAGGGTATAGGTTTAAGGTGAGAACGGAAAGATATAAAAGGGACCTAAGGGGCAACCTTTTCACACAGAGGGTGGTGCGTGAATGGAATGAGCAGCCAGAGGAAGTGGTGGAGCTGGAAATTGCAGCTTTGAAAAGGCATTTGGATGGGTGTATGAATAGGAAGGGTTTGGAGGGATATGGGCCAGGAGCTGGTAGGTGGGATTAGATTAGGTTGGACCGAAGGGTCTGTTTCCATGCTGCACATCTCTCTGACTGTATTTAGAAGGTGACAGTGCATTTGGAGTTCACTTCCCAGTCTGGATGGTGGCTTGAAGTGGCAACCCTCAACTTATTTAAAGGGAACTTGGATCTGCACCCGAAGTCTCGAAACCTTCAACGCTGTGGACCATGATTTGGAAAATGGAATCAGAAAGGTAGCCAGTTTACTCAATTGATACAGACGTGAATCACCTCTTTCAGTGCCATAGCTTTACTCCAGTTCTGTGGGATTGAAGTAAGACTGAGGAGTGTTAAAGTGAGTTTTGAGAAGATTTGTAGCTTAGGTTGAGTTTTTGGATGCAGGTTTGCTCGCTGAGCTGAAAGGTTCACTTCCAGATATTTCTTTACCCTTCTAGGTAACATCTTCAGGGGGCCTCAGGCGAAGCAATGCAGAAAATTCCTACTTTCTATTCATATGCTTGGATATACCCAAAGAAACCCAACCATATAAATATAAAGCAGGAATTTTCAGCATTGCTTCGCCTGAGGCCCACTGACGATGTTATCCAGTAGGGTAATGAAACGTCTCGAAATGAAACTACATCCAGTGTTAAAGTGAATTCACTTGGTAGGCAGATTGGGCTGTTTCTGCGTTGTCCATTTCCAACATTGGAACACTGTAGAGAGTTAAACTGAATTCCAGATGACTATGGTTAATTTCTAGTTGTTGCCTGAACAAGTTTTTGGTTTCATATTTTTACAATGCATGAAGCAATTTTGCATGGCAAGGAATATTATTCACTAAGTTTAGAATATAATAATTAATCAATTTATTAGGGCAATATTGCTTACCTTATTTAGGTATTCTCATTATAAAACAAAGTTTTTTTTAAAAGACGTGTCATGAAGTCTTGTTCTGTCTGTGAACTGCTGAGTATTTGTATTATCACCTCCCATGTTAATTGCACCTGACATGATTAGAACACAATAGAGTCAGAATAAACTGATTTTTTCTTTTGTAACGTCATATTTTATTACACAATAGATTGGAGCCACCAAATTCAGTATTTGCAGTAGTGAACTGTCTACTTTGTTGTGCGTAATGTAGCTTACTCAAAAAGTTTCAACAAGTCCATTCCCAAGACTATTTCTGTCAGACATTGCAGAGAACACAAAAAAATGGTCACATCTACTGATTTGCATTTGGCATTGTCTGTTCACTGAATTTACAAGCAAAAATGGGACACTTTCTAAATATGACAAGGAATTGTTCACTTCCCAAAACAAACTCTACAGGATTCAGTGAGTTAACAGATCCTCACTTTGTCATCACAGATGGTGGGTTGTCCCTTGAGTGATGTAACCAAACTTTCTCGGCTCTGTTAGCATCCTCCGTCAAATCATTCCATCTGATCAAGTGCAACAACTCATGTTTTTGTAATATATTGATCAGAACATTCCAGGCAAACCGATATGGAGGACGGAAAAGACTGCAGCTGTAAGTGCCGCTCCCTTAGTTGTAGCATTTTACGTGTCAGAGCTGACTTTCACGAATTTCTGGAAGACTTTGTTTTATAAGTTGGACCATTATTTTGGAAATTTGGGGAAAAGAAATATCAATGCAAGGCAATTTAAAAAGGAGTAAGATAGACGAAGTTGGAAACCACATTGTCAGCGAGAGAGAGAGAGAGAAAGAAAGAAACTATTACTGTTGTCTGACACAGCAGTGAATCTGCACAGCTACTGCCTTTGCTGTTTGAGTGCATACGGTTCTGGCCACCGGAGAGCATCTGGGAAAAAAACCCCAGCAAAAATCACAGCTGCCCTTGGAGAAACTTGTGTGACAGCTCGCAGCACAGGAGCAGATAAGTCCATGGTTTTTAAGTGTAGCGTTGCATTTTTCTTTTCGCGCAAGTCTACAATAATGAATAGACCGAGTTCTTTTTGGCTATTTGTTATATTGAGATCTGTCTCTTGATTAAAGTGTAAGAGTATAAGCTATTGGCAATAAGTTAGCACGGAGCGGTGTCTTTTAGAGCTCTAGTGCTGTGGTATTTTCTGGGTCTGTAGATTATTGAGGTGCAAAGATGATTTTTAGTGGACTGATAAACTTTTCCTGACGGATGTGGGAGGTTAGGGAAAGCTTCCATTTACTGAAGATTATGTCTACAGTAAGTCTGTTTTGGTTGTGAATCCTATCAAGTCGCCATGGATCGATTGGAGAAGCAGTCAGAGGTAAAGGGGAATTTACAGGAGGTAAGGGGTGTGACGGCTAGCATTTACAGGAAGAGGGGAAAACCGCAGACGCAGTCATGTAGATGGGACACCTCCAGGAAAGGTTGTACAGGGAGGAGGATAGTACAGGAGTCTCTGGTAGCTATCGCCATCTTAAACAAGTATGCTGCTTTGACGGGAGTGATGGACTCTTAGAGAATGTGGCATGAACAGCCAGATTTCTGACACCAAGACTGGCACTAAAGTATAACGGGGGCACGCCAGGTTCCAAGTGATCAGTTATGATAAGGTACTGTCCAGTCAGAGGCACAGACAGACGTTTGTACGACAAACATTGAGAAATCAGAATAGTGTGTTGCCTCGCTGGTGCCAAGATCAAGGATATCTCGGAGAGGGTGCAGAATGTTCTCAAAGGAGAGAGGGACCTGCAGGAGGCCATGTGCACAGTGGAACTAATGATTTACGAAGGGAAAAGGATAAAATTCAGAATGTGGAATATAAGAAGTTCGGTAGTAATTTAAAATAACGTGCTTGGAGGGAGTGATTTTGGATTACTCTCGGTGCCACGAGCTCGTGAGTGGAGGAATTGGAGGATAGAGGCTGAGGAGCTGGTGTCACAGAAAAGGATACACACTTTGGTTTCATTGGAATCTCTGCTGGAGTAGAAGTGACCTGTATGAGGAGGACGGATTGAACCTGAATTGAAAGGCGACTAATACACTGGCAGGGAGATTTGCTCGAGATGCCCAGGAAGATCTAATCTAATAAGGTTGTGGAGTGTTGGGAATGCGGGCAGTGTGTGGGGCCCAGGGAGATAGTGAGGGTGGAGATTAGTCTGATATTGAAGCATTTGCAAAATGGAGGAGGTCAATCAGTCAGGGCTGTAGAATACAAAAGCTGTCGTAAGGAAAGAAAGGGAGCCAAGAGAAGAGGGAATTTGTGTTTTTGATAATGGATAACATTACAGCTGTAATTTGACAGGATATTCTTGTGATTATGTCCTGGGAAGATATTTGTGTGGACCGGAGAAATAAGAAAAAGATGATCAGCTTATTGGGATTGCATTATTGACCCGCGAGTGGTAAGTGGGAACTCAAAAATATTCGAAATGGAGATATCTGTTATCTGTAAGAATAATAGAGTGGTATAGTAGGGAATTTTAACATTTCAAACACAGTCTCGAACAGCCAGAGTGTTAAGGGTTGAGATGGAGAGGAAGTTGTTAAGTGGTGAACAAGAACATTTTCTGATTCAGTATGCAAATGTAGGTACTCATGCAGGCTCAAACCTTGACTTACTCTCAGGAAATAGGGCAGACCAGGTCAGTGGGGGGCACTTTGTGGCCAGCGACCATAAATCTATTAGATTAAAAATTGGCCAATTGTGACAGTACCTGGCAAGAACTTTCAAAAGTTGTCTGCATGGAAATGTATGTAGGTGAAGCGATGGTTAGAAAATGAGAAGACTTCAAAAATGAGATAACAATGTTCCAGAGACAGTATGTTCTTGTTCGGCTGAAAGGCAAGACTAGTAGGTGCAGGAATGCTGGATGATGGGAAAAATTGAGGTTTTGAGAAAAAGAAGGATGCAATGTCAGGGATAGACAGCAGAGACCGAGTCAATACTTATAAGAGTATGAGGGGAGTTGGAGTATACTTAAGAGGGAATGGATGTAGGTTTGCTCGCTGAGCTGGAAGGTTCATTTTTAGACATTTCGTCACCATACAAGGTAACATATTCAGTGAACCTCCGAATGAAGCACTGGTGTTGTCGCTGGCTTCCTATTTATATGTTTGAGTTTCCTTAGGTGGGTGATGTCATTTCCTGTGGTGACATCATTTCCTATAGTGATGTTCTTTCCTGTTCTTTTTTTAAGGTTTGGTAGATATTCTCAAAACTCGTAAACTGAAGAGGGAAATCGGCAGGGCAAAAAGCGGACATGAGATAGCTTTGCCCAAAAGGGTTAAGGAGAATCTGAACGGATTTCATAAATATATTAAGGACAGAATCGTCACGCAGGAGAAAATAGGACTCCTGAAGCATCATGTGGCAGCCTGTGTATGGAAATGCAGGAGATGTGAGCAATAGTAAAGAAGCTTTTTGCATCTTTGTTTCCTACGCAGAAAGGCATGGTAGATACAGAATGATATGGAAACAGATGGTGACATCTTGAAAAATGCTCATATTGCACCAGATGCGATGCTGGATGTCTTAAAAATCATGAGGTTGGATAAATTCCCAGGAGCTGATGAGGTGTCCTCTCAATCTCTTTGGGAAGCAAGGGAAGTGATTGCTGGGGGACTTGCTGAGATATTTGTATCATTGACAGTAGGTGAGGCGCTGGAAGACTGGTGGTTGGTGAACATGGTGCCAATATTTAAGAAAGGTGAGAAGGAAAAGCCAGGGCAGTGTAGACTGGTGAGCCTGACATTAGTGGTGGGCAAGCTGTGAGAGTGAATCTGCGGGGACAGGATTTACATGTATTTGGAGTGGTAAGGACTGATTGGGGCATTGACATGCCTTTGTATATGCGCTATCATGTCTCACCAACTTAACTGAGTTTTCTGAAGAAGTATCATTGAGGATTGATGAGGCAGAACAGTGGACGTGATCGATATGGACTTCAGGAAGGTGTTCAAACTGGTTTGTCATGGTAGACAAATTCGTAAGGTTAGCTGGCATTGAAATCAGGAAGACCCAGCTATTTGGATACAAAACTGGCTTGTCGGTGGAAGACAGAGGGTGATGGTGTCGGCTCGCATTTCAGAATGGAGGCCTGTGACCAGTGGTGTGTGAGTGGAATTGATGCTGGTTTCACAGCTTTTTGTCATTGATATAAATGATTTGAAATTGACAACTTACATTCTAGTTCGTAAGTTTGCAGATGACACCAAATATAAAGTGAGATTTGACAGGAAAGAAGGTTGATGACATGAATCAATGATCGGAGGAGTCGCAGATAGAGTTTAATTTAGATGAATGTGAGGTCCTGCTCTTTGAAAGGCAAATCAAAGCAGGGAATATATAGTTATTGGCATGGTCCTGGGCATTGTTGCTGAACAAGGAGACCTTGGAGTGCAAGATCATAGATCCTTGAAAATGATTTCTCTGATAGAGAGGTTGGTGAAGACGGTGTTTGGTATACTTTCCTTTACTGATCAGAGCATTGAGTATAGGAATTGGGAGATCATGTGGCTGTGCAGGACATTGGTTAGGCCACGTTTAGAATATTGTGTGCAGTTCTAGTCTCCCTCCAAGAATGTTTGAAAATTTGAATAGGCTCAGAAAAGATGTTGCCAAGACTGGAATATTTGAAGTATAGGGATAGGCTGAATACGCTGGAGCTGCTTTCCCTGGAGTGTCGTAGGCTGAGATGTAACCTTCTGCAAGTTTATGAAATCATGAGTGGCATTGAAATGATTAATAGAGAAGGTCTTTTCTCTGCTATGGAGGAGTCTAGAACTAGAGGGCATAGGTTAACAGTAAGAGGGGATAAATTTAAAAGGAACTGAATGGGCACCTATTTCATGGTGTGGTTGTGCAATGCATTATCAGAAGAAGTGGTGGTGGCTAGGACAATTACATAATTTAGAAGGTATCTGAATGGATAGATAAATAGAAACGGTTGAGAGGGATACATCGGCAAATGAGACTGGATTAATTTGGGAGAGATGTTTGGCATGGGTAATTTGGACTCAAGTGTCTGTTTCCATTCTATACTACTCCATGAGTCTAACCATGGCCAGAATGCTAAGAACAATCGTACAAATGTTCCATAGCAGTTGAATATCAACACTTCAAATATGACTTCGCTTTTTGAAATGAATCCCTGCCTTTTTGTTGCAATGATAGGGTTTTGTGCGCAGGGAGAAATCTGAGATGACGGTTTGGGTTCAGTGACCCATGTTCAGATGAAGATGTTCTGATGAAGCGTGATTTCATTCACCCTGTTTCGCTCTCCACAGATACTGCCATACATGTTGGGTTTTGTTTTGTTTCACGTTTTCAGCATTCAAAATCTTAATTTATTTCATTAAAATGCTTCACTTTCAAACCTGCCTCTCGGAATGAATTCTTCGAATCACAGAACCAGACTGTATAGGAGAGAGCCTTCTGTCCAGCCAGTTTGTGCTAACAAAGCTCCACAAAATCTACACTCGTCCCAGCTCCCAGAACCATACTCATAGTCTCGAATACTATGATGCTTCAAGCGTTCCTCCAGGTTGTTGTGAAAGATTGTGACGTTTCCTGCCTCTGCAACTCTCTCAGGCACTGAATGATCAGACACCCACCACTCTCTGGTGAACGCCTCTTCCTCAGATCCTGCGAACCTCTTTTCCTGTCACCTTAAAGATATGCCCCCCTGCCATCTGACAATTCCCTGCCAACGCTTAGTTAAACACAGGAATGAGCAGCTTCAAATTGGGTCAGGCCATTGGAGCTGTCGTGTTCGATCTTAACATCGGAACCTTCCCAACTGCCCCAGTTATATGCGAAAATCTTATATTGCTATCTGTGCTGACGTAGAGAAGCTTGATCAGTAATTTCCAATTTGCATTTAACTTCTTGTTTCTTTCAGTTAATTGCCTGGTGATTTTGGTCCTTGCACGGGGAAAGTGTGGCCTCTCTAACTGCACAACACGCTGCCTGTTGGCTATGGCAACGTCGGATCTACTGTTTGTTCTCACTGACATCATACTATGGAAACTCAAATTCTTTGACATGCCAACATGTTTCCTGGATCTCACCGCTGTGTGCCGTCCTGCCTATGTCATGGCTCGTGCATGTACAGACTGTTCCGTCTGGTTCACTGTCCTTTTCACCTTTGATCGTTTTGTGGCCATTTGCTGCCTGAAAATGAAGAGAAGATATTGGACAGAAAAAGCCTTGACTATGGCTATGGCTGCAACTGGCATTCTGCTCTTTTCAAAAAGCATTCCCTTTTATTTTCGTTTTGAAACTTGGAGTATAATTAACAATGTTCGGTGGCACTGCCGAATAAAATCAAGTTATTTTACAGATCCCAGGTGGCTGGGATTCAGGTGGTTTGATATCACTTTAACCCCTTTCATCCCATTCGTGTTAATTCTGTTGATGAATACTCTGACGGTAAGACACATTTTATTGATCAGTCGAGTCCGCAAGAGCCTGAGGTGTCAGAGGAAGGGAGAGAGGCACAAAGACACAGAGATGGAGAATCGGAGGAGGTCAGTGATTTCCCTCTTCACCATATCCATTAGCTTCATACTTCTGTGGACAGTGCACGGTTCAAACGTCTTATACTTTCGCATTAAAGGAACATATCGCTGGAACTACAGCTCTATAAAGGATTTTACATACATTGCAGAAATGCTGAGGGATTTAAGCTGCAGCACGAACACATTATTTTGTGCAGTGACTCTGTCCAAGTTCAGAGCAAAGTTCAAGAATGCGGTCCAACAATTGGTTACATAAATTCTTCACTTAATGACTCAGCAAAATAACTGGGGCAGTCCCCAGGCACCTGCAGTGTTCCCAGTGCAGGAATTGCATATGTGCAGACAGAATTTCATCAACACAATCACATGGACTGAGTTGAACACCCTGCAGTGAATGGCGAGGGTCGAAGCAAGATGGGTCACCATTCACCACGGTCAGGTACACGATGCTATCCCTGATTGACTGACGGATTGACACACACATGGAGACACACAGACAATGAGGATCAATAGGCTATTCAGTCCTTCTAAACTAGTCCACCCGTCATTCCAGAACATCGCAGCTCATCCAATTCTGAAGTATAATCCACATTCCTGTCTGCTCCGGATAATGAAATCATTCTCCCAGGCTTAACAAGAATCCATCCACCAAAACTTTAAGGAGTATTAGAAGACGTAACAAAGGGACAGCAGGTAAGGGAACAAGGGGTAACTATCAGGTG
This sequence comes from Chiloscyllium plagiosum, assembly GCF_037043375.1. Classification (NCBI taxonomy): domain Eukaryota; kingdom Metazoa; phylum Chordata; class Chondrichthyes; order Orectolobiformes; family Hemiscylliidae; genus Chiloscyllium; species Chiloscyllium plagiosum. The sequence continues at coordinate 31,286,878 of NW_028270178.1, read as the reverse complement.
CAGGGGAGGTTGGCAAGAGGCTGGAGGAGTTATTCCAAATGATGGACTGGCTTTGAGCGATGGACTCATCTGGAACGTTGATTTTTCACAGTCAACCCTGAGAATGAGTGATAATGTCCGGCAGCAAGGGTTTCTGCATTTCCCCTGCAGGGGAGGAGAGGGAGGGACAGGAACATGTCATTCCTGCATCATGATCATTGTCAGTCACTTGTCTGTTCACTGGCAATAAACATTTTATTACAACAAAAGAAAGTCTCGGTCTGCTGATGGTCCCTGTATCTGACTGTTTCTTGCTCCATTCACATTTGTTCATTTTTGACAGGGTTTCGTGAGTCCCCCTCATGTTTACTTCCACCACAGGGATATTGCCTTCTCTCTCTCTCTCCGCCTCTTTCTGCATGTCGTTTTCTCTGTCCCTCTCTTCCTCTCTTTCTCACTCTCTTTCGCGATGTCTGCATCTCTCTCTCCCCATCTCTAAATTTCTTGCTGTCAGTCTCTTTCTGGCTCTATCCCTCTACCTCTGTCTCTCTGTCTGTCTTTGTTTCTGTGTCTCATGCTCTCTCTCTACCACACGCTCTGTTTCTTTCTCACACATTGACCACATCAGACACATGTTCTCTCAGTTTAACACTTGCTACCGTGAATTGGCTTAAACCACTTCTATGTCTCTCCTTTCACTGAGTTTATCTGATGAGGTGAATTTGGAAAATACAAAATGCACAGGCGCATCCAACAATACCTTGGCATAATATTAGTTACATTTCTGTAAATGTAGTGTCCCTTTGTCTTCTGCACTTTGACTGGCTCCCTCTCTCTCTCCCTGTCAATGTGCGGGAGTTTGTGTTTAAGTGTTTCACTTTCCGTCTGTGAGGGTCTCTGTGTGTATCTATGTTTCACTGCCTTTGTAGGAGTTTCACTCTGTGTGTGTGCCCACAGGTTTTGTCTTTGGATATGTCCATGTGACACATTGTGACTTAATTTCTGCCCCCGTGTGTTGGTTTCTCTTTGTGTGTGACCTGGAGATTTATTTTGGTGACTGCATACACTGTGTTTGTGTATGTTAGTCAGTCTGTGTGGGAATGTTTCTGTGACAGTGAGTATGTTCGTGTGGCTGTTTGTTACTGTGACAGTGTGAATGTGTATCTGCGTGTGTTTTGATATTGCAACTGTTGTGTTTGTGTCTGTGCATGCAGTGTCTGTGTGGTTAACATTCCTTTGACAATGAATTTTAGAGGGCATAGATTTAGGGTGAGAGGGGAAAGATATAAAAGAGACCTAAGGGGCAACGTTTTCATGCAGAGGGTGCGACGTGTATGGAATGAGCTGCCAGAGGAAGTGGTGGAGGCTGGAGCAATTGCAACATTTAAGAGGAATTTAGATGGTATATGGATAAGAAGGGTTAGGAGGGATACTGGCTGGGTGCTGGCAGGTGGGACTAGATTGGGTTGGGATATCTGGTCGGCATGGACGGGTTGGACCGAAGGGTCTATTTCCATGCTGTACATCTCTATGACTCGATGACTCGACTGTCAGCATGTTGTACTGGTTGCTGACTTTGTATGTGTGTTTCTCTGACGTTCAGTGCATTATTGTGGGAGTGGGGCTGTGTCTCTAACTGCCTGTGCTGCTGTTTAAGCAGCTGCGTGTGTTTTCCTCCCTGTCCATGTGTCAGGATCTTTCTGTGTCCCCAGCAGGATCTCTTTGTTTGCCTCTCTGTGGGCGTGTCTCTGTTCGCTTCTGATGTCTAGATATAATTGTATAATGTGGTTCTGTAACTGTGTTTAACTGTGCTCATGTGTGTAGACAAATGTTTCTGTAAGTTCTTGCATATTGATGTGCAATGTGTCTCAATATGACTTCCATTCTATATGTATGTGGGGATGTGTGTGTGATTATGTGTCTGTGTGTAAATGTGTTTCTTTATTTGGGATGACTTTTTATGTGTACATGTGTGTGTTGTGTATCTCTGTTGGTCTGTTTGTATATCTTAGTCTGACTGTTTTTCTGTCTGTGGATGCATATGCATTCTTTGTCTGTACGTAGGCGTGTTCCTATATATCTCAGTATGGTGGTATTTCTGTGTGGGCGTGTGTATGTGAAATTTGGGTGTGCTAATGTATCAGTGTGAAGGTGTAGTCACACAATTTAAACTGATTGTAATCCTCTGTGTGTTTGTGAGGGTGAGGGTGTGTTTCTATGTCACTCAGGATCGGGTTATACTTCTGTCTGGAGTTGGTTTCCCAGATCTCCGTTTGACTCTGTTTCTGTGTATGTTCGTGTGGTATGGGTGGAAAATGGGATATGTTCCTGCTTTTGTTTTTTCAGTGTCTTTCTACGTCTCAACGTGAGTGTAATTGGCCATGTGGGTGCACTTCCCTGTCTGAGTGACTTGTTTTTGCGAGTGTGTGCATGTGGGTGTGTTTCTGTGTCTCTCAGGACCTGGTTATATTTCTGTCTCGTCATAACACTCCCTCTCCTGAAAAAGGACGAATAAACCCTATAGAGGAGCCCACGGTGCACAGATTGCTCTTAATGGAGTATACGTGGGAACGTAGGAAAAATCCAAACATCAGTCTCTCCACCTCACAACTACTGAAATCTGAACTGTTACTTCGGTTTAAAGACCTATTGTCTAACTAACTACACAAGGCAAGGTAATGATTAATGAGATGCAAGGCACTAGGAATCTCAAAGGACCATGGGAACTTGGGATGCTTGCCCACTGATCCCTGAATGTCGGAGGGCAGGTTAATACAATCGTTAAGACACCACGTGCCTTGATCAGTCGTGGTGCAAATTCCCGGTTAGGGAGGTCTTTCTGGAGTTTTGTAGGACTGCATACACTCACATGAACACAAGTATTCAAAACGCTGATGAGAGGTGGAAAGGGTGGAGACCTTTTAATAAGGGGAACAGGTCAGTTAGAAGAGAATGGAGAAAATCCCTCATAGATAAAGATGCAGAAATGGTTCCCTCCAAAAACACGTCAATCTCCTCTTATGATTGGAGAAAAAAAGCTACTCAGAGTACGTTGTCAGCAGCAGAGCTGATGAACTGGGCATTGACACTGTCTAATGAGCCTTGATGTTTCTCTTTGGTGCATTTCGTGTTTGTGACACATTTCTGCTCCTGAGTGTCAGTGGTGGAGGAAGTCTATGTTTGGAGTTGTGATGTCAATCAAGCAAGCTGCTTTATCCTGGGTGGTGTCATGCTTTGTGAGTGTTGATGGAGCAACATCCAAAAAGAAACTGGGGAGTATTTCGTTACACTTCTTACTTTCGCTTTGACTTTGGGGAGTCAGGAGGTGAGTTACTCGCCGTGGTCTTCCTGGCTCTGACATCATTTTGTCGCAATAATATTCAAATTAATTATGACCAGCTATTTATTGATGAAGTAGCTGAAGCTGTTTTGTCCGAGGACTGCACACCGTGGAATTTCTGAAGAGATGTTCTGGAGCTGAGCTAACTCTCCTCTAACAACGACAGCCACCTTCCTGTATGCCAGATATGACAGGTACGAGCAGGGAGTGTGCCCCCGATTGTCCTTCAAGTGAATTTTGAGCGTGCCACAGCGATGTCAGGGTGTGTGACTTTCACCCCCCCCCCCCCCCCCCCCCGCCCCACTCTGGAATTCAGCTCTTGGCCCATGTTTGAAGCAAAAATGTCATACATAAACAAAAGCAGACATTTCTGGATTGCTCAGCATGACTGGCGGCATCTGTGGAGAGATATCAGAGTTAACACTTCGGGACTTGTGATGCTTTCCCAGAACCTGTCGTAACTTGCCTTCCCAACTATTTTTGTGTAAACTGCAAATTTGGAAAGAGCACATTTTCTTCCTTTCTCCAACTCATTCACATACACAGTATTGCATTCTTCATATGTACAGCATATAAAGTATTCAGTATTGTTATATGTTGGAGCTGAGCGTGTCTGTACAAATATTGCTGTGTATAGGAGTTGATCATGTTTGCATGGAAATATTATTGTGCATTGTATCTGTTTGTGTTTATATCTAAACATTGTTTTGCTTTGGAGTTGTTCTAGTTTTAACATAAATATCGTTAAGCATTAGAACTGCTCATTGTAAATATAAATATGGTTGTGTCTGGAAACGGTTCCTGGTCTTATTTGCTTCCTATTTTCTATTTGAGTTGCTCTTGCTTTTATATTAATATTGTTGTACCTCAGTTCTGTTCTCTTATTTTTATAGATACCATGGTGTGTTGCGGCTGCACATCTGATTAAGTTATCTGATTCTGTGTTGTGAACTTCGCCCAACAGTTCCTCCAAGATCAGTTATGAATTTCATTGTTTGTTAATTTTCCCAGATGTCCAACGATACATGAATTCAAACAGCAAAGGCTGTAACTGTGCAGGTTCTCTCTCTCTCTCCTATAATAACCTCACCATGTGCTTCCATTGTCTTTCTTCTCCCTTTTAAAACTGCTGTTGTTTTGACTTTTTTTCCCCAAAGTTCCAAAACAATGCAACAGCACATGAATCCAATTGCAGCTCCTGGAATTCGAGAAAATCACCTTCAGCACCTAAAATACCTCAAAAAACGAGCAACTGTTACAGTCAGAAATTTTTCCCGTCCTCCATCTTGGATTACCGTGAATCCTCTTGGGAAATAAGACAGGGCAGGTGACTGAGTGTCAGTGGGAGAACACGTTTGGACCAGCGACCATAATTCTATTAGATTTAAAATAATGATGGAAAAGGATAGACCACATCTAAAAGTTGAAGTTCTAAATTGGAGAAAGGCCAATTTTTACAGTATTAGGCAAGAACTTTTGAAAGCTGATTCGAGGAAAATGTTCACAGGTAAAGGATCGGCTCGAAAATGGGAAGCCTTCAGAAATGAGATAACGAGAATCCAGAGACAGTATATTTCTGTTAGGGTGAAAGGAAAGGCTGGTAGTTATAGGGAATGCTGGATGACTAAAGAAATTGAGGGTTTGGTTAAGAAGAAGAAGGAAGTATATGTAAAGTATAGACAGGATAGATCGAGTGAATTCTTAGAGGAGTATAAAGGAAGTAGGAGTATACTTAAGAGGGAAATCAGAACGGCAAAAAGGGGACATGAGATAGATTTGGAAAAAATAATTAAGAATTTTTTAAAAATACATTAAGGACAAAATGGTAACTAGGTAGTAAATAGGGCCCCTCAAAGATCAGCAATGTGGCATTTGTGTGGAGCCATAGACAATGGGGAGATTCTAAATGAGGATTTTGCATCAGTATTTACTGTGGAAAAGGATATGGAAGATATCGACTGTAGGAAAATAGATGGTGACATCTTGCAAAATTTCGACATTACAGAGGATGAAAGTGCTGAATAAATCCCCAGGACCTCATCAGGTGAACCCGAGAATTCTGTGGGAATCTAGATTAGTGACTGATGGGCCTCTTGCTGAGATATTTGTATCATCGATAGCCACATGTGAGGTGTTGGAAGACAGGAGGTTGGCTAACGTGGTGCCACTGTTTAAGAAGGGTGATAAGAACAAGCCATGGAACTATAGATTAGTGAATCTGTTGGGCAATTTGTTGGAGGGAATCCTGAGGGACAGGATGTACATGTATTTGGAAAGGCAAGGACTAATTAGGGATAGTCAACATGGCTTTGTGAGTGGGAAATCATGTCTCACAAACTTGATTGAGTTTTTTGAGGAAATAACAAAGAGGACTGATGAGGACAGAGCGGTTGATCTGATCTATATGGACTTCAGTAAGGCTTTCGACAATGTTCCCCATGGGAGACTTGTTAGCAAGGTTAGATCTCACAGAATACAGTGAGAACTAGCCATTTGGATACAGAACTTGGCTGAAAGTTAGAAGACAGAATGTGGTGGTGGAGGTTTGTTTTTCAGACTGGAGGCCTGTGACCAGTGGAGTGCCAAAAGTATCGGTTCTGGGTCCTCTACTTTTTGTCATTTTCATAAATGGTTTGGATGCGAGCATAAGAGTACAGTTAGTAAGTTTGCAGATGACACCAAAATTGGAGGTGTAGTGGACAGTGAAGAGGGTTACCGCAGATTACAACAGGATCTTGACCAGAAGGGCCAATGGGCTGAGAAGTGGCAGATGAACTTCAATTCAGATAAATGTGAGGTGCTGCATTTTGGGAAAGCAAATCTTATCAGGACTTATACACTTAATGGTAAGGTCCTAGGGTGTGTTGCTGAACAAAGAGACTTTGGAGTACAGGTTCACAGCTCCTTGAAAGTGGAGTCACAGGTAGATAGGATAATGAAGAAGACGTTTGGCATGCTTTCCTTTATTGGACAGAGTATTGAGTACAGGAGATGGGAGGTCATGTTGCGGCTGTACAGGACATTGGTTAGGCCACTGTTGGAATATTGCATGCAAGTCTGGTCTCCTTCCTATCGGAAAGCTGTTGTGAAACTTGAAAGGGTTGAGAAAAGATTTACAAGGGTGTTGCGAGGATTGGAGTATTTGAGCTATAAAGAGAGGCTGACCAGCCTGGGGCTGTTTTTCCTGGAGCATCGGAGGCTGAGTCGTGACCTTATAGAGATTTATAAATTATGAGGGGCATGAATAGAGTAAGTAGTCAAAGATTTTCCCTTTTGTCGGTGAGTCCAGAAGTAGAGGGCATAGGCTTAGGGTGAGAGGGGAAAGATATAAAAGAGACTATGAGGCAACGTTTTCATACAGAGATGGTACGTGTATGGAATGAGCTGCCATAGGAAATGGTGGAGCCTGGTACATTTGCAACATTTAAGAGGCATTTGGATGGGTATATGAATAGGTAAGGTGTGGAGGGGTATGGACCAGGTGCTGGCAAGTGGGACTAGATTGGGTTGGAATATCTGGTCGGCATGGACTTGTTGGACCGAAGCATGGAAACACACTGTACATCTCTATGACTCTATGCACATGTTCATGTTTGAATAATTTTCCGTTTCTGAAGTGTTTACGTTTATACATGAAAATGGTTGCATATTAAAGTTGGAATGAAACTGTTCATCTTTCTGTACATCAATTGTGTTTTAGAATTGTTCACATTCATTTTTAAATATTGTGCATGAGAACTGTTCATGTCTGTATGTAAATATTGTTGTGTACTGGATCTGTTCCAGTTTACATATCAAAGTTGTGAATTGTAATTTTTTAAATGGATGCAATATTTGCACATTGTGTGTTTACGATACAGCAAGAGATCATTTTGTTAAATCAACACAAACAAGGTTAAGTGTCATCAGCTTGGATTTCTGTCAAGGATCGAGGCGTGTTTTGTAATTAATCACCTGATATCAAAACAGAAGTGAGTCTGTTAAACACTTAGACTGACTAAAACTGATAAACTACACCCAAACCTCAAATAAATTGTGCCCAAACCATATCCGTTCAGATCCATCATATGCCACAGATCCCGATCAGAGATTCTCACTGAGATGTAATTCCATATTAATCCTCCCAACATGACTACTCTCTCACTGTGCACCAGGCCAACAAAAACAAAACCAAATTCCCACACACCCTGCCAGTCCTGTAACACTGGAACTACATGAGGCACTGGCTGTCTCCCAGCTGCGATTTTGTGCAGAGTCCTGGTCATCAGCCTGCAGTGAGGACGGAATTGTACTAAGGAGAGCATAGAAGAGATTTACAAGAAGCAAAATGGATAGTGCTTGGGTCAACTCTTAAACAGAGTTGAATGCGAATTGAGTTATTGAGATATACAAAATAAGGAGGCTCTTGAATGGGGACTTCTCTACCCAAACGCAGGACCATTTACCAGGAGATGCAGAGAGTGAATAATTGATGGCAGCTATGTAGGGGACTTGAGGTGTACCATTTCATTCAGAAGGTGATGGTGCATTTGGAATTCATTGAATTTCAGATGACTGTGGCTAATTTCCAGTTGTTTTCCTGAAGAGGTTTTTGTGGCTTCATATTTTTACACTGCATGAAACAGTTTTGCTTCGGGAGGAATATTATTAACTAAGTTTAGAAGATAAGAAATAATCAATTCATTAGGTTAATATTGCTTACCTTATTTAGGTATTCTCATTACAAAGTAAAATAAAAAAATAAGACGTGTCGTGAAATCGTGTTCTGTCTATGAACTGCTGAGTATTTGTATTATCACTTCCCATGTTAATTTCACCTGACATGATTAGAACACAATAGAGAATCAGAGTGACCTGATTATTTTATAACGACATATTTTATTGCACAATGGATTAGAGCCGCAAAATTCATTATTTGGAGTAGTGAACTGACTGCTTTGTTTTGCATTATGTCGCTTATTCAAAAAGTTTCAACAAGCCTATCCCCAAGACTATTTTAGTCAGACAATGCAGAGAACGCAATAAAATTATCATATCTACTGATTTGCATTTGGCATTATCTGTTCACTGAATTTACAAGCAAAAATGGAACATTTTCGAAATATGACAAGGAATGGTTCACTTCCAGAAACAAACTCTGCGGGATTCCATGAGTTAACAGATCCTCAATTTATCATCACAGATAATGGTTTGTCCCTTCAATGATGAAACCAAACTTTCTCGGCTCTGTTAGCATCCTCCGTCAAATCACTCCCCAGTCTCATGTTTTTGTCATATATTGATCAGAACATTCCAGGCAAACGTATTTGGAGGACGGGAAAGACTGTGGCTGTCAGAGCTCCTCCCTTAGTTGTGGCACTTTACGTGACAGAGATGACTTTCTCGAATTCCTGGAAGACTATTGTTTTATAAGTTGGTGCATTGTTTTGGAAATTTGTGGAAAAGAAATAACAAAGCAAGGCAATTTATAAAGGAAGAAGATAGACAAAGTTGGATACCACGTGGTCAGCGAGATAGATAGATAGATGGATATGTATATAGATAGATAGATAGATAGATAGATAGATAGATAGATAGATAGATAGATAGATAGATAGATAGATAGATAGATAGATAGATAGATAGATAGATAGATAGATAGATAGATAGATAGATAGATAGATAGATAGATAGATAGATAGATAGATAGATAGATAGACAGACAGGCAGACAGACCGACAGACAGGCAGGCAGATAATTACTGCTGTCTGAAGCAGCAGTGAATCCGCACATCTACTGCTTCGGTTTTTGAGTCCATGTGTTTCTGGCCATCGGAGTGCATCTGGGTAAAAAACAGCAAAAATTACAGCTGCCCTTGGAGGAACACGTGTATAAGAGTTCACAGCACTGGAGCAGATAAGAGCATGGTTTTTAAGTGTAACCTTGCTGCCTTTTTTTGTGTCAGTCTACAACAGTGAGTCGAGCGAGTTCATTTTTGGGCATGTGTTTTATTGAGGTCTGTCTCTTGATTAAGGTGTAAAAGTATAAGTCATTGGCAATACGTTAGCCCGGAGACGTGTCTTTTAGAGCTCTAGGGCTGTGGTATTTTCTGGGTCAGTAGATTATTGAGGTGAAAAGATTACTTTTAGTGGACTGATAAACCTTTCCTGTCAGATGTGGGAGGTTCGGGAAAGCTTCCATTTACTGAAGATTATGCCTAAGTCTGTTTGTTTGTGAATCCTGTCAAGTCGCCATGGATCGATTGGAGAAACAGAGGTAAAGAAGTATTTACAGAAGGTAGAGGGGTGTGACGGCTAGCATTTACAGGAAGATGGGAAAGCCACAGATACAATCATGTCGATGGGACACCTCCAGGAAAGGTTGGACAAAGAGGTGGATAGTACAGGAGTCTCTGGTGGCTATTGTCATCTTAAACAAGTGTGGTGCTTTGGAAAATGTCAGGGATGTGCACTCTTAGAGAATGTGTCATCAACAGCCAGGTTGCTGACACCAAGACTGGCTGTAATGTATAACAGGGGTACACCAGGGTCCAAGTGATCAGTTGAGATAAGGCTCTGTCTAGTCAGAGGCACAAACAGACGTTTCTATGACAAACATTGAGAAACCAGAATGGAATGTTGCCTCGCTGGTGCCAAGATCAAGGATATCTCTGAGAGGGTGCAGAATGTTCTGAAAGAGGAGAGGGACCAGCAGGAGGTCATGTGAACAGTGGAACTAATGACATATGAAGGGAAAAGGATAAAATTCAGAATGTGGAATATCAGAAGTTCGTCAGTAATTGAAAAGGAGGTGCTTGGTGGGAGTGATTTTGGATTACTCTTGGTGGCACGAGCTAGTGAGTGGAGGAATTGGAGGATGGAGAAGATGAATATGTGGTCGAGGAGCTGGTGTCACAGAGAAGGATATACACTTTGGCATCATTGGAATCTCTTCTGGCATAGAAGTGACCTATATAAGGAGGACGGATTGAACCTGAATAGAAAGGGGACTAATACACTGGCAGGGAGATTTGGTCGAGGTGCTCAGGAGGATTTCAACTGAGAAGGTTGTGGAGTGTTCGGAATGCGGGCAGCGTGTGGGACCCAGGGAGACAGTGAGGATAGAAATGAGTCTGACATTGATGCATTTGCAAAATGGAAGAGGTCAAACAGTCAGGGCAGGCAAGAGCAAAGCAGCGAACGAGGTAGGACTGATAAAGTAAACTGAGTTTATTGCAATACAAGCGGACCAACAGGGAAAGCAGTTGAACTTCGGGATGGTTAGGAAGATGGAATAGGGATATCATAGCAATTAGAAAGACGTGGCTCAGGGGAGGACTGGACTGGCAGGTAATGCTATAGAATACAAAGGCTGTCGTAAGGAAAGAAAGGGATCTAAGAGAAGAGGGGAATTTGTGTTTTTGATAATAGTTAACATTACAGCTGTAATGAGACAGGCGATTATGTCTAGGGAAGATATTTGTGTGGAACAGAGAAATAAGAAAAAGATGATCACCTTATTGGGATTGCATTATTGACCCGGGAATGGTAAGTGGGGAGTCGAAAAAAATTGTAAGGAGATATCAGTTATCTGTAAGAATAATAGAGTGGTAATAGTAGGGAATCTTAACGTTTCAAACATAGCCTTGGACTGCCAGAATGTTAAGGGTTGAGATCGAGAGGACATTGTGTACAAGAAATAAGGCAGGCCAGGTGACTGACGTGTCAGTGGGGAGCACTTTGTGGCCAGCGACCATAAATCTATTCGCTTAAGGTTTGGCCAATTTTGAAAGTGCCTGGCCAGAACTTTCAAAGGTTGACTGCAGGGAAATGTTTGTAGGTGAAGCAAAAGTTAGAAAGCGGGAAGCCTTCTAAAATGAGCTAACAAGAGTCCAGAGACAGTATGTTTCTGTTCAGCTGAAAGGCAAGACTGGTAGGTGCAGGAATGCTGGATGATGGGAAAAATGAGGTTTTGGTAAAAAGAAGGACACATATGTCAGGGATATTCAGCAGAGATCGAGTCAATACTTATAAGAATATGAGGGGAGTAGGAGTATACATAAGAGGGAATGGATGTCGGTTTGCTCACTGAGCTGGAAGGTTCATTTTCAGACATGTCGTCACCATACAAGGAAAAATAATCAGTGAGCGTCTGAATGAAGCACTCTTGTTGTCGCTGGCTTCCTATTTATATGTTTGAGTTTCCTTGGGTGGGTAATGTCATTTCCTGTGGTGACATCATTTCCTATAGTGATGTCATTTCCTGTTTTTTTTTAAGGGTTGGTAATTATTCTCAAAATTCGTCAACTACAGAGGGAAATCGGCAGGGCAAAAAGTGGACATGAGATAGTTTTGCCCAAAAGGGTTAAGGAGAATCCAAATGCATTTCATAAATATATTAAGGACAGAATTGTAACACAGGAAAAAATAGGACACCTGAAGCATCATGTGGCAGGCTGTGTGTGGAAATGCAGGATATGTGAGCAATAGTAAACGAGCATTTTGAATCTTTGCTTACTACGCAGAAAAGCATGGTAGATACAGAATGTAGGGAAACATTCCCATATTACATCAGAAGCAATGCTGGATATCTTAAAAATCATGAGGTTGGAAAAATCCCCAGGACCTGATGAGGTGTCCTCTCAATCTCTTTGGGAAACTAAGGAAGTGATTGCTGTGGGACTTGCTGAGATATTTGTATAATTGACAATAAGTGAGGTGCTGGAAGACTGGAGGTTGGCAATCATGGTGCCAGTATTTAAGAAAGGTGAGAAGGTACAGCCAGGGCAGTGTAGACTGGTGAGCCTGACATTAGTGGTGGACAAGCTGTGAGAGTGAATCTGCAGGGACAGGATTTACATGTATTTGGTGTGGCAAGGACTAATTGGGGCAGTTGACATGCCTTTGTACATACAGTATCATGTCTCACCAACTTAACTGAGTTTTTTGAAGAAGTATCATTGAGGTTTGATGAGGCAGAACAGTGGATGTGATCAATGTGGACTTCAGGAAGGTGTTCAAACTGGTTTGTCATGCTGGACAAATTCGTAAGGTTAGCTGGCATTGAACTCAGGGAAACCCAACTATTTGGATACAAAACAGGCTTGTAGGTGGAAGACAGAGGGTGGTGGTATCGACTCGCCTTTCAGACTGGAGGCCTGTGACCAGGGGTGTGTGAGTGGAATTGATGCTGGATTCACAGCTTTTTGTCATTGACATAACGATTTGAAATTTTTCATTCTCGTTCGTAAGTTTGCAGATCCCATTAAATTTTACGTGGGATTTGACAGGGAAGAAGGTTGATCGCATGGGCCAATGCTCCAGAACTTGCCGTGCCCTGAGTCAAGCAGTTGCGGTGGAGCTACAAAACTGGCATCTACCCGAGAGAGTGGAATTTTGCCCTCTTGTATCCTATGCAATGCACACAAAGGAGGAAAAAGCCAAGCTGGTCAATTTCCTCCCCGTCAGCCTTATCTCGAGCATCAGTAAAGTGATGGAAGGTATCATTATAGGGGTGGCACAGTGGTTAGCACTGCTGCCTCACAGATCCAGATACCCAGGTTCAATTCCCGCCTCAGGCGACTGACTGTGTGGAGTTTGCACATTCTCCCCGTGTCTGCGTGGGTTTCCTCCGGGTTCACCGGTTTCCTCCCACAGTCCAAAAATATGTGCAGGTTAGGTGAATTGGCCATGCTAAATTGCCCGTAGTGTTAGGTGTAGGGGAATGGGTCTGGGTGGGTTGCTCTTCGGAGGGTCGGTGTGGACTTATTGGGCCAAAGGGCCTGTTTTCACGCTGTAAGTAATCTAGTCTAATCAACAAACAGCACCTGCTCAGCAATAACCTGCTCAGTGACGCCCAGTTTGTGTTCCACTGCGGCGGGCCAGCTCTTGATCCCAGTACACACTTAGTTCTGACATGGACAAAAGAAATGACTCTAGAGGTGGGTGTGTGTGACTCGCTTAACATTAAGACTGCATTATGTGCAGGTTTGGACCTGGGTTTCTAATGGAGATGGCTTGAGAGAGAGACTTTGTCTCATACAAGAGACAGTTGTATATGTGCTCGATTCGTATGAGAAGTGTGTGTACGACTTTGTGACTGAGTGTTATACTAACTGCGTAAGGCTCCACAGTCGTGTATGTGTGTGTGTCAGTATCTTGTGCATGCACCTGACAGCATATAGTGCATGATTGAATGTGATTGTGTCTGTTGTTATAATCTTATCTGTTGTTTCTAACTTTTCCTTCTCTTCTTACCTTCGAATGTTAAAGTTGTTGATTCATTCCGGAGACCACCCCTGGCTGGAAAATCGACCCTGCGAAGGCGCAGCAAGGATTGGCGCCCAATGCTGCAGAATACCAAACAAAGATTCGGAGGAATTCAATGAAATCACCTCTTTACAGTAATATAGAAATCAGTATGACATATGTATTGTTAAAATAAAGTCTGATATTAGCTGAATAGCAGCCTTACATTTGCTTCATTCTATTCCTTCATAAATGAACTGAACTGATGAGTTACCACTTTCATAGTTTTGCAAAGTTGTATTGCAATTTTAACTGACTTCTAAATCTGCTTCTCTGACCCCCTTTGCAGATCGACTGAATTCACATCCTTACTTTCTAAGCAGGCTCCCGGTTAGGAATTTGTACCATTTTTTTCAGTCCATTCACAAGTCAATTAGTGTACAAACTGAAAAAGAATACAGGACAATATATATATTTTTGAAGACAAGCTTCCATTTAGTCAATGCAACAACAGCAACTATTTAAAGCTAAATCTAAAAATAAAAGGATAAAATTAGAAATCTTGGTATGAGACAGCTGGCCATCCCCACTCAGGTTGCTTCTCCTGTTCCAACCGTTAAAATAAACCAAGACCTCACAAACTGTTTAATCTATTGACTTGCCAAGTAGGCAGCTCTTCACCTCTCTCATAAACCCACACTGTTGAAAAAAAGAACAAAATAACTCTTAAATCAACAGCCTTATCACAATGCACAGGGAATGAATTGAAGGATTGTGAACCAACAGCAATTAATGAACTCCGATATAGTTCCAAGTCAGGATGGTGAGTGGCTTGGAGGACAACTTGCAAGGGATTTTGTTTTCATTTTTTTGCTATCTTTGTCCTTCTGGATGGTTGTGTTCGTGAGTTCAGAGGTGCTTTCTGAGGAAACTCTGTTGAATTGCTGCAATGCATCTTGTAGATAGCACACATGTCTGCTACTGAGATTCGGTGGTGGAGGAAATGGATGCTTGTGGCTGTGGTGTCAGTCAAAAGGGTGCTGCTTTATTCTGGATGGTGTCAAGCCTTTTGAGAGTGTTGTTGGAACTTCACCCATCCAGGTACACGAGGAGTATTCCATCACACTCCTGATTTGTGCTTTGTAGATGGTGGGAAGTCTTATCATGGTTGGGGGCTGGGGTGGGGAATGTGCAGTCAGGAGTTGAGTTTCTCACTGCAGGACTCCTAATCTCTGACCTGATGTTATTTCTCCAGACTTCAAATGGATTGGATTTCACCACCCCAACTGTGGGACTCAAGATTGAAGGCTGGATCAGATTACTCTTGAGAAGCCAAACTGTGACAAACTTAGATGTGTCCAAATGATGCCACAATTCTTGGAAGCCATACGATACCTGACAGTTTACAACTTCACCTACAGATTGGAGCAATTCCTCTCGTGCTTCAGATCTCGCCTTTTAATAATGCCACCATTACCACCTTGCTTCTAATTCCATCTTGTCAAATATCTAAATGAAAGGTTAGGAGAGATAATCAGAGGGTGCATGCATTGACCCTCTGCACAAGATATATGATCTGTATTTTGGCTATGTTCGAAGTCAAGCCATGGATGGGAAAGGTGGTGTGTTCAGGACGTGTTGTGGTGCTTGGATTGAGGAGTAGAAATGAGAAAATGAATTAATCACAAATACATATTTCTTTCTGGGTTGTGGGTTCTGCTGGGGGAAAATACTCAGCAGACTTAATCCTGTGAGATTGTTTACTATAGAGACTTGCAAATTATTAAGCCTTTCAAATTGGCAGCTCATCTCTGAGTCATCATCCCAATCCTTGTTCTGCTTTTATAAAAAAAATGGTTGTATGGAACCACGTTGAATCAGGTTGAAATTTTCCAATCTCAGATCAACTCCAACCACCTTAGTGAGTCAACCCCCTTATTCTTGAGTCAGGCGGTAACTAGATCAGTAAATTTGCAGGCTCTTTTCCTTTCTCTGTCTTGCAGATAATTTAGGGGCGATTGTCATTCTGACCAAGAGAAAACGTGCCCTCACTCCTTGACAATGCGTGACCTGGTGATCATGGCAATATCTGACCTAAAGGCCATTATCAGTGATGTCAAACTCTATGGAATATATTATTGTTATTTTCTGGAATCTCTTCAGAATATCATCCCTGTATAAAGTGTCATCACCGTCCTGCTGTATGGAGTATGAGACTGTTCATTCTGGTCACTGTCATTTTCTCTTGTGATTGACTTACGGCTATTTTTTGCTAGAAGCTGAAAAACATTGCACCCGGAGAACTGCAACTTCAGTACTCGCAACAACCTGAATTCTGATTTGTTGAGAAAATAATGCCATGCTCCACTTTATATATGAACCTGGTTTGATCATTAACAATATTCCATGGGGATGATATGCAAAACCAAACTATTATATTGATTCTGAATGGGTTTGGCAAGATTTTCACAATTTTGGTTCAAATTGCCTTCATCCTGCAGCTCAACACTCTGAAAGGCAGACACATTTTCGTGGCCAATGGAGTCAACAACGGACTGAAGAGTCAGAGCAAAGGAGAGTCCCAATGAGGCTGAGATGGAGAACAGGAGGTGGCCTCTGAATTTACTTTTCACCATAGCTGGCAAATTCTTATGTCTGTGGCAAGTGGATGTTATAAAGTTCATTCTGGTGGGCGGCACGGTGGCACAGTGGTTAGCACTGCTGCCTCACAGCGCCTGAGACCCAGGTTCAATTCCCGCCTCAGGCGACTGACTGTGTGGAGTTTGCATGTTCTCCCCGTGTCTGCGTGGGTTTCCTCCGGGTGCTCCGGTTTCCTCCCACAGTCCAAAGATGTGCAGGTCAGGTGAATTGGTCATGCTAAATTGCCCGTAGTGTTAGGTAAGGAATAAATGTAGGGGTATGGGTGGGTTGCGCTTTGGTGGGTTGGTGTGGACTTGTTGGGCCCAAGGGCCTGTTTCCACACTGTAATGTAATCTGATCTAATCTAATGTAATCTAATCTAATCATACATTACAGTCTGAGTAGAACAGATGACACAGAACCGGAGTATGTCTTTCATCAAGTCGGATGGCTGCTGCGAAATTTAATTTGATGCACAAACGTATTTATTTATTCGTTGACTCAGTGTAAGCTCAGAATGCAGTTCATGAGGGCGGTGAAATGCCCATCCACATTAACTGTTCAGTTAAGTTCTGAAGAAAATCACTGATAGTAGCTGAGAGCTGGGCCCCAGTTTCACCTGTTCATGGATAGAAATGGCAATTCCTTGACTCCCAAAGGAGAAGAGCAAAGGACAGGGCAGTATGCAGAAAGTGATTCTGCTGAAGAGAACGTGAAGGGAGTTTTCAGGAAGGTCAGTGCACTCTCTCCATGTCAGAAGAGACAACAATCGCAGTTTCTCCTCCACTGCCATTTGTTTGAAACTCAATTCTTCAACTTCGCTAAGGATGGAATTCGATTCGAACTTACAAAAGACAAAATTGTCGATACTGACATCATCTTTTTTTTGGAATTTCCAAACATTACTTACCTGTTGAAGTATCTGACCTCTTGGACTTACATTAATTCCAAATTCTTTGACAAGGTTTCAATTCCCTCACTGGTCTTGACTCTGTCAGGCAATCCCTGTAACCTTCATTTCCCATGGCCAATCCAGCTAACCTGCATATCCATGGACACTATGGACAAGTTGGCATGGCAGATCCACCTAACCTGCACATCCAGGGATACTATGGACAATTTAGCATGGCCAACCCAGCTAACCTGCACACAGTGGCATTTAACCATGAATGGTCTGTTTCTCAATCCCAAACTCTTGCATTCTCCCCACAACATTTGAACCCCTTCCCAATCACTAATCCAAAAACCCCTGTCCTAAATATGCTCAATGTCTTCGTCCCCACAGCCCTCTGTGGTAATGATTTCTATAGATTATCCATCATTAGACTGAAGAAATTCATCTTCATCTCCATTCCAAAGGTCGTTCCTTCACTCTGAGGCTGAGCCCTCAGGTCCTAGTCTCTCCTACATGGGAGAGAAATGGGAGTATTCTTCACAAAAGGAAGTACAATGCTGGTCTGATGCTTTGGAATACTGTCTCAGGACTGATTGGAATCGGTGGACTGGACCAGGTTCGAGAACTCAGCAATTTGGGATTGATCTGCAGTCCCAGCGGCGGCCGGAAGGGCGGCAGCACAGAGTAACGGCGATCACACGTTCATGATTGTGGTGAATGATGAGGCTGGGACACCCAGTCTCTCATTATTCTGGCGCAGAACACATATTCTGGAAGGGGTGCGAACGAGACAGTAATTGAAGAACACTGGGAAAAGAGAGGGCTAAATACAGATAGAGAGAGGGTTAACGATTGTAATTAATAGATAATTTAATCAAGAATAATGGGAAGATTATTAAAATATAATTGGAGGGTTAAATAGGGACTAACAGGGAGAGAGCTGAACACAAGAAATGGCAGCAGGATGTTAAAGACAAAACAGGGAGAAGATTTCATTGAAAGTAATTGTGGGAGAAGTACATAGAGAGTAAGAGTAAGAGTATTGATTACAGGGGCACAGTTAGAGGGTTAATACAGGGCAAAATATAACGAATATAATGAGATTAGCCAGTTAGATCTCATAGAATATGAGTTCCGTGATTGGGCCTGTTAACCTGCTCTAATCAGGGGGTCCTGGCTGACAGCTGCAAACAGGAAGGTCAGGGGTTCTGCTCACTCAAAGAACCAGCTTTGTGCTAGCTGGGTCAGTGTGACATACTGTGTAAGCATAAAATCAGTAACTTGAGGACTGGTTAGCAAACTTTGTGGAACGTGAGAAGATTTAATACAAAGTAACAGGGAGGATGTTGAATAGAGTGGAGTATAGTGAGGATTACGTTAAGGGGAAAGAAAGTAGAGTTAATACAGTGTAATAGAGAAAGAACTAAATATAGACTCATGAGAAGAGAGTTGAATGCAGGATAATTGGGAAAGTCTTAAATACAGGAAAAATGAGAGCGATAAATACAGAATGGAGAGGATTAAATGAAGACTAATAAGGAGAAGGTGAATTAGTGAGCAATAGGGAGAAAACTGAATACAGAGACAGAGTTAAACACTGTAGTCTCAAACATCAGTTTCAATAGAGCGGATTCAATGGAAAATTATCGTGAGATGGTTAAATATAAAATAATAGGGACAGTAGTAAACAGAGAGTAATAGGGGGAGTGTTGAACTGAGCAGAAGTGAGAGATATGGTTAAATACAATGGAATATATAGGATCAAATATAGGAAAAGGTAGGATTAGGTAAAGAATAACAGAGGATGAGTAAATACAGGCTAATAAAGGGAAGATGAAATACGGATCAATTGATGGAGATGACTGAATACAGATATTGGCTTAAATGTTGATTCATAGGGAGAAGCTACCACAAAAAAGAGTTTCATCCTATCAAGTTTCCAAACCTTAATATTAAGCCTTGGCTCTCCCTCTGTCTATTTTGCCTTGCCTCCCAGGATCACCTCTCTCTGCCTCACCTAGTTTCCCTCATTCCTCATGCAGTTGTCATGGAACCTCGCACACGCCCACACTCCTCACATCTTCCCTTTCCCTCCTGTCTTCGCTTTTTCAGGTAGAACATTGTGGATTGACGTAATGCCTTTGTGCTGTTCTCGTAGTCACATGAGATGGGATGAATGGCCTTCAAACTCTCCTCTTTACCAGCTCAAAATGAGCTCAATTGCCTCCTCCTCTTCCTCTCTATCAGTCTCAAAAAGGGGTTTTTTCATTCAATCAATGGGTGAGGGCATGGCTGACGAACGCCAGCATTGTTGCCCATCTCAAATTGCCTAGAGGACAGTTAAGTGTCAACCACATTGTTGTGGGCCTGGAATCACATGAGCTCCTGACCATTTAAAGATGGAGTTTGCCCTCTCGAAAGGACAAGAGCAGATAAATAATTAATATTGGATTTGCGGTCATCATTAGCCTCTTTAATTCCAGACATCTACTGAATTCAAATTGCACAATCTGCTGTATTGGGATTGAACTTGGTTCCCCAGAACATTACCCAGGTCTCTTGGTTAACAGTCCAGCAATAATTCCACGAAGCCATGTCCTCCACCTACTAAATGGCTTCCTTTTAGTAGTAGGCTGGAGAACGGGCTGAATACAAACAGATCGAACTGGGGATGCTGTCAATTATAAACAAAACCAGAATTTGCTGGATCAACTCAGCAAGTCTGCCAGCATCTGTCAAGAGTAATCAGAGCTGAATGGCCTCCTGTTCCAGTGTAACAAAGTGGAGAAGGAACTGAATGGCCTTCTCCTATTCTAGTGTTGCTGGGTGTGTCTGGCAACAGCACACTCCTCCAGTGATTAAAATCGAAGCAATGCTTTGTCCATTGAATTAAAAATAAAATTGTCAGTGAAACTTGCAAGTCTCTGGCTATCTGTTTTCCTGTTAGGGAATATCTTAAATAAAATCTCCGTGCAGTATTCTAAATACTTCAGCTCTTCACAGTCAGTTAGTGTGATATTCCTATGTATATTTAAATCATTAACAAGGGAAAGGGGCCGGCAAATAGTGAATAATGTAGGACGTGAGAATTGTTTAATCTTTTTGGTAAAGAGAGACGCTATAAATTAACTGGCCCAATTATGGAGGGGATGTCATAACGTCAAGACTCGGAGGTGTACTTTTTGTTTTGGAAATTGACTGAGCAGATTGGGCAAGCTTTTAAACATCCATACAATATTCAGTTAGAGTACAAATGTTGCTAAACCATTATAATTCAATGTTTCAGCTACGGTTGAGGGAAACAGACCAGCTTTGAACCATTGAAATGTGAAAGTCTTGTTGTTGTGGTTCTGTTCGCCGAGCTGGAAGTTTTTGTTGCAAACGTTTCGTCCCCTGGCTAGGCGACATCATCAGTGCTTGGGAGCTACCTGCGAAGCGCTTCTTTGATGTTTCCTCCGGTGTTTATAGTGGTCTGTCCCTGCCGCTTCCGGTTGTCAGTTTCAGCTGTCCGCTGCAGTGGTTGGTATATTGGGTCCAGGTCGATGTGTTTGTTGATGGAGTTTGTGGATGAATGCCATGCCTCTAGGAATTCCCTGGCTGTTCTCTGACTGGCTTGCCCTATGATAGTAGTGTTGTCCCAGTCGAATACATATTGCTTGATGTCTGCGTGTATGGCTACTAAGGATAGCTGGTCGTGTCGTTTCGTGGCTAGTTGATGTTCATGTATGCGGATCGTTAGCTGTCTTCCTGTTTGTCCTATATAGCGTTTAGTGCAGTCCTTGCATGGTATTTTGTACACTACATTCGTCTTGCTCATGTTGGGTATCGGGTCCTTCGTTCTGGTGAGTTGTCTGAGCGTGGCTGTTGGTTTGTGTGCCGTTATGAGTCCTAGGGGTCGCAGTAGTCTGGCTGTCAGTTCCGAGATGCTCCTGATGTATGGTAGTGTGGCTAGTCCTTTTGGTTGTGGTATGTCCTCGTTCCGTGGTCTTTCTCTTAGGCATCTGTTGATGAAGTTGCGCGGGCATCCGTTTTTGGCGAATACCTTGTATAGGTGTTCCTCTTCTTTTTGCAGTTCTGGTGCACTGCAGTGTGTTGTGGCCCTTTTGAATAGTGTCCTGATGCAGCTTCGTTTGTGTGTGTTGGGGTGGTTACTTTCATAGCTTAGGACTTGGTCTGTGTGTGTGGCTTTCCTGTATACCCTTGTCGTGAATTCTCCGTTCGGTGTTCTCTGTACCAGGAATGGGAGTTGGCTATCCTTTTCTTCTTCTCTCGTGAATCGGATTCCTGTGAGTGTGGCGTTGATGATCCAGTGTGTTTGTGTTTTACAAAGTCTTGTAATGAGTCCAGCTCAGACCTGTCCCCATGACTTGTCCTGACTTGGCCTACCTGCCTATCTTCTTTTCCACCTATCCACTCCACCCTCCCACTCCGACCTATCACCTTCATCTCCTTCCCCACTCATCTATTGTACTCTATGCTACTTTCTCCCCATCCCCACCCTCCTCTCACTTATCTCTCATCCCTCAGGCTCTCTGCCTCTATTCCTGATGAAGGGCTTTTGCCCGAAACATCGATTTTAATGCTCCTCGGATACTGCCTGAACTGCTGTGCTCTTCCAGCACCACTAATCCAGAATCTGGTTTCCAGCATCTGCAGTCATTGTTTTTACTTACA
The DNA here is from genome assembly GCF_037043375.1 of Chiloscyllium plagiosum. Classification (NCBI taxonomy): domain Eukaryota; kingdom Metazoa; phylum Chordata; class Chondrichthyes; order Orectolobiformes; family Hemiscylliidae; genus Chiloscyllium; species Chiloscyllium plagiosum. Next base: position 31,265,124 of record NW_028270178.1, on the reverse strand, counting down.
AAATTGATTTCTGCCCATTTCTCAATACCACATTTTAGGAAAAAATGCCAATACCTTGGATCATTCTGGGAAGAGATTACTAGTCACAGGTACATAGCAACAGGCCATACAGCCCCCTCAAGCGTATTCTGCCATTCAATGTCAGATCTGCAAGGTAACTTCATACACCCCTGTGTTTGTGACTTACTCCTTAATATGTAGGCATAATAAAGACAAAATCTATCTCAGATTTAAAATTAACAACTGGTCCAGAATTAAATGTTGTTTGTGGAAGAGACTTCCAAATTTCCATAAGCTTTCCTGTGCAGAAATGCTTCGTAACATTTCTCCTGAACACACTGACCCAATTCACAGACTACATCCCTTTGTTTGGGAATCCCCAACCAGGGGATATAGTTTATCTTTACCTACCCTGTCTTTGAATCTCGAGAGGGAGCAGGCTTAATGTATGCAGTCTGTCCTCATACCTAAACCCCGAAAGTAGAGATATCATTCTTGCAAACCTACTCTGTATTCCTTTCAAGGCCAATATGTCCTTCCAAAAGTGTGGTGCTTGGATCTGCTTCCAGTACTCCCAGTGAGATCTAACCAAAGGTTTTCTTACCTGCAGCATACCTTCTGTGGCCTTACGTGGGATGAGCGTCTCACCATTTAGGAGAGCAATTATTGCCCTTCCCAGAGGGCAGTTAAGAGCCAAACACGTTGTTGTGGGTCTTGAGTTACATATAGGCCAGACCAGGTAAGGATGGCAGTTTCCTTCCCTAAAGGACACGAGTGAAACTTGATTTCTTTTCTCCTAAAAAAAAGCTAAGGCAAAATGATTAATTTAGGAGTTGACCATTTCGCTGTATACATTGACAATGTCCACTGTAGGGTTCGTTTTCATATAATTTGACCTATTACAAAATTAGTAGGCCTCCTTTTACACCAATAATCACATTTGGTTAATTATTTTTGAAATAGAAGATAGATAAATATGTAACTTTACAAAACCAGTTTTTCCCTATAATATCCTGAGTAACATAACATTTTCTGAAACATCTATGCCCGCAAACTAGCTGAAATTGCGCGATTACTGCTTGTCGAACTGGAGTTGGGCCTTCTCACAAGGTTCCTGCTTCCTGATGATCTCTGTGGCATCTCTCTGATTTCAGTGACTTCTTTTAGCTTTAATGTGGAGGTGCCCATGTTGGGCTGGAGTGGATAATGCCAGACATCACAGGACACCAGCTTATCGTCCAATCGGTTAACTTGAAATCGCAAGCTGTAGTGGGACGTCTGACCTGCTTTTATCTCGTTATCTTGGTCATTTCTGATTGCAGTGGCTAAGCAGTATGATCATGTAACAACATTGTTGTCATATTTTAAATTCAGTTTCTATTTCAGGATGGGTGTTACATAAAACCTTTATTGTATATTTTATATTCCTCTTTTTAATTGACCGTCTCAAAAAAAAGTTCTACTGAAACTCAGGTCTATTGTTCCACCTGAAATCTTGTTGCAATTTCTCATTGACAATAAATTAAATGTTCAGTCAAGTTGAAGCCTTGCATATCTCACTGGCTTGACTGAATTTGACCCTGAATGCTGCACGCTTCTTGGTTTAATATTCCATTGTCTCATTAACACCCTTTCAATGCAATCAAACAAGATAATGGGTTTGCCTACCTGGGCCGACCACATCAATGCCATTACTGACACCAGAATTCATATTCCAGGCTCACAACGCTACTGCTGTAGACACCACTGATGCCATCTTCCTCTACCATCACCGCCACAAGGAAGAGAAGATAAAGATGAAGACGAGAAAGAAAAGACAGAAGGATGCAACCGGCCTGGTGATTGGAATCAAATGGGTTCAGAATACTGAACGATGCCTACCCAGTCAATGCCTGGCAGCTTAAAACAAAGTTCGAGGAGGAAGTGGTTGAGGGACGTTCACCAAGGCTCCAGTGCCTTCTCCTGTGAAGTTACACCAGAGAGATTCGGATTTGTTTTGGTTAACTCCACCAGCGCGAAGTCGGTGTTCTTCTCTGATCACTGCCTCCTGCTGGTCAGCAAGAGAACGTGGAATCTGAACATGGAACGGCTGATCCCAGAAAACATGGAGGAACTTAAAAGGGAGAACCAGGAAGGGAACTTCAAGACCGTCTTTATTCCCAAAGGTCTTCTGAAACAGAGTGAACTGTCCAAACTCCATAAAACCATGCAGCACCTACACCAGCTGCAGGTGACCGGGGTTGATGTCATGGAAGATCACCAGGAGGTGAAGAACAGCGAGCCTCACTCTACGTCAGAAGCCACCAAAACAATCCAAAAAGCACAACAACTACTTGCAGATAGCAACACCTACCAAAAGAGGGGGTTTGACCCCACCCCACAGCTCACCAATAGGATAAACAACACACTGAGGAACCTACAAAAAAAACGGACAGATAACCAGGTCTGACCGACAGAGAATGAAACCGGAAAGCAACAACAGCCCCAGATTCTATGGACTATCTAAAGTGCACAAACCAGACATCCCACTCAGACCCATAGGATCACTACCAGGGACACCATCACACAAACTGGTAAAGAACTACAGCAGAAACTGAAACACCTGACCAGCGGATCCAGACACTCTATACAATCAACACAGGAATTCTTGGACATCATCAGAAATATACACATAGACAAGGAAAAAACTATGATCTCATCCGATGTAACGGCACTGTTCACCTCTATCGACACAACCCTACCAGAGAAACAATAGCCAACCTGCTGGACATACAGAACAGACAACAGGACGGGGAACCTATCAACAAAGGCGGCATACTCAAACTACTGGACCTGTGCCTCACAACACACTTCACATTCAACAACCAAATATACGAACAAATCAACGGCACACCCATGGGCTCACCCATCTCTGGACTCATAGCAGAAGCGGTAATGCAAAGATTAGAACAAACAGTCTTACCTCAAATTCAACCCAAACTCTGGGTCAGATATGTGGATGACACCTTTGTAATCATTAAAAACACAGAAATAGAGAACACACACCGGATCATCAACGCCACACTCACAGGAATCCGATTCACTAGAGAGGAAGAAAAGGACAACCAACTCCCGTTCCTAGACTCGATGGTACAGAGAACACCGAACGGAGAATTCACCACAAAGGTATACAGGAAAGTCACACACACAGACCAAGTCCTGAACTGCGAAAGCAGCCACCCCAACACACACAAAAGAAGTTGCATCAAGACACTGTTCAAAAGGGCCACAACACGCTGCAGTACACCAGAACTGCAAAAAGAGGAAGAAGAACACCTTTACAATATATTCGGCAAAAACAGATAACCCCGCATTTTCAGCAAGAGATGCCTAAGGGAAAGACAACGGAATGAGGACATGCCACAACCCAAAGGAACGAGCCGCCCTGCCATACATCAAGAACACTTCTGAACCGACAGCCAGACTACTGCGACCACTCGGACTCATAACAGCACACAAACCAACAGCCACTCTCAGACAACAACTCACCAGGACGAAGGACCCGATACCCACCATGAGCAAAGTTAATGTAGTGTACAAAATCCCATGCAAGGACTGCACAAAACACTACATAGGACAAACAGGAAGACAGCTAACGATCCGCATCCATGAACACCAACTAGCCACAAAACGACACGACCAGCTATCCTTAATAGCCACACACGCAGATGACGAGTAACATGAATTCGACTCGGACAACACTACTATTATAGGACAAGCCAAACAGAGAACAGCCAGGGAATTCCTAGAGGCATGACACTTATCCACAGATTCAATCAATAAGCACATCGACCTGGACCCAATATACCGGCCACTGCAACGAACAGCTGGAACTGACAACCGGAAGCGGCAGATACAAACCACTACAAATGCCGGAGGAAAGATCACAGAAGCGCTTCACAGGAGGCTCCCAAGCACTGAGGATGTCACCTAGACAGGGGACGAAACGTCTGCAACACAAATTCCCAGCTCAGCGAACAGAACCACAACACCAAGATAATCTCCCCGTCCAATGTCCACACCGTGAATTAGGATGAGACATGCTCTCATTTGGTTTTTCAGAAATTGCATGGGGAGTGCTCTCTGCTCAGAACCTGAAGAAGAAGGTGACTCTGCAACATTATCTCAGTCTGATATCCTGAGGATGAGCAAATCCTTTCGTGCCAGAATGCACGACACGAAGCCCACAGACAGCGCAACCTCCTGGTCATTCCTTGCTGTCATGTCGGTCTTCAACGATAACAGACGAGAGCGGCTGCACCAACTGACCGAGGCCCTTGAGTCCTTCAAAAAGAGTAAGATTCGCAGAAGAGATAGCTTACCAGACGAGTTGTATTTGATTCTGTCACTCATGATTGGCCAGGACCTGCTAGAAGTGGACAACAGCATGCTTCTAACAGGTAGCTTTGTGAACCCATGAGGAAAGTTAAACTCCTCTTCATTTACAATCAGAAGGAAAAGAGGGACGACTGACGACCATTTTCATTGCTGAATGTAAGTCGAAATAATCTGAGTAAGGTCATCACCAATCGACTTAGAACTGCTTTCAGCTCACTCCGAACAAACCTGATCTGTACTGTCAGCCTCACGCTTCTCAGGAATAGAATCGCCTCTGTGCAGGACAGGGGGGGTTGGAAGTCGCCCTCATCAGCTTAGAGCAGAAGGTCTTTGACAGGATCTCACATACATATATGTGGGATGTGCTCACCAATGAACATTATCAGTTCAGACTCAGTCAATGGTTGGGAATCAGAAAGCTTCCTGATCAGATCCACAGTCAGGCAGGGTTGCACACTCTCACCTTTCCAGTCATATTGTTGACCTGAAGGCAACTGTACAACTGTTGAAAATCATTCAGGCATTTATTCCTGTTTGGTAATTATCTATCCACCAAGAACTTCTTTACTAAAGTTCCTCAATCTATCATTGCTCACTCATGCATCAATTCTTTATTTAGAGTTAGGACCCGAGTTTCAGACTCAAATTCTTCATTCTCAAACTGAACAAACACTTCATGCATCTGAAGATCACTCTTCCCCTATACAATAATATCGTAAATTCATGCTATTGTATTGTGTTTGTAATATTTGGTGAAAGTATATTAACTTGTTGTATCTTTTCTCTTGTATCAATTCATATCTGTGAGATGTAATAAGTTAGTTCTTTTTACTGTGTCATTTCTGACCAAATACCTCAAGCATCATCACAAATAATAAATATAAAGGTGATATTTCGGCACTAACTGCATCACATTACTGAAACATATTTGCAATTGAGGTTTCCTAAAATTAAAAAAGAAGTGCTTCAGAAAGAACCCTGTCGCTGGACCTGTGAGGCAAGTATTTGATCCTGAAGATTAGGATTTTGAAGCATGGATCCAGAACACATGCTTGTTGCTTTTGTCTTTCACTCACAGATTTTTGGCTTCAAGTGGCCAGCTTCATTTGCCTTCTAACTGAGATTTATCCCAGGTTTAAGGCACTCTGACTGGTTTGAGTAAATATTTCACAATGGCGATAGTGTGTTTCCCATGAAGAGTAGCAATCACCATCCAATTAAAGCAAAACCCTCGTTTCCAATATATTTAGGCCACTCCAGCCATAGAAACCTCACCAATAATCGAGACATCCAAAGCCCATCGTCCTTGAACCAGTGTTTCCAACCACATGGTCATTGGCCAAATGAATACTCAGAGTAACGAGGGGATCAGCTTTTAAAATTGCTCCCTGATTTGCCGAATTTTACGTATTTAAATTCATTGCTGTTTCAACCTGTTATTGTCATGAAGTCAGTCAGGTGGACCTCAGAGAATATGAGTTCCCTGATTGGGGCTGTTAATCTAATCCAATCAGGGAGCCCTGTCTGAAATAAAAGGATGAATAACAGGGATATTGAGATGTCAAATGCCCGAATCAACAAGAGGCTACGATGAAAGCTTATGTATTTGCAAATAAAGGGTGATTAATGACAGGATGCTGGTCTCTGAAGAGTGATATCACTTCCAGACATTTTGGTGTCAATGTGCATCAGGACCTTGGTCGCTTCACTTTCCACACTTTGACGCTCCTGCCCCTGTCCCACCCCAGTCAAACCCACAAACCAAGATATGCTTAAGTTGTTTCGTGACGCTCTTGACCCGAGGCACTTTTGATGCAATATACCATCCTGGACTCTGTGAAGTCAGGACTGATGATTCTGAAAAAGTCAGTCAATAGTTTTCCCTTTGTGCACTGGTGCTATCTGACATCAAAATAGCACCAAACTGACTTTATAAATGGGGGATTAAAAAAAAGGGGAGTTGGGAGTACATGTCCATTTGAGTACAATATTGATTGGCCAGAATGATATTGGACAGCAAGGGTTCAAAAATGAGAGGTTGAAATGACCCAGAATTGAATTCCTCAAATTGAGAAATGTCTGAGACGATTAAATGTTTCAAGAGAATAAAGGAAACCACTGGCACTGAATGGAACCAAAGGTTTCTTTTTGCCTCTTGATTTTGTACTAAGATAAGCATCTAAAAGTTTACAGAAAGCCCGAATCTTTCCAAGACTGAAAGGAATGAAGAATCTCTTACATTTCTCTACATTATACTGCACAGACTATTTTGTGCTCATTCACTCACTGATCCTGTCCTTCTCCTTCACTGCGTGCCTATGTCCTTCTTGTGTTGTATTCTCCCACCTAACATCGTATTATCAGCAAAAGTAACACATGATCACATCATCTCAGTTATTGATAGAGATTATAAATGACTGTGTCTCGACTAATAGTCCTTGTGACACTCACTAGTACCAGCCTGATATTCAGATGACATATTTATTCCTGCTCTCTGTTTTCTGTCCTTTATCAGTCCGCACACCAAGTCCCATTTCCCCATCACTACAAGCCTCATTGACACCAATGACTCCCACAAAACATTTCCAGATTTTGACATTTCTGCATCCTTGTGTGTGCAAATCCGTCCCTGGCCTCACTGTTCTATTTCGCTTGAAACTGTTCCATCCCAACATCAGTCAAATGTTTTAGGTTTCTTCTGTGAACACGTGCAGTGCACCGCAGGGAAGTGAGAATATCTCATCCCTTTGTTTTGCATTGCAGACCATGTGTGCCTCAGAGCCAGCTCTGAAACATGTCCAGGACACTCTTATCCTGGTAGGAGGATATACAATCAATCTGTACTGATTGGAGTTTATGTAACCGTTGAAGGTGTTTTCTTCAGTGAGTTATTTTACATGTTTCAATTACTGCCTCAATTGGCGAAATTCTGTTCCATTCAAAAACTGCATCAGCACAAGGTGAGGAATTCTGTAGTGATGTTGGATTTATTAAACCAACGATCATCCCTTTACAAAACAGTGTCTAATAGCCATGAAGCCACATCCCAGTGTTGAGGAGAACGTTTCACAGAGAGACACTTAACAACCGGAATTTAATTTCCAAATGATCAAGTCAAGGGATGGACAACTCTGAAATGAAATGAGAGTTTAAAGTTCGATAGATGGTGTTGTGCTGTCAATGCTGGTATAGAGGGCAGCACAGTGGCTCAGTGGTTAGCCCTGCTGCCTCACAGAGAGAGCGGTGGGTCTGGGTGGGATACCCTTTGCAGGGTAAGTGTGGACTTGATGGGGCCATTGGCCAGCTTCCACGTTGTAAGGATTCTATCATTTTATTCAATATGATTTTTCCTCTGTTTGCCCCTGACCAATTGAGACATGTATCATCACACAAACCAAATAAATAAAATAAAAATAATCTGTGGCCACTGGGAGTTAACACACCGGTGTCACCTGTTTGTTCAAATTATTGAATAAATGAAGTGAATCACATTGTAATGTAACAGTCCCCCAGGCGATGCCAACAGGTATAAATGAAAGGCTTTGAGATTATATCACCTCGGCATTGAGTACAGAAAGATTGCCTGCGCACAGAGATTCAGGCAGAAAATGACGTTTTCATTTTATTATGTGCGTAAATTATTTTACATGACTCTTCCGATTGTAACAATCCCTGGTAAGTGCGGTACACCCATTGAATTTGTGTCAATCGGTCTGATGATCGGTTGCGTATTCATACTGTCACTGACAATGGTACATGGGCATGTTGTGCCCAAAAGTCACATAGTGGCAGGTGCTTGGTAATTTATTATCAGATTACAGAGACCCTGTGGAATCCCCATCGTCGCAGATTCTGCAAGACTTGCCTGGGAAAGTATTCATCTCTTCTGAGAAGCTTCCAGAGAGTTTCACTGGAACTAAGGCAAGGAATCACTTTGGAAATGTGTAAGTGGCGGTATTTTATGTAGAGAGTGCAATATTATTGAATTTGAATTGGTTTCTGGTATTGAAGTGAATATACAGTGGCCTTCTCTGTACCTCCGAACTTTATAGTTAACTTGGAGTTATTTGTGTAATTGCAGCCATTTGTTTTATAAGTTGTGTTTGAAGTTTGGCGATCAGCTGAATGCCTTTGTGCACTAATGAGCTTTTGTTTATTTTTGATGCTTGCAACCCAGCATGGTATTAATGCAGCCTGAAAAAAACATTGTTGGTGAGTTCTGGAATTTGCAATTAAGGAAGAAACCCTTACTGAGTAAGCTTTACTTTCACTTTTATTACTTTTGTCATTTTTTTTTGTTTCTGTGAAACTGAGTGGATATATAGATCTGTGCTCATGCAAATGAAACGAGAGTTTTCGTAAATGACATTACCTGGGAGCGAAACTTTTGTGTTGATCACACACAGTAGTGTTGGGACAAAAGAAAAGCTCTGAAGAAATTGGATAAAAGCTGAGTACGTTGATGCTCAGATGTGCGGTATCGCCAGGAAGAAATTGATTGCAATTCCAGTTGAGAATTGGCAGTCAAACGTCATTTAACCAAGTGATGGATATAGGGATTTTGGTGTGAATATTTTTTGAGGGCTGTTTTGTTTTGAACGGTGGCTCGGTGGTAAGCACAATTACTTCACAGCACCAGGGTCCCAGGTTCGATTCCACCCTCCGGTGACTGTCTGTGTGGAGTTTGCACGTTCCCCCCATGTCTGCGTGGGTTTCCTCTGGGTGCTCCGATTTCCTCCCACAGTCCAAAGATGTGCAGGTCAGGTGATTTGGCCATGTTAAATTGCCCATCGTGTTAGGTGCATTAGTCACAGGGAAATGGGGCTGGCTGGGTGGGTTAAATGACTGGAGGCCTGTGAACAGTGGAGTGCCACAAGGATCAGTGCTGGGTCCTCAACGTTTCGTCATTTATATAAATGATTTGGATGCGAGTATAAGAGGTACAGTTAGTAAGTTTGCAGATGACACCAAAATTGGAGGTGTAGTGGACAGCGAAGAAGATTACCTTCGATTACAACAGGATCTTGACCAGATGGGCCAATGGGCTGAGAAGTGGCAGATGGAGTTCAATTCAGATAAATGTGAGGTGCTGCATTTTGGGAAAGCAAATCTTATCAGGACTTATACACTTAATGATATGGTCCGAGGGTGTGTTGCTGAACAAAGAGACCTTGGAGTACAGGTCCATAGCTCCTTGAAAGTGGAGTCACAGGTAGATAGGATACTGAAGAAGACGTTTGGCATGCTTCCCTTTATTGGACAGAGTATTGAGTACAGGAGATGGGAGGTCATGTTGCGGCTGTACAGGACATTGGTTAGGCCACTGTTGGAATATTGCATGCAAGTCTGGTCTCCTTCCTATCGGAAAGCTGTTGTGAAACTTGAAAGGGTTGAGAAAAGATTTACAAGAATGTTGCCAGGATTGGAGGATTTGAGCTATAAAGAGAGGCTGACCAGCCTGGGGCTGTTTTTCCTGGAGCATCGGAGGCTGAGTCATGACCTTATAGAGATTTACAAAATCATGAGGGGCATGAATAGAGTAAGTAGTCAAAGATTTTCCCTTTTGTCGGTGAGTCCAGAAGTAGAGGGCATAGGCTTAGGGTGAGAGGGGCAAGATATAAAAGAGACTATGAGGCAACGTTTTCATACAGAGATGGTACGTGTATGGAATGAGCTGCCATCGGAAATGGTGGAGCCTGGTACAATTGCAACATTTAAGAGGCATTTGGATGGGTATATGAATAGGTAAGGTGTAGAGGGGTATGGGCCGGGTGCTGGCAAGTGGGACTAGATTGGGTTGGAATATCTGGTCTGCATGGACTTGTTGGACTGAAGCATGGAAACACACTGTATATCTCTATGACTCTATGCACATGTTCATGTTTGAATAATTTTCCGTTTCTGAAGTGTTTTACGTTTATACATGAAAATTGTTGCATATTAAAGTTGGAATGAAACTGTTCATCTTTCTGTACATCAATTGTGTTTTAGAATTGTTCACATTCATTTTTAAATATTGTGCATGAGAACTGTTCATGTCTGTATGTAAATATTGTTGTGTAGTGGATCTGTTCCAGTTTACATATCAAAGTTGTGAATTGTAATTTTTTAAATGGATGCAATATTTGCACATTGTGTGTTTACGATACAGCAAGAGATCATTTTGTTAAATCAACACAAAAAAGGTTATGTGTCATTAGCTTGGATTTCTGTCAAGGATCGAGGCGTGTTCTGTAATTAATCACCTGATATCAAAACAGAAGTGAGTCTGTTAAACACTTAGACTGTCTAAAACTGATAAACTATACCCAAACCTCAAATAAATTGTGCCCAAACTATATCCGTTCAGATCCATCATATGGCACAGATCCCGATCAGAGATTCTCACTGAGATGTAATTCCATATTAATCCTCCCAACATGACTACTCTCTCACTGTGCACCAGGCTAACAAAAAACAAAAACAAATTCCCACACACCCTGCCAGACCTGTAATACTGGAACTACATGAGGCACTGGCTGTCTTCCAGCTGCGATTTTGTGCAGAGTCCTGGTCATCAGCCTGCAGTGAGGACGGAATTGTACTAAGGAGAGCATAGAAGAGATTTACAAGAAGACAAATGGATAGTGCTTGGGTCAACTCTTAAACAGAGTTGAATGAGAATTGAGGTTATTGAGATATACAAAATAAGGAGGCTCTTGAATGGGGACTTCTCTACCCAAACGCAGGACCAATTACCAGGAGATGCAGAGAGTGAATAATTGATGGAAGCTATGTAGTGGACTTGAGGCGTACCATTTCATTCAGAAGGTGATGGTGCATTTGGAATTCATTGAATTTCAGATGACTGTGGCTAATTTCCAGTTGTTTTCCTGAAGAGGATTTTGTGGCTTCATATTTTTACACTGCATGAAACAGTTTTGCTTCGGGAGGAATATTATTAACTAAATTTAGAAGATAAGAAATAATCAATTCATTAGGTTAATATTGCTTACCTTATTTAGGTATTCTCATTACAAAGTAAAATAAAAAAAAAAGACGTGTCGTGAAATCGTGTTCTGTCTATGAACTGCTGAGTATTTGTATTATCACTTCCCATGTTAATTTCACCTGACATGATTAGAACACAATAGAGAATCAGAGTGACCTGATTATTTTATAACGACATATTTTATTGCACAATGGATTAGTGCCGCAAAATTCATTATTTGGAGTAGTGAACTGACTGCTTTGTTTTGTATTATGTCGCTTATTCAAAAAGTTTCAACAAGCCTATCCCCAAGACTATTTTAGTCAGACAATGCAGAGAACGCAATAAAATTGGTTCACTTCCAGAAACAAACTCTGCGGGATTCCATGAGTTCACAGATCCTCATTTTAACATCACAGATAATGGTTTGTCCCTTCAATGATGAAACCAAACTTTCTCGGCTCTGTTAGCATCCTCCGTCAAATCACTCCCCAGTCTCATGTTTTTGTAAAATATTGAACAGAACATTCCAGGCAAACGTATTTGGAGGACCGTTAAAGACTGTAGCTGTCAGAGCTCCTCCCTTAGTTGTGGCACTTTACGTGACAGAGATGACTTTCTCGAATTCCTGGAAGACTATTGTTTTATAAGTTGGTGCATTGTTTTGGAAATTTGGGGAAAAGAAATAACAAAGCAAGGCAATTTAAAAAGGAAGAAGATAGACAAAGTTGGAGACCACGTGGTCAGCGAGATAGATAGATAGATGGATATGTATATAGATAGATAGATAGATAGATAGATAGATAGCTAGATAGATAGATAGATAGATAGATAGATAGATAGATAGATAGATAGATAGATAGATAGATAGATAGATAGATAGATAGACAGACAGGCAGACAGACAGACAGATAGACAGACAGACAGACAGACAGACAGACAGGCAGGCAGATAATTACTGCTGTCTGAAGCAGCAATGAATCCGCACATCTACTGCTTCGGTTTTTGAGTCCATGTGTTTCTGGCCATCGGAGTGCATCTGGGTAAAAAACAGCAAAAATTACAGCTGCCCTTGGAGGAACACGTGTATAAGAGTTCACAGCACTGGAGCAGATAAGAGCATGGTTTTTAAGTGTAACCTTGCTGCCTTTTTTTGTGTCAGTCTACAACAGTGAGTCGAGCGAGTTCATTTTTGGGCATGTGTTTTATTGAGGTCTGTCTCTTGATTAAGGTGTAAAAGTATAAGTCATTGGCAATACGTTAGCCCGGAGACGTGTCTTTTAGAGCTCTAGGCCTGTGGTATTTTCTGGGTCTGTAGATTATTGAGGTGAAAAGATGACTTTTAGTGGACTGATAAACTTTTCCTGTCAGATGTGGGAGGTTCGGGAAAGCTTCCATTTACTGAAGATTATGCCTAAGTCTGTTTGTTTGTGAATCCTGTCAAGTCGCCATGGATCGATTGGAGAAACAGAGGTAAAGAAGTATTTACAGGAGGTAGAGGGGTGTGACGGCTAGCATTTACAGGAAGATGGGAAAGCCACAGATACAATCATGTAGATGGGACACCTCCAGGAAAGGTTGGACAAAGAGGTGGATAGTACAGGAGTCTCTGGTGGCTATTGTCATCTTAAACAAGTGTGGTGCTTTGGAAAATGTCAGGGATGTGGACTCTTAGAGAATGTGTCATCAACAGCCAGGTTGCTGACACCAAGACTGGTTGTAATGTATAACAGGGATACACCAGCGTCCAAGTGATCAGTTGAGATAAGGCTCTGTCTAGTCAGAGGCACAAACAGACGTTTCTAAGACAAACATTGAGAAACCAGAATGGAATGTTGCCTCGCTGGTGCCTAGATCAAGGATATCTCTGAGAGGGTGCAGAATGTTCTGAAAGAGGAGAGGGACCAGCAGGAGTTCATGTGAACAGTGGAACTAATGACATATGAAGGGAAAAGGATAAAATTCAGAATGTGGAATATCAGAAGTTCGTCAGTAATTGAAGTAGAGGTGCTTGGTGGGAGTGATTTTGGATTACTTTTGATGCCACGAGCTAGTGAGTGGAGGAATTGGAGGATGGAGAAGATGAATATGTGGTCGAGGAGCTGGTGTCACAGAGAAGGATATACACTTTGGCATCATTGGAATCTCTTCTGGCATAGAAGTGACCTATATAAGGAGGACGGATTGAACCTGAATAGAAAGGGGACTAATACATTGGCAGGGAGATTTGGTCGAGGTGCTCAGGAGGATTTCAACTTAGAAGGTTGTGGAGTGTTGGGAATGCGGGCAGCGTGTGGGACCCAGGGAGACAGTGAGGATAGAAATGAGTCTGACATTGATGCATTTGCAAAATGGAAGAGGTCAAACAGTCAGGGCAGGCAAGAGCAAAGCAGCGAACGAGGAAGGACTGATAAAGTAAACTGAGTTTATTGCAATACAAGCGGACCAACAGGGAAAGCAGTTGAACTTCGGGATGGTTAGGAAGATGGAATAGGGATATCATAGCAATTAGAAAGACGTGGCTCAGGGGAGGACTGGACTGGCAGGTAATGCTATAGAATACAAAGGCTGTCGTAAGGAAAGAAAGGGAGCTAAGAGAAGAGGGGAATTTGTGTTTTTGATAATAGTTAACATTACAGCTGTAATGAGACAGGCGATTATGTCTAGGGAAGATATTTGTATGGAACAGAGAAATAAGAAAAAGATGATCACCTTATTGGGATTGTATTATTGACCCGGGAATGGTAAGTGGGGAGTCGAAAAAAATTGTAAGGAGATATCAGTTATCTGTAAGAATAATAGAGTGGTAATAGTAGGGAATCTTAACGTTTCAAACATAGCCTTGGACTGCCAGAATGTTAAGGGTTGAGATCGAGAGGACATTGTGTACAAGAAAAGTTTCTGTTTCAGTATGCAGATGTAGGTACTCGTGCAGGCTCAAAACTTGACCTACTCTCAGGAAATAAGGCAGGCCAGGTGACTGAGGTGTCAGTGGGGAGCACTTTGTGGCCAGCGACCATAAATCTATTCGCTTAAAATTTGGCCAATTTTGAAAGTGCCTGGCCAGAACTTTCAAAGGTTGAGTGCAGGGAAATGTTTGTAGGTGAAGCAAAAGTTAGAAAGTGGGAAGCCTTCTAAAATGAGCTAACAAGAGTCCAGAGACAGTATGTTTCTGTTCAGCTGAAAGGCAAGACTGGTAGGTGCAGGAATGCTGGATGATGGGAAACATGAGGTTTTGGTAAAAAGACGGACACATATGTCAGGGATAGACAGCAGAGATCGAGTCAATACTTATAAGAATATGAGGGGAGTAGGAGTATACATAAGAGGGAATGGATGTAGGTTTGCTCACTGAGCTGGAAGGTTCATTTTCAGACATGTCGTCACCATACAAGGAAAAATAATCAGTGAGCCTCCGAATGAAGCACTCTTGTTGTTGCTGGCTTCCTATTTATATGTTTGAGTTTCCTTGGGTGGGTAATGTCATTTCCTGTGGTGACATCATTTCCTATAGTGATGTCATTTCCTTTTTTTTTAAGGGTTGTAATTATTCTCAAAGTTCGTCAACTACAGAGGGAAATCGGCAGGGCAAAAAGCGGACATGAGATAGCTTTGCCCAAAAGGGTTAAGGAGAATCCAAATGCATTTCATAAATATATTAACGACAGAATTGTAACACAGGAAAAAATAGGACACCTGAAGCATCATGTGGCAGGCTGTGTGTGGAAATGCAGGATATGTGAGCAATAGTAAACGAGCATTTTGAATCTTTGCTTACTACGCAGAAAAGCATGGTAGATACAGAATGTAGGGAAACATTCCCATATTACATCAGAAGCAATGCTGGATATCTTAAAAATCATGAGGTTGGAAAAATCCCCAGGACCTGATGAGGTGTCCTCTCAATCTCTTTGGGAAACTAAGGAAGTGATTGCTGTGGGACTTGCTGAGATATTTGTATAATTGACAATAGGTGAGGTGCTGCAAGACTGGAGGTTTGCAATCATGGTGCCAGTATTAAAGAAAGGTGAGAAGGTACAGCCAGGGCAGTGTAGACTGGTGAGCCTGACATTAGTGGTGGACAAGCTGTGAGGGTGAATCTGCAGGGACAGGATTTACATGTATTTGGTGTGGCAAGGACTAATTGGGGCAGTTGACATGCCTTTGTACATACAGCATCATGTCTCACCAACTTAACTGAGTTTTTTGAAGAAGTATCATTGAGGATTGATGAGGCAGAACAGTGGATGTGATCAATGTGGACTTCAGGAAGGTGTTCAAACTGGTTTGTCATGCTGGACAAATTTGTAAGGTTAGCTGGCATTGAACTCAGGGAAACCCAACTATTTGGATACAAAACAGGCTTGTAGGTGGAAGACAGAGGGTGGTGGTATCGACTCGCCTTTCAGACTAGAGGCCTGTGACCAGTGGTGTGTGAGTGCAATTGATGCTGGATTCACAGCTTTTTGTCATTGACATAACGATTTGAAATTGACAATTTTCATTCTCGTTCATAAGTTTGCAGATCCCACTAAATTTTACGTGGGATTTGACAGGGAAGAAGGTTGATCACATGGGCCAATGCTCCAGAACTTGCCGTGCCCTGAGTCAAGCAGATGCTGTGGAACTACAAAACTGGCATCTACCCAAGAGAGTGGAATTTTGCCCTCTTGTATCCTATGCAATGCACACAAAGGAGGAAAAAGCCAAGCTGGTCAATTTCCTCCCCATCAGCCTTATCTCGAGCATCAGTAAAGTGATGGAAGGTATCATTATAGGGGTGGCACAGAGGTTAGCACTGCTGCCTCACAGATCCAGATACCCAGATTCAATTCCCGCCTCAGGTGACTGACTGTGTGGAGTTTGCACATTCTCCCCGTGTCTGCGTGCGTTTCCTCCGGGTGCTCCGGTTTCCTCCCACAGTCCAAAAATGTGTGCAGGTTAGGTGAATTGGCCCTGCTAAATTGCCCGTAGTGTTAGGTGTAGGGGAATGGGTCTGGGTGGGTTGCTCTTCGGAGGGTCGGTGTGGACTTGTTGGGCCGAAGGGCCTGTTTCCACACTGTAAGTAATCTAGTCTAATCAACAAACAGCACCTGCTCAGCAATAACCTGCTCAGTGACGCCCAGTTTGTGTTCCACTGCTGCGGGTCAGCTCTTGACCCCAGTACACACTTCGTTCTGACATGGACAAAAGAAATGAATCCAGAGGTGGGTGAGTGTGACTCGCTTAACATCAAGACTGCATTATGTGCAGGTTTGGACCTGGGTTTCTAGTGGAGATGGCTTGAGAGACAGACTTTATCTCATACAAGAGACACTTGTATATGTGCTCGATTCGTATGAGAAGTGTGTGTACGACTTTGTGACTGAGTGTTATACTAACTGCGTAAGGCTCCACAGTCGTGTATGTGTGTGTGTCAGTATCTTGTGCATGCACCTGACAGCATATAGTGCATGATTGAATGTGATTGTGTCTGTTGTTATAATCCTATCTGTTGTTTCTAACTTTTCCTTCTCTTCTTACCTTCGAATGTTAAAGTTGTTGATTCATTCCGGAGACCACCCCTGGCTGGAAAATCGACCCTGCGAGGGCGCAGCAAGGATTGGCGCCCAATGCTGCAGAATACCAAACAAAGATTCGGAGGAATTCAATGAAATCACCTCTTTACAGTAATATAGAAATCAGTATGACATATGTATTGTTAAAATAAAGTCTGATATTAGCTGAATAGCAGCCTTATATTTGCTTCATTCTATTCCTTCATAAATGAACTGAACTGATGAATTACCACTTTCATAGTTTTGCAAAGTTGTATTGCAATTTTAACTGACTTCTAAATCTGCTTCTCTGACCCCCTTTGCAGATCTACTGAATTCACATCCTTACTTTCTAAGCAGGCTCCCGGTTAGGAATTTGTACCATTTTTTTCAGTCCATTCACAAGCCAATTAGTGTACAAACTGAAAAAGAATACAGGACAATATATATATTTTTGAAGACAAGCTTCCATTTAGTCAATGCAACAACAGCAACTATTTAAAGCTAAATCTAAAAATAAAAGGATAAAATTAGAAATCTTGGTATGAGACAGCTGGCCATCCCCACTCAGGTTGCTTCTCCTGTTCCAACTGTTAAAATAAACCAAGACCTCACAAACTGTTTAATCTATTGACTTGCCAGGTAGGCAGCTCTTCACCTCTCTCATAACCCCACACTGTTGAAAAAAAAAGAACAAAATAACTCTTAAACCAACAGCCTTATCACAATGCACAGGGAATGAATTGAAGGATTGTGAACCAACAGCAATTAATGAACTCCGATATAGTTCCAGGTTAGGATGGTGAGTGGCTTGGAGGACAACTTGCAAGGGATTTTGTTTTCATTTATTTGCTATCTTTGTCCTTCTGGATGGTTGTGTTCGTGAGTTTAGAGGTGCTTTCTGAGGAAACTCTGTTGAATTGCTGCAATGCATCTTGCAGATAGCACACATGTCTGCTACTGAGATTCGGTGGTGGAGGGAATGGATGCTTGTGGCTGTGGTGTCAGTCAAAAGGGTGCTGCTTTATTCTGGATGGTGTCAAGCCTTTTGAGAGTGAAGTTGGAACTTCACCCATCCAGGTACACGAGGAGTATTCCATCACACTCCTGATTTGTGCTTTGTAGATGGTGGGAAGTCTTATCATGGTTGGGGGCTGGGGTGGGGAATGTGCAGTCAGGAGTTGAGTTTCTCACTGCAGGACTCCTAATCTCTGACCTGATGTTATTTCTCCAGACTTCAAATGGATTGGATTTCACCACCCCAACTGTGGGACTCAAGATTGAAGGCTGGATCAGATTACTCTTGAGAAGCCAAACTGTTACAAACTTAGATGTGTCCAAATGATGCCACCATTCTTGGAAGGGATACGATACCTGACAGACAACTTCACCTACAGATTGGAGCAATTCCTCTCGTGCTTCAGATCTCGCCTTTTCATAATGCCACCATTACCACCTTGTTTCTAATTCCATCTTGCCAAATATCTAAATGAAAGGTTAGGTGAGATAATCAGAGGGTGCATGCATTTACCCTCTGCACAAGGTATATGATCTGTATTTTGGCTATGTTCGAAGTCAAGCCATGGATGGGAAAGGTGGTGAGTTCAGGACGTGTTGTGGTGCTTGGATTGAGGAGTAGAAATGAGAAAATGAATTAATCACAAATACATATTTCTTTCTGGGTTGTGGGTTCTGCTGGGGGAAAATACTCATCAGACTTAATCCTGTGAGATTGTTTACTATAGAGACTTGCAAATTATTAAGCCTTTCAAATTGGCAGCTCATCTCTGAGTCATCATCCCAATCCTTGTTCTGCTTTTATAAAAAAAAATGGTTGTATGGAACCACGTTGAATCAGGTTGAAATTTTCCAATCTCATATCAACTCCAACCAACTTACTGAGTCAACCCCCTTATTCTTGAGTCAGGCGGTAACTAGATCAGTAAATTTGCAGGCTCTTTTCCTTTCTCTGTCTTGCAGATAATTTAGGGGCGATTGTCATTCTGACCAAGAGAAAATGTGCCCTCACTCCTTGCACAATGCGTGACCTGGTGGTCATCACAATATCTGACCTAAAGGCCACTATCAGTGATGTCAAACTCTATGGGATATGTTATTGTTATTTTCTGGAATCTCTCCAGAATATCATCCCTGTATAAAGTGTCATCACCGTCCTGCTGTATGGAGTATGAGACTGTTCATTCTGGTTCACTGTCATTTTCTCTTGTGATTGACTTATGGCTATTTTTTGCTAGAAGCTGAAAAACATTGCACCCGGAGAACTGCAACTTCAGTACTCGCAACAACCTGAATTCTGATTTGTTGAGAAAATAATGCCATGCTCCACTTTATATATGAACCTGGTTTGATCATTTACAATATTCCATGGGGATGATATGCAAAACCAAACTATTATACTGATTCAAAATGGGTTTGGCAAGATTTTCACAATTTTGGTTCCATTTGCCTTAATCCTGCAGCTCAACACTCTGAAAGGCAGACATATTTTAGTGGCCAATGGAGTCAATAACGGACTGAAGAGTCAGAGCAAAGGAGAGTCCCAATGAGGCTGAGATGGAGAACAGGAGGTGGCCTCTGAATTTACTTTTCACCATAGCTGGCAAATTCTTATGTCTATGGCAAGTGGATGTTATAAAATTCATTCTGGTGGGCGGCACGGTGGCACAGTGGTTAGCACTGCTGCCTCACAGCGCCTGAGACCCGGGTTCAATTCCCACCTCAGGCGACTGACTGTGTGGAGTTTGCATGTTCTCCCCGTGTCTGCGTGGGTTTCCTCCGGGTGCTCCGGTTTCCTCCCACAGTCCAAAGATGTGCAGGTCAGGTGAATTGGCCATGCTAAATTGCCCGTAGTGTTAGGTAAGGAATAAATGTAGGGGTATGGGTGGGTTGCGCTTCGGTGGGTCGGTGTGGACTTGTTGGGCCGAAGGGCCTGTTTCCACACTGTAATGTAATCTAATCTAATCTAATGTAATCTAATCTAATCATGTATTACAGTCTGAGAAGAACAGATGACACAGAACCGGAGTATGTCTTTCATCAAGTCGGATGGCTGCTGCAAAATTTAATTTGCTGCGCAAACGTATTTATTTATTTGTTGACTCAGTGTAAGCTCAGAATGCAGTTCATGAGGGCGGTGAAATGTCCATCCACATTAATTGTTCAGTTAAGTTCTGAAGAAAATCACTGATAGTAGCTGAGAGCTGGGCCCCAGTTTCACCTGTTAATGGATAGAAACAGCAATTCCTTGACTCCCAAAGGAGAACAGCAAAGGACAGGGCAGTATGCAGAAAGTGATTCTGCTGAAAAGAACGTGAAGGGAGTTTTCAGGAAGGTCAGTGCACTCTCTCCATGTCAGAAGAGACAACAATCGCAGTCTCTCCTCCACTGCGAATTGTTTGAACCTCAATTCTTCAACTTCGCTAAGGATGGAATTCGATTCGAACTTACAAAAGACAAAATTGTATAGATACTGACATCGTCTTTTTTTTTGGAATTCCCAAACATTACTTACTTGTTGAAGTATCTGACCTCTTGGACTTACATTAATTCCAAATTCTTTGACAAGGTTTCAATTCCCTCACTGGTCTTGACTCTGTCAGGCAATCCCTGTAACCTTCATTTCCCATGGCCAATCCAGCTAACCTGCATATCCATGGACACTATGGACAAGTTAGCATGGCAGATCCACCTAACCTGCACATCCAGGGATACTATGGACAATTTATCATGGCCAACCCAGCTAACCTGCACACAGTGGCATTTAACCATGAATGGTCTGTTTCTCAATCCCAAACTCTTGCATTCTCCCCACAACATTTGAACCCCTTCCCAATCACTAATCCAAAAACCCCTGTCCTAAATATGCTCAATGTCTTCGTCTCCACAGCCCTCTGTGGTAATGATTTCTATAGATTATCCATCATTAGACTGAAGAAATTCATCCTCATCTCCATTCCAAAGGTCGTTCCTTCACTCTGAGGCTGAGCCCTCAGGTCCTAGTCTCTCCTACATGTGGAAACAGCTGACTAGCAGAAGGTGAAATGGGTGTATTCTTCACAAAAGGAAGTACAATGCTGGTCTGATGCTTTGGAATACTGTCTCAGGACTGATTGGAATCGGTGGACTGGACCAGGTTCGAGAACTCAGCACTTTGGGATTGATCTGCAGTCCCAGCGGCGGCCGGAAGGGCGGCAGCACAGAGTAACGGCGATCATACGTTCATGGTTGTGGTGAATGATGAGGCTGGGACACCCAGTCTCTCATTATTCTGGCGCAGAACACATATTCTGGAAGGGGTGTGAACGAGACAGTAATTGAAGAGCACTGGGAAAAGAGAGAGGGCTAAATACAGATAGAGAGAGGGTTAACGATTGTAATTAATAGATAATTTAATCAAGAATAATGGGAATATTATTAAAATATAATTGGAGGGTGAAATAGGGACTAATAGGGAGAGAGCTGAACACAAGAAATGGCAGCAGGATGTTAAAGACAAAACAGGGAGAAGATTTCATTGAAAGTAATTGTGGGAGAAGTACATAGAGAGTAAGAGTAAGAGTATTGATTACAGGGGCACAGTTAGAGGGTTAATACAGGGCAAAATATAACGAACATAATGAGGTTAGCCAGTTAGATCTCATAGAATATGAGTTCCGTGATTGGGCCTGTTAACCTGCTCTAATCAGGGGGTCCTGGCTGACAGCTGTAAACAGGAAGGTCAGGGGTTCTGCTCACTCAAAGAACCAGCTTTGTGCTAGCTGGGTCAGTGTGACATATTGTGTAAGCATAAAATCAGTAACTTGAGGACTGGTTAGCAAACTTTGTGGAACGTCAGAAGATTTAATACAGAGTGAGAGGGAGGATGTTGAATAGAGTGGAGTATAGTGAAGATTACGTTAAGGGGAAAGAAAGTGGAGTTAATACAGTGTAATAGAGAAAGAACTAAATATAGACTCATGAGAAGAGAGTTGAATGCAGGATAATTGGGAAAGTCTTAAATACAGGAAAAATGAGAGCGATAAATACAGAATGGAGAGGATTAAATGAAGACTAATAAGGAGAAGGCGAATTAGTGAGCAATAGGGAGAAAACTGAATACAGAGACAGAGTTAAACACTGTAGTCTCAAACAGCAGTTTCAATAGAGCGGATTCAATGGAAAATTATCGTGAGATGGTTAAATATAAAATATTAGGGACAGTAGTAAACAGAGAGTAATAGGGGGAGTGTTGAACTGAGCAGAAGTGAGAGATATGGTTAAATACAATGGAATATATAGGATCAAATATAGGTAAAGGTAGGATTAGGTAAAGAGTAACAGAGGATGAGTAAATACAGGCTAATAAAGGGAAGATGAAATACGTATCAATTGATAGAGATGACTGAATACAGATATTGGCTTAAATGTTGATTCATAGGGAGAAGCTACCACAAAAAAGAGTTTCATCCTATCAAGTTTCAAAACATTAATATTAAGCCTTGGCTCTCCCTCTGTCTATTTTGCCTTGCCTCCCAGGATCACCTCTCTCTGCCTCACCTAGTTTCCCTCATTCCTCATGCAGTTGTCATGGAACCTCGCATACGCCCACACTCCTCACATCTTCCCTTTCCCTCCTGTCTTCGCTTTTTCAGGTAGAACATTGTGGATTGACGTAATGCCTTTGTGCTGTTCTCGTAGTCACATGAGAGGGGATGAATGGCCTTCAAACTCTCCTCTTTACCAGCTCAAAATGAGCTCAATTGCCTCCTCCTCTTCCTCTCTATCAGTCTCAAAAAGGGTTTTTTTCATTCAATCAATGGGTGAGGGCATGGCTGACGAACGCCAGCATTTTTGCCCATCTCAAATTGCCTAGAGGACAGTTAAGTGTCAACCACATTGTTGTGGGCCTGGAATCACATGAGCTCCTGACCATTTAAAGATGGAGTTTGCCCTCTCGAAAGGACAAGAGCAGATAAATAATTAATATTGGATTTGCGGTCATCATTAGCCTCTTTAATTCCAGACATCTACTGAATTCAAATTGCACAATCTGCTGTATTGGGATTGAACTTGGTTCCCCAGAACATTACCCAGGTCTCTTGGTTAACAGTCCAGCAATAATTCCACGAAGCCATGTCCTCCACCTACTAAATAGCTTCCTTTTAGTAGTAGGCTGGAGAACGGGCTGAATACAAACAGATAGAACTGTGGATGCTGTCAATTATAAACAAAACCAGAAATTGCTGATCAACTCAGCAAGTCCGCCAGCATCTGTCAAGAGTAATCAGAGCTGAATGGCCTCCTGTTCCAGTGTAACAAAGTGGAGAAGGAACTGAATGGCCTTCTCCTATTCTAGTGTTGCTGGGTGTGTCTGGCAACAGCACACTCCTCCAGTGATTAACATCGAAGCAATGCTTTGTCCATTGAATTAAAAATAAAATCTGTCAGTGAAACTTGCAAGTCTCTGGCTATCTGTTTTCCTGTTAGGGAATATCTTAAATAAAATCTCCGTGCAGTATTCTAAATACTTCAGCTCTTCACAGTCAGTTAGTGTGATATTCCTATGTATATTTAAATCATTAACAAGGGAAAGGGGCCGGCAAATAGTGAATAATGTAGGACGTGAGAATTGTTTAATCTTTTTGGAAAAGAGAGACACTATAAATTAACTGGCCCAATTATGGAGGGGATGTCATAACGTCAAGACTCGGAGGTGTACTTTTTTTTTGGAAAGTGACTGAGCAGATTGGGCAAGCTTTTAAACATCCATACAATATTCAGTTAGAGTACAAATGTGAGGGAAATGTTGCTAAACCATTATAATTCACTGTTTCAGCCACGGTTGAGGGAAACAGACCAGCTTTGAACCATTGAAATGTGAAAGTCTTGTTGTTGTGGTTCTGTTCGCCGAGCTGGAAGTTTTTGTTGCAAACGTTTCGTCCCCTGGCTAGGCGACATCATCAGTGCTTGGGAGCCTCCTGCGAAGCGCTTCTTTGATGTTTCCTCCGGTGTTTATAGTGGTCTGTCCCTGCCGCTTCCGGTTGTCAGTTTCAGCTGTCCGCTGCAGTGGTTGGTATATTGGGTCCAGGTCGATGTGTTTGTTGATGGAGTTTGTGGATGAATGCCATGCCTCTAGGAATTCCCTGGCTGTTCTCTGACTGGCTTGCCCAATGATAGTAGTGTTGTCCCAGTCGAATTCATATTGCTTGATGTCTGCGTGTGTGGCTACTAAGGATAGCTGGTCGTGTCGTTTCGTGGCTAGTTGATGTTCATGTATGCGGATCGTTAGCTGTCTTCCTGTTTGTCCTATATAGCGTTTAGTGCAGTCCTTGCATGGTATTTTGTACACTACATTCGTCTTGCTCATGTTGGGTATCGGGTCCTTCGTTCTGGTGAGTTGTCTGAGCGTGGCTGTTGGTTTGTGTGCTGTTATGAGTCCTAGGGGTCGCAGTAGTCTGGCTGTCAGTTCCGAGATGCTCCTGATGTATGGTAGTGTGGCTAGTCCTTTTGGTTGTGGTATGTCCTCATTCCGTGGTCTTTCTCTTAGGCATCTGTTGATGAAGTTGCGCGGGTATCCGTTTTTGGCGAATACCTTGTATAGGTGTTCCTCTTCTTCTTTTTGCAGTTCTGGTGTACTGCAGTGTGTTGTGGCCCTTTTGAATAGTGTCCTGATGCAGCTTCGTTTGTGTGTGTTGGGGTGGTTACTTTCATAGCTTAGGACTTGGTCTGTGTGTGTGGCTTTCCTGTATACCCTTGTCGTGAATTCTCCGTTCGGTGTTCTCTGTACCAGGAATGGGAGTTGGCTATCCTTTTCTTCTTCTCTCGTGAATCGGATTCCTGTGAGTGTGGCGTTGATGATCCGGTGTGTTTGTGTTTTACAAAGTCTTGTAATGAGTCCAGCTCAGACCTGTCCCCATGACTTGTCCTGACTTGGCCTACCTGCCTATCTTCTTTTCCACCTATCCACTCCACCCTCCCACTCCGACCTATCACCTTTATCTCCTTCCCCACTCATCTATTGTACTCTATGCTACTTTCTCCCCATCCCCACCCTCCTCTCACTTATCTCTCATCCCTCAGGCTCTCTGCCTCTATTCCTGATGAAGGGCTTTTGCCCGAAACATCGATTTTAATGCTCCTCGGATACTGCCTGAACTGCTGTGCTCTTCCAGCACCACTAATCCAGAATCTGGTTTCCAGCATCTGCAGTCATTGTTTTTACTTACAAAATTGATTTCTGCCCATTTCTCAATACCACATTTTAGGAAAAAATGCCAATACCTTGGATCATTCTGGGAAGAGATTACTAGTCACGGGTACATAGCAACAGGCCATACAGCCCCCTCAAGCGTATTCTGCCATTCAATGTCAGATCTGCAAGGTAACTTCATACACCCCTGTGTTTGTGACTTACTCCTTAATATGTAGGCATAATAAAGACAAAATCTATCTCAGATTTAAAATTAACAACTGGTCCAGTATTAAATGTTGTTTGTGGAAGAGACTTCCAAATTTCCATAAGCTTTCCTGTGCAGAAATGCTTTGTAACATTTCTCCTGAACACACTGACCCAATTCACAGACTACATCCCTTTGTTTGGGAATCCCCAACCAGGAGATATAGTTTATCTTTACCTACCCTGTCTTTGAATCTCTAGAGGGAGCAGGCTTAATGTATGCAGTCTGTCCTCATACCTAAACCCCGAAAGTAGAGATATCATTCTTGCAAACCTACTCTGTATTCCTTTCAAGGCCAATATGTCCTTCCAAAAGTGTGGTGCTTGGATCTGCTTCCAGTACTCCCAGTGAGATCTAACCAAAGGTTTTCTTACCTGCAGCATACCTTCTGTGGCCTTACGTGGGATGAGCGTCTCACCATTTAGGAGAGCAATTATTGCCCTTCCCAGAGGGCAGTTAAGAGCCAAACACGTTGTTGTGGGTCTTGAATCACATATAGGCCAGACCAGGTAAGGATGGCAGTTTCCTTCCCTAAAGGACACGAGTGAAACTTGATTTCTTTTCTCCTAAAAAAAAGCTAAGGCAAAATGATTAATTTAGGAGTTGACCATTTCGCTGTATACATTGACAATGTCCACTGTAGGGTTCGTTTTCATATAATTGGACCTATTACAAAATTAGTAGGCCTCCTTTTACACCAATAATCACATTTGGTTAATTATTTTTGAAATAGAAGATAGATAAATATGTAACTTTACAAAACCAGTTTTTTCCTCTAATATCCTGAGTAACATAACATTTTCTGAAACATCTATGCCCGCAAACTAGCTGAAATTGCGCGATTACTGCTTGTCGAACTGGAGTTGGGCCTTCTCACAAGGTTCCTGCTTCCTGATGATCTCTGTGGCATCTCTCTGATTTCAGTGACTTCTTTTAGCTTTAATGTGGAGGTGCCCATGTTGGGCTGGAGTGGACAATGTCAGACATCACAGGACACCAGGTTATCGTCCAATAGGTTAACTTGAAATCGCAAGCTGTAGTGGGACATCTGACCTGCTTTTATCTCGTTATCTTGGTCATTTCTGATTGCAGTGGCTAAGCAGTATGATCATGTAACAACATTGTTGTCATATTTTAAATTCAGTTTCTATTTCAGGATGGGTGTTACATAAAACCTTTATTGTATATTTTATATTCCTCTTTTTAATTGACTCGTCTCAAAAAAAAGTTCTACTGAAACTCAGGTCTATTGTTCCACCTGAAATCTTGTTGCAATTTCTCATTGACAATAAATTAAATGTTCAGTCAAGTTGAAGCCTTGCATATCTCACTGGCTTGACTGAATTTGACCCTGAATGCTGCACGCTTCTTGGTTTAATATTCCATTGTCTCATTAACACCCTTTCAATGTAATCAAACAAGATAATGGGTTTGCCTACCTGGGCCGACCACATCAATGCCATTACTGACACCAGAATTCATATTCCAGGCTCACAACGCTACTGCTGTAGACACCACTGATGCCATCTTCCTCTACCATCACCGCCACAAGGAAGAGAAGATAAAGATGAAGACGAGAAAGAAAAGACAGAAGGATGCAACCGGCCTGGCGATTGGAATCAAATGGGTTCAGAATACTGAACGATGCCTATCCAGTCAATGCCTGGCAGCTTAAAACAAAGTTCGAGGAGGAAGTGGTTGAGGGACGTTCACCAAGGCTCCAGTGCCTTCTCCTGTGAAGTGACACCAGAGAGATTCGGATTTGTTTTGGTTAACTCCACCAGCGCGAAGTCGGTGTTCTTCTCTGACCACTGCCTCCTGCTGGTCAGCAAGAGAACGTGGAATCTGAACATGGAACGGCTGATCCCACAAAACATGGAGGAACTTAAAAGGGAGAACCAGGAAGGGAACTTCAAGACCGTCTTTATTCCCAAAGGTCTTCTGAAACAGAGTGAACTGTCCAAACTCCATAAAACCATGCAGCACCTACATCAGCTGCAGGTGACTGGGGTTGATGTCATGGAAGATCACCAGGAGGTGAAGAACAGCGAGCCTCACTCTACGTCAGAAGCCACCAAAACAATCCAAAAAGCACAACAACTACTTGCAGATAGCAACACCTACCAAAAGAGGGGGTTTGACCCCACCCCACAGCTCACCAATAGGATAAACAACACACTGAGGAACCTACAAAAAAAACGGACAGATAACCAGGTCTGACCTACAGAGAATGAAACCGGAAAGCAACAACAGCCCCAGATTCTATGGACTACCTAAAGTGCACAAACCAGACATCCCACTCAGACCCATAGGATCACTACCAGGGACACCATCACACAAACTGGTAAAGAACTACAGCAGAAACTGAAACACCTGACCAGCGGATCTAGACACTCTATACAATCAACACAGGAATTCTTGGACATCATCAGAAATATACACATAGACAAGGAAAAAACTATGATCTCATCCGATGTAACGGCACTGTTCACCTCTATCGACACAACCCTACCAGAGAAACAATAGCCAACCTGCTGGACAGACAGAACAGACAACAGGACGGGGAACCTATCAACAAAGACGGCATACTCAAACTACTGGACCTGTGCCTCACAACACACTTCACATTCAACAACCAAATATACGAACAAATCAACGGCACACCCATGGGCTCACCCATCTCTGGACTCATAGCAGAAGCGGTAATGCAAAGATTAGAACAAACAGTCTTATCTCAAATTCAAAGCTGAAAATGTGTTGCTGGAAAAGCGCAGCAGGTCAGACAGCATCCAGGGAACAGGAGAATCGACGTTTCGGGCATAAGCCCTTCTTCAGGAATCCTGAAGATTCCTCCATTCCTGAAGAAGGGCTTATGCCCGAAACGTCGATTCTCCTGTTCCCTGGATGCTGCCTGACCTGCTGCGCTTTTCCAGCAATACATTTCCAGCTCTGATCTCCAGCATCTGCAGACCTCACTTTTACCTCAAATTCAACCCAGACTCTGGGTCAGATATGTGGATGACACCTTTGTAATCATTAAAAACACAGAAATAGAGAACACACACCGGATCATCAACGCCACACTCACAGGAATCCGATTCACTGGAGAGGAAGAAAAGGACAACCAGCTCCCATTCCTAGACTCGATGGTACAGAGAACACCGAACAGAGAATTCACCACAAAGATATACAGAAAAGTCACACACACAGACCAAGTCCTGAACTACGAAAGCAGCCACCCCAACACACACAAAAGAAGTTGCATCAAGACACTGTTCAAAAGGGCCACAACACGCTGCAGTACACCAGAACTGCAAAAAGAGGAAGAAGAACACCTTTACAATATATTCGCCAAAAACAGATAACCCCGCAATTTCAGCAACAAATGCCTCAGGAAAAGACAACGGAATGAGGACATGCCAGAACCCAAAGGACGAGCCGCCCTGCCATACATCAAGAACATCTCTGAACTGACAGCCAGACTACTGCGACCACTAGGACTCATAATAGCACACAAACCAACAGCCACTCTCAGACAACAACTCACCAGGACGAAGGACCCGATACCCACCATGAGCAAAGTTAATGTAGTGTACAAAATCCCATGCAAGGACTGCACAAAACACTACATAGGACAAACAGGAAGACAGCTAACGATCCGCATCCATGAACACCAACTAGCCACGAAACGACACGACCAGCTATCCTTAGTAGCCACACACGCAGATGACGAGTAACATGAATTCGACTGGGACAACACTACTATTATAGGACTAGCCAAACAGAGAACAGCCAGGGAATTCCTAGAGGTATGACACTCATCCACAGATTCAATAAATAAGCACATCGACCTGGACCCAATATACCGGCCACTGCAACGAACAGCTGGAACTGACAACCGGAAGCGGCAGATACAAACCACGACAAATGCCGGAGGAAAGATCACAGAAGCGCTTCACAGGAGGCTCCCAAGCACTGAGGATGTCACCTGGACAGGGGATGAAACGTCTGCAACACAAATTCCCAGCTCGGCGAACAGAACCACAACAACAAGATAATCTCCCCGTCCAATGTCCACACCGTGAATTAGGATGAGACATGCTCTCATTTGGTTTTTCAGAAATTGCACGGGGAGTGCTCTCTGCTCAGAACCTGAAGAAGAAGTTGACTCTGCAACATTATCTCAGTCTGATATCCTGAGGATGAGCAAATCCTTTCGTGCCAGAATGCACGACACGAAGCCCACAGACAGCGCGACCTCCTGGTCATTCCTTGCTGTCATGTAGGTCTTCAACGATAGCAGATGAGAGTGGCTGCACCAACTGACCGAGGCCCTCGAGTCCATCAAAAAGAGTAAGATTCGCAGAAGAGTTAGCTTACCAGACGAGTTGTATTTGACTCTGTCACTCATGATTGGCCAGGACCTGCTAGAAGTGGACAACAGCATGCTTCTAACAGGTAGCTTTGTGAATCCATGAGGAAAGTTAACCTCCTCTTCATTTACAATCAGAAGGAAAAGAGGGACGACTGACGACCATTTTCATTGCTGAATGTAAGTCGAAATAATCTGAGTAAGGTCATCACCAATCGACTTAGAACTGCTTTCAGCTCACTCCGAACAAACCTGATCTGTACTGTCAGCCTCACGCTTCTCAGGAATAGAATCGCCTCTGTGCAGGACAGGGGGGTTGGAAGTCGCCCTCATCAGCTTAGAGCAGAAGGTCTTTGACAGGATCTCACATACATACATGTGGGATGTGCTCACCAATGAACTTTATCAGTTCAGACTCAGTCAATGGTTGGGAATCAGAAAGCTTCCTGATCAGATCCACAGTCAGGCAGGGTTGCACACTCTCACCTTTCCAGTCATATTGTTGACCTGAAGGCAACTATACAACTATTGAAAATCATTCAGGCATTTATTCCTGTTTGGTAATTATCTATCCACCAAGAACTTCTTTACTAAGGTTCCTCAATCTATCATTGCTCATTCATGCATCAATTCTTTATTTAGAGTTAGGACCCGAGTTTCAGACTCAAATTCTTCATTCTCAAACTGAACAAACACTTCATGCATCTGAAGATCACTCTTCCCCTATACAATAAAATTGTAAATTCATGCTATTGCATTGTGTTTGTAATATTTGGTGAAAGTATATTAACTTGTTGCATCTTTTCTCTTGTATCAATTCATATCTGTGAGATGTAATAAGTTAGTTCTTTTTACTGCGTCATTTCTGACCAAATACCTCAAGCATCATCACAAATAATAAATATAAAGGTGATATTTCGGCACTAACTGTATCACATTACTGAAACATATTAAAAAATTAAAAAAGAAGTGCTTCAGAAAGAACCCTGTCGCTGGACCTGTGAGGCAAGTATTTGATCCTGAAGATTAGGATTTTGAAGCATGGATCCAGAACACATGTTTGTTGCTTTTGTCTTTCACTCACAGATTTTTGGCTTCAAGTGGCCAGCTTCATTTGCCTTCTAACTGAGATTTATCCCAGGTTTAAGGCACTCTGACTGGTTTGAGTAAATATTTCACAATGGCGATAGTGTGTTTCCCCTGAAGAGTAGCAATCACCATCCAATTAAAGCAAAACCCTCGTTTCCAATATATTTAGGCCACTCCAGCCCTAGAAACCTCACCAATAATCGAGACATCCAAAGCCCATCGTCCTTGAACCAGTGTTTCCAACCACATGGTCATTGGCCAAATGAATACTCAGAGTAACGAGGGGATCAGCTTTTAAAATTGCTCCCTGATTTGCTGAATTTTACGTATTTAAATTCATTGCTGTTTCAACCTGTTATTGTCATGAAGTCAGTCAGGTGGACCTCAGAGGATATGAGTTCCCTGATTGGGGCTGTTAATCTAATCCAATCAAGGAGCCCTGTCTGAAATAAAAGGATGGATAACAGGGATATTGAGATGTCAAATGTCCGAATCAACAAGAGGCTACGATGAAAGCTTATGTATTTGCAAATAAAGGGTGATTAATGACAGGATGCTGGTCTCTGAAGAGTGATATCACTTCCAGACATTTTGGTGTCAATGTGCATCAGGACCTTGGTCGCTTCACTTTCCACACTTTGACGCTCCTGCCCCTGTCCCACCCCAGTCAAACCCACAAACCAAGATATGCTTAAGTTGTTCCGTGACGCTCTTGACCCGAGGCACTTTTGATGCAATATACCATCCTGGACTCTGTGAAGTCAGGACTGATGATTCTGAAAAAGTCAGTCAATAGTTTTCGCTTTGTGCACTGGTGCTATTTGACATCAAAATAGCACCAAACTGACTTTATAAATGGGGGATTAAAAAAAAGGGGAGTTGGGAGTACATGTCCATTTGAGTACAATATTGATTGGCCAGAATGATATTGGACAGCAAGGGTTCAAAAATGAGAGGTTGAAATGACCCAGAATTGAATTCCTCAAATTGAGAAATGTCTGAGACGATTAAATGTTTCAAGAGAATAAAGGAAACCACTGGCACTGAATGGAACCAAAGGTTTCTTTTTGCCTCTTGATTTTGTACTAAGATAAGCATCTAAAAGTTTAGAGAAAGCCCGAATCTTTCCAAGACTGAAAGGAATGAAGAATCTCTTACATTTCTCTATATTATACTGCACAGACTATTTTGTGCTCATTCACTCACTGATCCTGTCCTTCTCCTTCACTGCGTGCCTATGTCCTTCTTGTGTTGAATTCTCCCACCTAACATCGTATTATCAGCAAAAGTAACACATGATCACATCATCTCAGTTATTGATAGAGATTATAAATGTCTGTGTCTCGAGTAATAGTCCTTGTGACACTCACGAGTGCCAGCCTGATATTCAGATGACATATTTATTCCTGCTCTCTGTTTTCTATCCTTTATCAGTCCGCACACCAAGTTCCATTTCCCCATCACTACAAGCCTCATTGACAACAATGACTCCCACAAAACATTTCCAGATTTTGACATTTCTGCATCCTTGTGTGTGCAAATCCGTCCCTGGCCTCACTGTTCTATTTCGCTTGAAACTGTTCCATCCCAACAACAGTCAAATGTTTTAGGTTTCTTCTGTGTACACGTGCAGTGTACCGAAGGGAAGTGAGAATATCTCATCCCTTTGTTTTGCATTGCAGACCATGTGTGCCTCAGAGCCAGCTCTGAAACATGTCCAGGACACTCTTATCCTGGTAGGAGGATATACAATCAATCTGTATTGATTGGAGCTTATGTAACCGTTAAGATGTTTTCTTCAGTGAGTTACTTGACATGTTTCAATTATTGCCTCAATTGGCGAAATTCTGTTCCATTCAAAAACTGCATCAGCACAAGGTGAGGAATTCTGTAGTGATGTTGGATTTATTAAACCAACGATCATCCCTTTACAAAACAGTGTCTAATAGCCATGAAGCCACATCCCAGTGTTGAGGAGACCGTTTCACAGAGAGACACTTAACAACCGGAATTTAATTTCCAAATGATCAAGTCAAGGGATGGACAACGCTGAAATGAAATGAGAGTTTAAAGTTCGACAGATGGTGTTGTGCTGTAAATGCTGGTATAGAGGGCAGCACAGTGGCTCAGTGGTTAGCCCTGCTGCCTTACAGAGAGAGCGGTGGGTCTGGGTGGGATACCCTTTGCAGGGTAAGTGTGGACTTGATGAGGCCATTGGCCAGCTTCCACGTTGTAAGGATTCTATCATTTTATTCAATATGATTTTTCCTCTGTTTGCCCCTGACCAATTGAGACATGTATCATCACATAAACCAAATAAATAAAATAAAAATAATCTGTGGCCACTGGGAGTTAACACACCGGTGTCACCTGTTTGTTCAAATTATTGAATAAATGAAGTGAACCACATTGTAATGTAACAGTCCCCCAGGCAATGCCAACAGGTATAAATGAAAGGCTTTGAGATTATATCACTTCGGCATTGAGTACAGAAAGATTGCCTGCGCACAGAGATTCAGGCAGAAAATGACGTTTTCATTTTATTATGTGCGTAAATTATTTTACATGACTCTTCCGATTGTAACAATCCCTGGTAAGTGCGGTACACCCATTGAATTTGTGTCAATCGGTCTGATGATCGGTTGCGTATTCACACTGACACTGACAATGGTACATGGGCATGTTGTGCCCAAAAGTCACATAGTGGCAGGAGCTTGGTAATTTATTATCAGATTACAGAGACCCTGTGGAATCCCCATCGTCGCAGATTCTGCAAGACTTGCCAGGGGAAGTATTCATCTCTTCTGAGAAGCTTCCAGAGAGTTTCACTGGAACTAAGGCAAGGAATCACTTTGGAAATGTGTAAGTGGCGGTATTTTATGTAGAGAGTGCAATATTATTGAATTTGAATTGGTTTCTGGTATTGAAGTGAATATACAGTGGCCTTCTCAGTACCTCCGAACTGTATAGTTAACTTGGAGTTATTTGTGTAATTGCAGCCATTTGTTTTATAAGTTGTGTTTGAAGTTTGGCGATCAGCTGAATGCCTTTGTGCACTAATGAGCTTTTGTTTATTTTTGATGCTTGCAACCCAGCATGGTATTAATGCAGCCTGAAAAAAACATTGTTGGTGAGTTCTGGAATTTGCAATTAAGGAAGAAACCCTTACTGAGTAAGCTTTACTTTCACTTTTATTACTTTTGTCATTTTTTTTGTTTCTGTGAAACTGAGTGGATATATAGATCTGTGCTCATGCAAATGAAACGAGAGTTTTCGTAAATGACATTACCTGGGAGCGAAACTTTTGTGTTGATCACACACAGTAGTGTTGGGACAAAAGAAAAGCTCTGAAGAAATTGGATAAAAGCTGAGTACGTTGATGCTCAGATGTGCGGTATCGCCAGGAAGAAATTGATGGCAATTCCAGTTGAGAATTGGCAGTCAAACGTCATTTAACCAAGTGATGGATATTGGGATTTTAGTGTGAATATTTTTCGAGGGCTGTTTTGTTTTGAACGGTGGCTCAGTGGTAAGCACAATTACTTCACAGCACCAGGGTCCCAGGTTCGATTCCACCCTCCGGTGACTGTCTGTGTGGAGTTTGCACGTTCCCCCCATGTCTGCGTGGGTTTCCTCTAGGTGCTCCGATTTCCTCCCACAGTCCAAAGATGTGCAGGTCAGGTGATTTGGCCATGTTAAATTGCCCATAGTGTTAGGTGCATCAGTCAGAGGGAAATGGGGCTGGCTGGGTGGGTTAAATGACTGGAGGCCTGTGAACAGTGGAGTGCCACAAGGATAAGTGCTGGGTCCTCAACGTTTCGTCATTTATATAAATGATTTGGATGCGAGTATAAGAGGTACAGTTAGTAAGTTTGCAGATGACACCAAAATTGGAGGTGTAGTGGACAGCGAAGAAGATTACCTTGGATTACAACAGGATCTTGATCAAATGGGCCAATGGGCTGAGAAGTGGCAGATGGAGTTTAATTCAAATAAATATGAGGGGTGCTGCATTTTGGGAAAGCAAATCTTACCAGGACTTATACACTTAATGGTAAGGTACTAGGGAATGTTGCTGAACAAAGAGACCTTGGAGAGCAGGTTCATAGCTCCTCGAAAGTGGAGTCGCAGGTGGATAGGATAGTGAAGAAGGCGTTTGGTGTGCTTTCCTTTATTGGTCAGAGTATTGAGTACAGGAGTTGGGAGGTCATTTTGCAGCTGTACAGGACATTGGTTAGGCCACTGTTGGAACATTGCGTGCAGTTCCGGTCTCCTCCCTGTCAGAAAATGTTGTGAAACTTGAAATGATTCAGAAAAGGATAACCAAGGATGTTGCCAGGGTTGGAGGATTTGAGCTATGGGGACAGGCTGAACAGGCTGGGGCTATTTTTCCTGGAGCGTCGGATGCTGAGGGGTGACCATATAGATGTTTAGAAAATTATGAGGGGTAATGGATAGGAAATATAGACAAAGTCTTTTCCCTGGGGTCGGGGAGTCCAGAGCTAGAGGGCATAGGTTTAAGGTGAGAACGGAAAGATATAAAAGGGACCTAAGGGGCAACCTTTTCACACAGAGGGTGGTGTGTGAATGGAATGAGCTGCCAGAGGAAGTGGTGGAGGCTGGACAATTGCAGCATTGAAAAGGCATTTGGATGGGTGTATGAATAGGAAGGGTTTGGAGGGATATGGGCCAGGAGTTGGAAGGTGGGATTAGATTAGGTTGGACCGAAGGGTCTGTTTCCATGCTGCACATCTCTATGACTGTATTTAGAAGGTGACAGTGCATTTGGAGTTCACTTCCCAGTCTGGATGGTGGCTTGAAGTGGCAACCCTCAACTTATTTAAAGGGAACTTGGATCTGCACCCGAAGTCTCGAAACCTTCAACGCTGTGGACCATGATTTGGAAAATGGAATCAGAAAGGTAGCCAGTTTACTCAATTGATACAGACGTGAATCACCTCTTTCAGTGCCATAGCTTTACTCCAGTTCTGTGGGATTGAAGTAAGACTGAGGAGTGTTAAAGTGAGTTTTGAGAAGATTTGTAGCTTAGGTTGAGTTTTTGGATGCAGGTTTGCTCGCTGAGCTGAAAGGTTCACTTCCAGATATTTCTTTACCCTACTAGGTAACATCTTCAGTGGGCCTCAGGCGAAGCAATGCAGAAAATTTCTACTTTCTATTTATATGCTTGGATATACCCAAAGAAACCCAACCATATAAATATAAAGCAGGAATTTTCAGCATTGCTTCGCCCGAGGCCCACTGACGATGTTATCCAGTAGGGTAATGAAACGTCTCGAAATGAAACTACATCCAGTGTTAAAGTGAATTCACTTGGTAGGCAGATTGGGCTGTTTCTGCGTTGTCCATTTCCAACATTGGAACACTGTAGAGAGTTAAACTGAATTCCAGATGACTATGGTTAATTTCTAGTTGTTGCCTGAACAAGTTTTTGGTTTCATATTTTTACAATGCATGAAGCAATTTTGCATGGCAAGGAATATTATTCACTAAGTTTAGAATATAATAATTAATCAATTTATTAGGGCAATATTGCTTACCTTATTTAGGTATTCTCATTACAAAACAAAGTTTTTTTTAAAAGACGTGTCATGAAGTCTTGTTCTGTCTGTGAACTACTGAGTATTTGTATTATCACCTCCCATGTTAATTGCACCTGACATGATTAGAACACAATAGAGTCAGAATAAACTGATTTTTTCTTGGGTTGTCCCTTTCGTGATGTAACCAAACTTTCTCGGCTCTGTTAGCATCCTCCGTCAAATCATTCCATCTGATCAAGTGCAACAACTCATGTTTTTGTAATATATTAATCAGAACATTCCAGGCAAACCGATATGGAGGACGGAAAAGACTGCAGCTGTAAGTGCCGCTCCCTTAGTTGTAGCATTTTACGTGTCAGAGCTGACTTTCACGAATTTCTGGAAGACTTTGTTTTATAAGTTGGACCATTATTTTGGAAATTTGGGGAAAAGAAATATCAATGCAAGGCAATTTAAAAAGGAGTAAGATAGACGAAGTTGGAAACCACATTGTCAGCGAGAGAGAGAGAGAAAGAAAGAAACTATTACTGTTGTCTGACACAGCAATGAATCTGCACAGCTACTGCCTTTGCTGTTTGAGTGCATACGGTTCTGGCCACCGGAGAGCATCTGGGGAAAAAACCCCAGCAAAAATCACAGCTGCCCTTGGAGAAACTTGTGTGACAGCTCGCAGCACAGGAGCAGATAAGTCCATGGTTTTTATGTGTAGCGTTGCATTTTTCTTTTCGCGCAAGTCTACAATAATGAATAGACCGAGTTCTTTTTGGCTATTTGTTATATTGAGATCTGTCTCTTGATTAAAGTGTAAGAGTATAAGCTATTGGCAATAAGTTAGCACGGAGCGGTGTCTTTTAGAGCTCTAGTGCTGTGGTATCTTCTGGGTCTGTAGATTATTGAGGTGCAAAGATGACTTTTAGTGGACTGATAAACTTTTCCTGACGGATGTGGGAGGTTAGGGAAAGCTTCCATTTACTGAAGATTATGTCGACAGTAAGTCTGTTTTGGTTGTGAATCCTATCAAGTCGCCATGGATCGATTGGAGAAGCAGTCAGAGGTAAAGGGGAATTTACAGGAGGTAAGGGGTGTGACGGCTCGCATTTACAGGAAGAGGGGAAAACCGCAGACACAGTCATGTAGATGGGACACCTCCAGGAAAGGTTGGACAGGGAGGTGGATAGTATAGGAGTCTCTGGTAGCCATCGCCATCTTAAACAAGTATGCTGCTTTGTCGGGAGTGATGGACTCTTAGAGAATGTGGCATGAACAGCCAGATTTCTGACACCAAGACTGGCTCTAAAGTATAACAGGGGCACGCCAGGTTCCAAGTGATCAGTTATGATAAGGTACTGTCCAGTCAGAGGCACAGACAGACGTTTCCACGACAAACATTGAGAAATCAGAATAGTGTGTTGCCTCGCTGGTGCCAAGATCAAGGATATCTCGGAGAGGGTGCAGAATGTTCTCAAAGGAGAGAGGGACCTGCAGGAGGCCATGTGCACAGTGGAACTAATGATATACGAAGGGAAAAGGATCAAATTCAGAATGTGGAATATAAGAAGTTCGGCAGTAATTTAAAATAACGTGCATGGAGGGAGTGATTTTGGATTACTCTCGGTGCCACGAGCTCGTGAGTGGAGGAATTGGAGGATAGAGGCTGAGGAGCTGGTGTCACAGAGAAGGATACACTCTTTGGTTTCATTGGAATCTCTGCTGGAGTAGAAGTGACCTGTATAAGGAGGACGGATTGAACCTGAATTGAAAGGCGGCTAACACACTGGCAGGGAGATTTGCTCGAGATGCCCAGGAAGATCTAATCTAATAAGGTTGTGGAGTGTTGGGAATGTGGGCAGTGTGTGGGGCCCAGGGAGATAGTGAGGGTGGAGATTAGTCTGATATTGAAGCATTTGCAAAATGGAGGAGGTCAAACAGTCAGGGCTGTAGAATACAAAAGCTGTCGTAAGGAAAGAAAGGGAGCCAAGAGAAGAGGGAATTTGTGTTTTTGATAATGGATAACATTACAGCTGTAATTTGACAGGATATTCTTGTGATTATGTCCTGGGAAGATATTTGTGTGGACCTGAGAAATAAGAAAAAGATGATCACCTTATTGAGATTGCATTATTGACCCGCGAGTGGTAAGTGGGAACTCAAAAAATATTCGAAAGGAGATATCAGTTATCTGTAAGAATAATAGAGTGGTATAGTAGGGAATTTTAACATTTCAAACACAGTGTTGAACAGCCAGAGTGTTAAGGGTTGAGATGGAGAGGAAGTTGTTCAGTGGTGAACAAGAACATTTTCTGATTCAGTATGCAGATGTAGGTCCTCGTGCAGGCTCAAACCTTGACTTACTCTCAGGAAATAAGGCAGAGCAGGTGACTAAGGTGTCAGTGGGGGGCACTTTGTGGCCAGCGACCATAAATCTATTAGATTAAAAATTGGCCAATTGTGACAGTGCCTGGCAAGAACTTTCAAAAGTTGTCTGCATGGAAATGTGTGTAGGTGAAGCGATGGTTAGAAAATGAGAAGACTTCAAAAATGAGATAACAATGGTCCAGAGACAGTGAGTTCTTGTTCGGCTGAAAGGCAAGACTAGTAGGTGCAGGAATGCTGGATGATGGGAAAAATTGAGGTTTTGGTAAAAAGAAGGATGCAATGTCAGGGATAGACAGCAGAGACCGAGTCAATACTTATAAGAGTATGAGGGGAGTTGGAGGATACTTAAGAGGGTATGGATGTAGGTTTGCTCGCTGAGCTGGAAGGTTCAGTTTTAGACATTTCGTCACCATACAAGGTAACATATTCAGTGAACCTCCGAATGAAGCACTGGTGTTGTCGCTGGCTTCCTATTTATATGATTGAGTTTCCTTAGGTGGGTGGTGTCATTTCCTGTGGTAACATCATTTCCTATAGTGATGTTCTTTTTTTAAGGTTTGGTAGATATTCTCAAAACTCGTAAACTTAAGAGGGAAATCGGCAGGGCAAAAAGCGGACATGAGATAGCTTTGACAAAAAGGATTAAGGAGAATCTGAACGGATTTCATAAATATATTAAGGACAGAATCGTCACGCAGGAGAAAATGGGACTCCTGAAGCATCATGTGGCAGCCTGTGTGTGGAAATGCAGGAGATGTGAGCAATAGTAAAGAAGCTTTTTGCATCTTTGTTTACTACGCAGAAAGGCATGGTAGATACAGAATGATATGGAAACAGATGGTGACATCTTGAAAAATGCTCATATTGCACCAGATGCGATGCTGGATATCTTAAAAATCATGAGGTTGGATAAATTCCCAGGAGCTGATGAGGTGTCCTCTCAATCTCTTTGGGAAGCAAGGGAAGTGATTGCTGGAGGACTTGTTGAGATATTTGTATCATTGACAGTAGGTGAGGCGGTGGAAGACTGGAGGTTGGCGAACATAGTGCCAGTATTTAAGAAAGGTGAGAAGGTACAGCCAGGGCAGTGTAGACTGGTGAGCCTGACATGAGTGGTGGGCAAGCTGTAAGAGTGAATCTGCAGGGACAGGATTTACATGTATTTGGAGTGGCAAGGACTGATTAGGGGCAGTTGACATACCTTTGTACATGCGCTATCATGTCTCACCAACTTAACTGAGTTTTCTGAAGAAGTATCAAAGAGGATTGATGAGGCAGAACAGTGGATGTGATCGATATGGACTTCAGGAAGGTGTTCAAACTGGTTTGTCATGGTAGACAAATTCGTAAGGTTAGCTGGCATTGAACTCAGGAAGACCCAGCTATTTGGATACAAAACTGGCTTGTCGGTGGAAGACAGAGAGTGATGGTGTCGGCTCGCATTTCAGAATGGAGGCCTGTGACCAGTGGTGTGTGAGTGGAATTGATGCTGGATTCACAGCTTTTTGTCATTGATATAAATGATTTGAAATTGACAACTTACATTCTAGTTCGTAAGTTTGCAGATGACACCAAATATAAAGTGAGATTTGACAGGAAAGAAGGTTGATGACATGAACCAATGATCGGAGGAGTCGCAGATAGAGTTTAATTTAGATGAATGTGAGGTCCTGCTCTTTGAAAGGCAAATCAAAGCAGGGAATATATAGTTATCGGCATGGTCCTGGGCATTGTTGCTGAACAAGGAGACCTTGGAGTGCAAGATCATAGATCCTTGAAAATGATTTCTGTGATAGAGAGGTTGGTGAAGACGGTGTTTGGTATACTTTCCTTTACTGATCAGAGCATTGAGTATAGGAATTGGGAGATCATGTGGCTGTGCAGGACATTGGTTAGGCCACGTTTAGAATATTGTGTGCAGTTCTTGTCTTCCTCCAAGAATGTTCGAAAATTCGAATAGGTTCAGAAAAGATGTTGCCCAAGGTTGGAATATTTGAAGTACAGGGATAAGCTGAATTCGCTGCAGCTGCTTTCACTGGAGTGTCGTAGCCTGAGGTGTCACCTTCTGCAAGTTTATGAAATCATGAGTGGCATTCAAAGAAATAATAGAGAAGGTCTTTTCTCTGCTATGGAGGAGTCTAGAACTAGAGGGCATTGGTTTACAGTAAGAGGGGATAAATTTAAAAGGAACTGAATGGGCACCTATTTCATAGTGTGGTTGTGCAATGCATTATCAGAAGAAGTGGTGGTGGCTAGGACAATTACATAATTTAGAAGGTATCTGGATGGATAGATAAATAGAAACGGTTGAGAGGGATACATGGGCAAATGAGACTGGACTAATTTGGGAGATATGTTTGGCATGGGTAATTTGGACTCAAGTGTCTGTTTCCATTCTATACTACTCCATGAGTCTAACCATGGCCGGAATGCTAAGAACAATCTCACAAATGTTCCATAGCAGTTGAATATCAACACTTCAAATGTGACTTCGCTTTTTGAAATGAATCCCTGCCTTTTTGCTGCAATGATAGGGTTTTGTGCGCAGGGAGAAATCTGAGATGACGTTTTGGGTTCAGTGACCCATGTTCAGATGAAGATGTTCTGATGAAGCATGATTCCATTCACCCTGTTTCTCTCTCCACAGATACTGCCATACTTGTTGGGTTTTGTTTTGGTTCATGATTTCAGCATTCAAAGCCTTAATTTATTTCATTAAAATGCTTCACTTTCAAACCTGCCTCTCGGAATGAATTCTTCGAATCACAGTCCAGACTGTATAGGAGAGAGCCTTCGGTCCATCCAGTTTGTGCTAACAAAGCTACACAATATCTACACTCATCCCAGCTCCCAGCGCCATACTCATAGTCTCGAATACTATGATGCTTCAAGCGTTCATCCAGGTTATTGTTAAAGTTTGTGACGTTTCTTGCTTCTGCAACTCTCTCAGGCACTGAATGATCAGACATCCACCACTCTCTGGTGAACGCCTCTTCCTCAGATCCCGCGAAACTCTTCCCTGTCACCTTAAAGGTATTCCCCCTGCCATCTGACAATTCCCTGCCAACCCTTAGTTAAACACAGGAATGAGCAGCTTCAAATTGGGTCAGGTCTTTGGAGCTGTCATGTTCAATCTTAACATCGGAACCTTCCCAACTGCCCCAGTTATATGCGAACATCGTATATTGCTATCTGTGCTGACGTAGAGAAGCTTGATCAGTAATTTCCAATTTGCATTTTACTTCCTGTTTCTTTCAGTTAATTGCCTGGTGATTTTGGTTCTTGCACGGGGAAAGTGTGGCCTCTCTAACTGCACAACGCACTGCCTGTTGGCTATGGCAACGTCGGATCTACTGTTTGTTCTCACTGACATCATACTGTGGAAACTCAAATTCTTTGATATGCCAGTGTGTTTTCTGAATCTCATCTCTGTGTGCCGTCCTGTCTATGTCATGGCTCGTGCAGCAACAGACTGTTCCGTCTGGTTCACTGTCCTTTTTACCTTTGATCGTTTTGTGGCCATTTGCTGCCTGAAAATGAAGAGAAGATATTGGACAGAAAAAGCCTTGGTTGTGGCTTTGGCTGCAACTGGCATTCTGCTCTTTTCAAAAAGCATTCCCTTTAATTTTCGCTTTGAACCTGGGAGTATAATTAACAATGTTCGGTGGCACTGCCGAATAAAATCAAGTTATTTTACAGATCTCAGGTGGCTGGGATTCAGGTGGTTTGATATCATTTTAACCCCTTTGATCCCATTCATGTTAATTCTGTTGATGAATACTCTGACGATAAGACACATTTTATTGATCAGTCGAGTCCGCAAGAGCCTGAGGGGTCAGAGGAAGGGAGAGGGTCACAAAGACACAGAGATGGAGAATCGGAGGAGGTCAGTGATTTCCCTCTTCACCATATCCATGAGCTTCATACTTCTGTGGACAGTGCACGGTTCAAACGTCTTATACTTTCGCATTAAAGGAACATATCGCTGGAACTACAGTTCTATAAAGGATTTTACGTACATTTCCGAAATGCTGAGGGATTTAAGCTGCAGCACGAACACATTATTTTGTGCAGTGACTCTGTCCAAGTTCAGAGCAAAGTTCAAGAATGCGGTGCAACAATTGGTTACATAAATTCTTCACTTCATGACTCAGCAAAATAACTGGGGCAGTCCCCAGGCACCTGCAGTGTTCCCAGTGCAGGAATTGCATATGTGCAGACAGAATTTCATCAACGCAATCACATGGACTGAGTTGAACACCCTGCAGTGAATGGCGAGGGTCGAAGCAAGATGGGTCACCATTTACCATGGTCAGGTACACGATGCTATCCCTGATTGACTGACGGATTGACACACACATGGAGACACACAGACAATGAGGATCAATAGGCTATTCAGCCCTTCTAAACTGGTCCACCCGTCATTCCAAAACATCGCAGCTCATCCAATTCTGAAGTATAATCCACATTCCTGTCTGCTCCGGATAATGATATCAATCTCCCAGGCTTAACAAGAATCCATCCACCTCAATTTTAAGGAGTATTAGAAGACGTAACAAAGGGACAGCAGGTAAGGCAACAAGGGACAACTCTCAGGTGCAGGGGAGGTTGGCAAGAGGCTGGAGGAGTT
The DNA here is from genome assembly GCF_037043375.1 of Chiloscyllium plagiosum. NCBI lineage: Eukaryota > Metazoa > Chordata > Chondrichthyes > Orectolobiformes > Hemiscylliidae > Chiloscyllium > Chiloscyllium plagiosum. The sequence goes on along the minus strand of NW_028270178.1, from coordinate 31,221,756 downwards.
ATTCCAAACGATGGACTGGCTTTGAGCGATGGACTCATCTGGAACGTTGATTTTTCACAGTCAACCCTGAGAATGAGTGATAAAGTCCGGCAGCAGGGGTTTCTGCATTTCCCCTGCAGGGGAGGAGAGGGAGGGACAGGAACATGTCATTCCTGCATCATGATCATTGTCAGTCTCTGTCTGTTCGCTGGCAATAAACATTTTATTACAACAAAAGAAAGTCTCGGTCTGCTGATGGTCCCTGTATCTAACTGTTTCTTGCTCCATTCACATTTGTTCATTTTTGACAGGGTTTCGTGAGTCCCCCTCATGTTTACTTCCACCACAGGGATATTGCCTTCTCTCTCTCTCTCCGCCTCTTTCTGCATGTTGTTTTCTCTGTCCCTCTCTTCCTCTCTTTCTCACTCTCTTTCGCTATGTCTGCATTTCTCTCTCCCCATCTCTAAATTTCTTGCTGTCAGTCTCTCTCTGACTCTATCCCTCTACCTCTGTCTCTCTGTCTGTCCTTGTCTCTGTGTCTCATGTTCTCTCTCTCTCTACGTCACGCTCTGTTTCTTTCTCACACATTGACCACATCAGACACGTGTTCTCTCAGTTTAACACTTCCTGCCGTGAATTGGCTGAAACCACTTCTATGTCTCTCCTTTCACTGAGTTTATCTGATGAGGTGATTTTGGAAAATACAAAATGCACAGGCGCATCCAACAATACCTTGGCATAATATTAGTTACATTTCTGTAAATGTAGTGTCCCTTCGTCTTCTGCACTTTGACTGTCTCCCTCTCTCTCTCCCTGTCAATGTGCGGGAGTTTGTGTTTCACTTTCCGTCTGTGAGGGTCTCTGAGTGTTTCTATGTTTCACTGCCTTTGTGGGAGTTTCACTCTGTGTGTGTGCCCACAGGTTTTGTCTTTGGATATGTCCATGTGACACATTGTGACTTAAGTTCTGCCCCCGTGTGTTGGTTTCCCTTTGTGTGTGACATGGAGATTTATTTTGGTGACTGCATATTGCGGTGTTTATGTGTTTGTGTATGTTAGTCAGTCTGTGTGGGAATGTTTCTGTGACAGTGAGTATGTTCGTGTGGCTGTTTGATACTGTGACAGTGTGAATGTGTATCTGCGTGTGTTTTGACATTGCATCTGTTGTGTTTGTGTCTGTGTATGCAGTGTCTGTGTGGTTAACATTCCTTTGACAATGAATTTTAGAGGGCATAGATTTAGGGTGAGAGGGGAAAGATATTAAAGAGACCTAAGAAGCAACGTTTTCACGCAGAGGGTGCGACGTGTATGGAATGAGCAGCCAGAGGAAGTGGTGGAGGCTGGTACAATCGCAACATTTAAGAGGAATTTCGATGGTATATGAATAGGAAGGGTTTGGAGGGATACTGGCTGGGTGCTGGCAGGTGGGACTAGATTGGGTTGGGATATCTGGTCGCCATGGACGGGTTGGACCGAAGGGTCTGTTTCCATGCTGTACATCTCTATGACTCTATGACTCGACTGTCAGCATGTTGTACTGGTTGCTGACTTTGTATGTGTGTTTCTCTGACGTTCAGTGCATTATTGTGGGAGTGGGGCTGTGTCTCTAACTGCCTGTGCTGCTGTTTAAGCAGTTGCGTGTGTTGTTTGTACTGTGTTTTCCTCCCTGTCCATGTGTCAGGATCTTTCTGTGTCCCCAGCAGGATCTCTTTGTTTGCCACTCTGTGGGCGTGTCTCTGTTCGCTTCTGATGTCTATATATAATTGTATAATGTGGTTCTGTAACTGTGTTTAACTGTGCTCATGTGTGTAGACAAATGTTTCTGTAAGTTCTTGCATATTGATGTGCAATGTGTCTCAGTATGACTTCCGTTCTATATGTGTGTGGGGATGTGTGTGTGATTATGTGTCTGTGTGTAAATGTGTTTCTTTATTTGGGATGACTTTTTATGTGTACATCTGTGTGTTCTGTATCTCTGTTGGTCTGTTTGTATATCTTAGTCTGACTGTTTTTCTGTCTGTGGATGCGTGTGCATTCTTTGTCTGTAAGTAGGCGTGTTCCTATATATCTCAGTATGGTGGTATTTCTGTGTGGGCGTGTGTATGTGAAATTTGGGTGTGCTAATGTATCAGTGTGTAGGTGTAGTCACACAATTTAAACTGATTGTAATCCTCTGTGTGTTTGTGAGGGTGAGGGTGTGTTTCTATGTCACTCAGGATCGGGTTATACTTTTGTCTAGAGTTGGTTTCCCAGATCTCCGTTTGACTCTGTTTCTGTGCATGTTCGTGTGGTATGTGTGGAAAAAGGGATGTGTTCCTGTTTTTGTTTTTTTTCAGTATCTTTCTACGTCTCAAGGTGAGTGTATTGGGCGTGTGGGTGCACTTCTCTATCTGAGTGGCTTGTTTTTGCGAGTGTGTGCATGTGGGTGTCTTTCTGTGTCTCTCAGGACCTGGTTATATTTCTGTCTCGTCATAACACTCCCTCTCCTTAAAAAGGACGAATCAACCCTGCAGCAGGCCTCGGTGCACAGATTGCTCTTAATGGAGTATACGTGGGAACTTAGGAAAAATCCAAACATCAGTCTCTCCACCTCACAGCTACTGAAATCTGAACTGTTACTTCGGTTTAAAGACCTATTGTCTAACTAACTACACAAGGCAAGGTAATGATTAATGAGATGCAAGGCACTAGGAATCTTAAAGGACCATGGGAACTTGGGATACTTGCCCCCTGATCTCTGAATGTCGGAGGGCAGGTTAATACAATTGTTAAGACACCACGTGCCTTGATCAGTCGTGGTGCAAATTCTCGGTTAGGGAGGTCTTTCTTGAGTTTTGTAGGACGACATTCACTCACATGAACACAAGTATTCAAAATTCTGATGAGAGGTGGAAAGGGTGGAGACCTTTTAATAAGGGGAACAGGTCAGTTAGAAGAGAATGGTGACAATCTCTCATAGATAAAGATCCAGAAATTGTTCCCTCCAAAAACACGTCAATCTCCTCTTATGATTGGAGAAAGAAAAGCTACTCAGAGTACGGTGTCACCAGCAGAGCTGATGAACTGGGCATTGACACTGTCTAATGAGCCTTGATGTTTCTCTTTGGTGCATTTTGTGTTTGTGACACATTTCTGCTCCTGAGTGTCAATGGTGGAGGAAGTCGATGTTTGTAGTGTGATGTCAATCAACCAAGCTGCTTTATCCTGGGTGGTGTTATGGGTTGTGAGTGTTGATGGAGCAACATCCAAAAAGAAACTGGGGAGTATTTCGTTACACTTCTTACTTTCGCTTTGACTTTGGGGAGTCAGGAGGTAAGTTTCTTGCCGTGGTCTTCCTGGCTCTGACATCCTTTTGTAGCAGTAATATTCAAATTAATTATGACCAGCTATTTATTGGTGAAGTAGCTGAAGCTGTTTTGTCCGAGGACAGTACACCGTGGAATTTCTGTAGAGATGTTCTGGAGCTGAGCTAACTCTCCTCTAACAACGACAGCCACCTTCCTGTATGCCAGGTATGACAGGTACGAGCAGGGAGTGTGCCCCCGATTGTCCTTCAAGTGAATTTTAAGCGTGCCACAGGGATGTCAGCGTGTGTGACTCTCACCTCCTCTCTGGGATTCAGCTCTTGGCCCATGTTTGAAGCAAAAATGTCATACATAAACAAAAGCAGACATTTCTGGATTGCTCAGCATGACGGGCGGCATCTGTGGAGAGATATCAGAGTTAACACTTCGGGACTTGTGATGCTTTCTCAGAACCTGTCGCAACTTGCCTTCCCAACTATTTTTGTGTCAACTGCAAATTTGGAAACAGCACATTTTCTTCCTTTCTCCAACTCATTCATATACACAGTATTGCATTCTTCATATGTACAGCATATAAAGTATTCAGTATTGTTATATGTTGGAGCTGAGTGTGTCTGTACAAATATTGCTGTGTATCGGAGTTGATCATGTTTGAATGGAAATATTATTGTGCATTGTATCTGTTTGTGTTTATATCTAAACATTGTTTTGCTTTGGAGTTGTTCTAGTTTTAACATAAATATCGTTAAGCATTAGAACTGCTCATTTGTAAATCTAAATATGGTTGTGTCTGGAAACGGTTCCTGGTCATATTTGCTTCCTATATTCTATTTGAGTTGCTCTTGCTTTTATATTAATATTGTTGTATCTCAGTTATGTTGTTTTTTTATATAAATACCATGGTGTGTTGCGGCTGCACATCTGATTAACTTATCTGATTCTGTGCTGTGAACTTCGCCCAACAGTTCCTCCAAGATCAGTTATGAATTTCATTGTTTGTTAATTTTCCCAGATGCACACCGATGTCCAACGATACATGAATTCAAACAGCATAGGCTGTAACTGTGCAGATTCTCTCTCTCCTGAAATGACCTGACCATGTGCTTCCATCGTCTTTCTTCTCCCTTTTAAACTGCTGTTGTTTTGATTTTTTTTTCCAAAGTTCCAAAACAATGCAACAGCACATGGATCCAATTGCTGCTCCTGGAATTCGAGGAAATCACCTCCAGCACCTAAAATACCTCAAAAAAGGAGCAACTGTTACAGGCAGAAAATTTTCCGGTCCTCCATCTTGGATTACCCCGAATCCTCTTGGAAAATAAGGCAGGGCAGGTGACTGAGAGTCAGTGGGAGAACACGTTTGGACCAGCGACCATAATTCTATTAGATTTAAAATAATGATGGAAAAGGATAGACCACATCTAAAAGTTGAAGTTCTAAATTGGAGAAAGGCCAATTTTGACAGTATTAGGCAAGAACTTTTGAAAGCTGATTGGAGGCAGATGTTCACAGGTAAAGGGTCGGCTGGAAAATGGGAAGCCTTCAGAAATGAGATAACGAGAATCCAGAGACAGTATATTTTGGTCAGTGTGAAAGGAAAGGCTGGTAGTTATAGGGAATGCTGGAGGACTAAAGAAATTGAGGGTTTGGTTAAGAAGAAGAAGGAAGCATATGTAAAGTATAGACAGGATAGATCGAGTGAATACTTAGAAGAGTATAAAGGAAGTAGGAGTATACTTAAGAGTGAAATCAGAAGGGCAAAAAGGGGACATGAGATAGATTTGGAAAAAAGAATTAAGAAGTTTTTACAAATACATTAAGGACAAAATGGTAATTAGGTAGAAAATAGTCTCCCTCAAAGATCAGCAATGTGGCATTCGTGTGGAGCCACAGACAATGGGGAGATACTAAATGAGAATTTTGTATCAGTATTTACTGTGGAAAAGGATATGGAAGATATCGACTGGAGGGAAATAGATGGTGACATCTTGCAAAATGTCCAGATTTCAGAGGAGGAAGTGCTGGATGTCTTGAAGCGGGTGAAGGTGCATAAATCCCCAGGACCTGATCAGGTGTACCAAGGACTCTGTGGGAAGCTAGATAAGTGACTGCTGGGCCTCTTGCTGAGATATTTGTATCATCGATAGTCACAGGTGAGGTGCTGGAAGATAGGAGTATGGCTAACGTGGTGCCACTGTTTAAGAAGAGTGGTAAGGATAAGCCAGGGAACTATAGACTAGTGAACCTGATGGGCAATTTGTTGGAGGGAATCCTGAGGGACAGGATGTACATGTATTTGGAAAGGCAAGGACTAATTAGGGATAGTCAACATGGCTTTATGAGTGGGAAATCATGTCTCACAAACTTGATTGAGTTTTTTGAGGAAATAACAAAGCTGACTGATGAGGGCAGAGCGGTTGATCTGATCTATATGGACTTCAGTAAGGCTTTCGACAAGGTTGCCCATGGGAGACTGGTTAGCAAGGTTAGATCTCACAGAATACAGTGAGAACTAGCCATTTGGATACACAACTGGCTGAAAGGTAGAAGACAGAGTGTGGTGGTGGAGGTTTGTTTTTCAGACTGGAGGCCTGTGACCAGTGGAGTGCCAAAAGGTTCGGTTCTGGGTCCTCTACTTTTTGTCATTTACATGAATGATTTGGATGCGAGCAGAAGAGTACAGTTCGTAAGTTTGCAGATGACACCAAAATTGGAGGTGTAGTGGACAGTGAAGAGGGTTACCGCAGATTTCAACAGCATCTTGACCAGATGGGCCAATGGGTTGAGAAGTGGCAGATGGAGTTCAATTCAGATAAATGTGAGGTGCTGCATTTTGGGAAAGCAAATCTTAGCAGGACTTATACACTTAATGGTAATGTCCGAGGATGTGTTGCTGAACAAAGAGACCTTGGAGTGCAGGGTCATAGCTCCTTGAAAGTGGAGTTGCAGGTAGATAGGATAATGAAGAAGACGTTTGGTATGCTTTCCTGTATTGGACAGAGTATTGAGTGCAGGAGATGGGAGGTCATGTTATGGCTGTACAGGATATTGATTAGGCCACTGTTGGAATATTGCATGTAAGTCTGGTCTCCTTCCTATTGGAATGCTGTTGTGAAACTTGAAAGGGTTGAGAAAAGATTTACAAGGATGTTGCCAGGATTGGAGGATTTGAGCTACAGGGACAGGCTGAACAGGCAGGGGCTGTTTTTCCTGGAGCATCGGAGGCTGAGGGGTGACCTTATAGAGGTTTACAAAATTATGAGGGGCATGTATAGGGAAAGTAGTCAAAGATTTTCCCTGGCGTCGGGGAGTCCAGATGTAGAGGGCATAGGCTTAGGGTGAGAGGGGAAAGATATAAAAGAGACGATGAGGCAACGTTTTCACACAGAGGTTTTACGTGTATGGAATGAGCTGTCATAGGAAGTGGTGGAGGCTGGTACAATTGCAACATTTAAGAGGCATTTGGATGGGTATATGAATAGGAAAGGTTTGGAGGGGTATAGGCCGGGTGCTGGCAAGTGGGACTAGATTGGGTTGGAATATCTGGTCTGCATGGACTTGTTGGACAGAAGCATGGAAACACACTGTACATCTCTATGACTCTATGCACATGTTCATGTTTGAATAATTTTCCGTTTTTGAAGTGTTAACGTTTATATATGAAAATGGTTGCATATTAAATTTGGAATGAAACTGTTCATCTTTCTGTACATCAATTGTGTTTTAGAATTGTTCACATTCATTTTTAAATATTGTGCATGAGAACTGTTCATGTCTGTATGTAAATATTGTTGTATAGTGGATCGGTTCCAGTTTATATATCAAAGTTGTGAATTGGATCGGTTCAAGTTTATAGAACATAAAACATAGAAATTACAACAATACAGCACAGAATAGGCCCTTCAGCCCACGATGCTGTGCCAAACATTTGTCCTAGCTTAAGCACCCATCCATGTACCTATCCAATTGCCGCTTAAAGGTCGCCAATGATTCTGACTCTGCCACTCCCACAGGCAGCGCATTCATGCCTCCACCACTCTCTGGGTAAAGAATCTACCTCTGACATCCCCCCTGTACCTTCCAACCTTCACCTTAAATTTATGTCCCCTTGTAACACACTGTTGTAACCGGGGAAAAAGTTTCTGACTGTCTACTCTATCTATTCCTCAGATCATCTTATAAACCTCTATCAATTCACCCCTCATCCTTCGCCGTTCCAATGAGAAAAGGCCTAGCACTCTCAACCTATCCTCGTACGACCTATTCTCCATTCCAGGCAACATCCTGGTAAATCTTCTCTGCACCCTCTCCAATGCTTCCACATCTTTCCTAAAGTGAGGCGACCAGAACTGCACACAGTACTCCAAATGTGACCTAACCAAGGTCCTGTACAACGCAACATCACTTCACGACTCTTGAATTCAATCCCTCTGCTAATGAACGCTAATACACCATAGGCCTTCTTACAAGCTCTATCCACCTGAGTGGCAACTTTCAAAGATCTATGAACATAGACCCCAAGATCCTTCTGCTCCTCCATCTTACTAAGAACGCTACCGTTAACCCTGTATTCAGCATTCTTATTTGTCCTTCCAAAATGGACGACTTCATACTTGACAGGGTTGAACTCCATCTGCCACTCCTCAGCCCAGTTCTGCATCATATATAAAGTCTCTTTGCAGCCTACAACAGCCCTCCTCACTATACACAACTCCACCAATCTTCGTATCATCTGCAAATTTACTGACCCACCCTTCCACTCCCTCTTCCAAGTCATTAATAAAAATTACAAACAGCAGAGGACCCAGAACTGATCCCTGCGGAAATCCACTTGTAACTGGGCTCCAGGCTGAATATCTACTATCTACCACCACTCTCTGACTTCGACTGGTTAGCCAGATTTCTATCCAACTGGCCAAATTTCCCTCTATCCCATGCCTCCTGACTTTCCGCATAAGCCTACCATGGGGAACCTTATCAAATGCCTTACTAAAATCCAAGTACACTACATCCACTGCTCTACCCTCATCCACATGATTGGTCACCTCCTCAAAGAATTCAATAAGACTTGTAAGGCAAGATCTACTCTTCACAAATCCGTACTGGCTGTCCCTAATCATGCAGTGTCTTTCCAGATACTCATAAATGGTATCCCTCAGTACCCTTTCCATTACTTTGCCTACCAGTAAGACTAAATGGCCTGTAATTCCCGGGGTTATCCCTATTCCCTTTTTTGAACAGGGGCACAACATTCGCAACTCTCCAGTCCCCTGGTACCACCCCCATTGACAGTGAAGACGAAAAGATCATTGCCAACGGCTCCGCAATTTCCTCTCTTGCTTCCCACATAATCCTAGGATATATCCCATCAGGCCCGGGGGTCTTGTCTATCCTCAATTTGTTCAAAATGCCCAACGCATCTTCCTTCCTAACAAGTATCTCTTCTAGCTTACCAGTCCGTTTCACACTCTCCTCTTCAACAATACGGTCCCTCTCGTTTATAAATACTGAAGAAAAGTACTCAAGGACAAGTTCCACATTTCCACGCCATCCTTCCCTGACAGCCTATGCTCCCAACTTATGCTCCTCAGATCCTGTCTTACAGCATCGTATTTACCCTTCCCCCAATTGTAAAACCTACCCTGTTGCACGCACCTATCTCTCTCCATAACCAAGGTGAAAGTCACAGAATTGTGGTCATCATCACCAAAATGTTCACCCACTAACAAGCCCATCACTTGTCCCGGTTCGTTACCAAGTACCAAATCCAATATGGCCTCCCCTCTGGTCGGACAATCTACACACTGAGTTAGAAAAGCTTCCTGGACACACTGCACAAACATGCCCCATCCAATCTACTTGATCTAAAGAGCTTCCAATCAATATTTGGGAAGTTGAAATCGCCCATGACTACTACCCTGTGGCTTCTGCACCTTTCCAAAATCTGTTTCCCAATCTGTTTCTCCATATCTCTGCTGCTATTGGGGGGCCTAGAGAAAACACCCAACAAGGTGACTGCTCCTTTCCTATTTCTGACTTCAGCCCATACTACCTCCAAAGGCAGATCCCCCTCGAAATGCCTTTCTGCAGCCGTTATACCATTTCTAATTAGCAACGCCACCCGCCTCCTTTTTTACCACCCTCGCTAACCTTACTGAAACATCTGTAACCAGGAACCTCCAACAACCATTCCTGTCCCTCTTCTATCCATGTTTCTGTGATGGCCACAACATTGTAGTTCTAGGTACCGATCCACGCCTTAAGTTCACCCACCTTATTTCTGATACTCCTTGCATTGAAGTATACACACTTGAACCCATCTCTGTGTCCGCAAGTATTCCCTGTCAGTGCTACCTTCTCCACAGCCTCCCTACATTCTTGGACATCCTGACAAACAGCTATCCTACTTGCTGGACTATAACTCCGGATCCCATCCTCCTGCCAAATTAAACCCCCCTGAAGAGTGCTAGCAAACCTACCTCCCAGTATATTGGTGCCCTTCTGGTTCAGGTGCAACCCGTCCTGCTTGTACAGGTCCCAGAATGCAGTCCAATTGTCCAAATACCTGAAGCCCTCCCTCCTACACCATCCTTGCAGCCACGAGTTCAACTGCACTCTCTCCCTATTACTTGCCTCACTGTCATGTGGCACCGGCAACAACCCAGAGATGACGACTCTGTCCGTCCTAGCTTTTAGCTTCCAGCCTAACTCCCTGAGCTCCTGAATGACCTCCCCATCCCTCTTCCTACCTATGTCGTTGGTGCCAACGTGCCCCACGACTTCTGGCTGCACACCCTACCTGTTAAGGATTCTGAAGACATGGTCCGAGACGTCTCTGACCCTGGCACCCTGGAGGCAACAAACCATCCGAGAGTCTCTCCCATGTCCACAGAACCGCCTGTCCGTCCCTCTAACTATTGAGTCTGCAATAACTAGCGGTCTCCTCCTCTCCCCCTTTCCCTTCTAGCCCTCAGAGCCGGACCCCGTTCCAGAGACCCGGTCACTGCAGCTTACCCATGCTAGGCCTTCTCTCCCAACAGTGTCCAAAGCGGTATACTTATTGTTGAGGGGAACGACCACAGGGGATCCCTGCACTGCCTGCTTCCTCCCCTTCCCACCTCTAACTGTTACCCAGCTACCTCTGTTCTTTGGCGTAACTCTGTCCCTGTAGCTTCTATCTATCACCCTCTCAGCCTCTCTTATGTATCAAAGCCTCTCAGCCATTTTATATATCAAAGTTGTGAATTGGAGCTGTTTCAGTTTATGTGTATAGCTGTTATTTTGTGTTGGAGCTGCTCCAGTTGGTATATAAATATAGTTGTGTATTGGAGCTGTTGCTGTTTATATGTATGTAATAGTGAATGTTAAAGTTGTGGCTGCCTCCTTCTTATCAGCAGTACTATATCTGATGTGTGGTTCGGCTGCTGAGCCCCTCCAGTGCTTTGGGGTGAATTTGCTGTTCCAGTGCCCGACAGTGGGACGGCAACAAAGAGCAGCAGCTCACACGTGTCTGCAGTTGATGGAATGCTCTGCACATGACAGCTGGTCTCTGGTTATTGTGGGGCAGAACACACATTGTGGAAGGGGGAACAAGAACTGAACAGCATCGGGGAAGATAGAGAGATGGTTCATGATTGTGAAACGGATAGAATTCAACAGACAGTAATGGGGTAGGATTAAATAGACAATAATGACGAGAGGGTTAAATAGAGAGTAACAGAGAGATGTTTACATAGAGGATAAGGGGATGGGTTTTAATGCAAAGTAATAGGGAAAGGTGTAAGTTGAGTTTTATAGAAAAAAACTGAATTTAGTTGAGGGAGGAAAGGGTTATTTCCAGGAAAAGGGGCAGGAATTAGTATCAAGTAGCGGGGAGAGGGTTAAGTCGAGTAATGTGAAGTACATTCAATATAAGGAAATAAAGATGGTGAAATGGAATGTAATAGAAACAAAATTGTAAACAGGGCAACTGGGAGATGGTTGAACACAGAAAAGGGAAAGAATCTAATATAAAGAAATGCGGGAAATCTAAATAGAGAGTAATGAGGTGAGGATTCAGTGTAGGAGGTTAGGGAGAGGTTTAAGTTCAGGGGAAAGGGGAGGGTTAAATACAGAGTGTAGAAGATTGAATAGAAAGTAGTAGCAAGAGGGTTAATTAGAGAACAATGGGGAGTACACTGAACACAGAGATGGTAAAAGATTGTGATGGACAGAGTTTAAATTTAGCGGGTTCAGTGGAAAGTAGTTATGAGAGGATTTAATGTAAACTAATACGAACATGATAAAATCACAAATAACAGAGAGGATTGAAAACAGGGTAAGAGAGAGGTGGTTAGATACAGGGGAATAGGAAGCATTGAACGTAGATAAGACAGGATTAAGGAAAGAGTAATGGGTGAGGACTAATGGCAGAGGATTAAATACAGGGCAGGGAATAGAGAGGACTGAATACAGATCACGGCTTAAATACAGAATAACAGGGAGTGTCTCAAATACAGAGAGCAAGAAGATGAAAGACACAGTAATCAGCAGAGAATTAAACACTGGGAAAAAGTGTGGGTTACATACAAGGGAACAGCGATACAAGTAAATGCAGATTAACAGGGAGAGGTTTGCATACAGGGAAACATAAATAATTAAATACATGGACATAGAGTGGCAAATTACAGGGCAATAGCGATCAATAAGTACAGGGTAAGGGAAACTATTTCTAGCTTTAATCAATTTGGGGCGGTGGTGGTGATGGTCACAGTCCTCTCTTCAAATTTCCAGACATCATCATTGAACGTTGGCGCTCACTGCGTCCATTCACACAATCAGGTGCGTCCATGTTGCACTGTCTCCCAGGACTACCTCTTCCCTCCTCACCGACTGCTCCCTCATTCACATACCAGTTGTCATTACAACCCATAATACCCTACTCCGCATGCCTTCCCTTTCCCTCCTGCCTGTGCTTTGTCATGTAGAACAGTATGGACTGACGTTATGCCCTTTTGCTATTCTTGTGCTCAGGAGTGGGAATGAAAGGCCTTCTGCTCTTCTTCTTTACCAATTCAGAATGGGCGAAAGTGCTTCTTCTATTTCCTCTGTATCATTCTCAAGAATGTTTCTTTTTTTAATTCAGTCACAGGATGAGGGCATCGCTGGCCAGCATCAGCATTTATTGCCCATCCCAAATTGCCTCGAGGGCTGTTAAGTGTCAAACACATTGTTGTACATCTGGAGTCACGTGTAGGCCTGACCTCTCGAAAAGGCATTAGCGAATCGACAAGCGACTGGGGGTTCATCATTAGACTCTTAAATTGTAGACGGACGTTGAATTGAAACTTCACCATCTGCCACAGTGGGATTTGAACTGGGGTCCCGAGAACATGACTGGGTGACCTGGCTAACCAGTTCAGCGATAATTCTGCCGGCCATCCTCTCTCCCTCTGAAAGAGGCTCCTCCTGTGTCACAGACTAGACAATGTGCTGAGTAAAAGCTATAAGAACTGTTAATGCTCTTAATGAGAAACAGAAACAAATTCCTGGAAGAAATCAACACATCTGCCAGCATCTATGCAGAGAAATCAGAGCTGAATGGCCTCCTGTACCAAAGTATTAGGCCAGAAAGGAGCTCAATGGCCTCGTTTTCCCAGGGATCATGCTGGAGAAGGAGTTCAATGGACTCCTCCTGTTCCTGTGGGACAGACCGGATGAATGGCCTCCTTTTAATCCAATATCGTTGAGTGTGTTCATGCCAACAGCAGACTCATTCAGTATTGAAAACTAAGAAAAGCTTTATCCCCGAATTTAAAAAAAAATGTCAGTCCGTGAAATGTCCAAGTCTCTGCCTATTTGTTCTCCGTATTTTAAATGAAGGCTGATTTCAGTGTTCCAAATATTACCCCTATTCACAGTCAATTAGTGGGATATGTTCGTGTGCATTTTACCCCTTTAACTAGTGAAATGGGCAGGCAAATGGCAGATAATATTGGAAGTAAGAAAGCGTCATTCTTTTTGGTAGAGATAATATAAATTAAGTGGCTGAATTCTGGTGGGGACTTAACATCAAGACTTGGAGGTGTATACTTCATTTTTGGAAAGTGACTGGGAGCGTTGAGCAGGTTTGTCAAATATAAGCCATCCAAAGTCGAATGGAATGCAAAGGAAAGGGGAATGTTATTTAACTTGTATAAATCAGTGCTTTGGACACCGCTGGGGGAAACAGCCCAGATTTGAACTCTTGAATATCATAAGACTTGCATTGGGTTAAACCTGAGCTCTGCCCACTCCAGCGCACAGAAATTTAGGCAGGATGTCAATGCAGTGGATACTGTGAAATGGCATGTTTTCTCAGTGGTTCGCACTGCTACTCCACAGCATCAGGGACCGGGGTTTGATTTTAACTTAGGGAGACTATCTGTGCACGTTCTCCCTGTGCCTGCGTGGGTTTTCTCTGGGTGTTCTGGTTTCCTCCAACAATCCAAAATATATGCAGGACCGCAAAATGTGCCAGGCTGAGCTGCTCATGGTGTTCAAGGATGTGTCGGTTAGGTGCATTCGTCATGGGTAAGTATAGGGCAGGGGAATGTGGCTGGGTAGTTTACTCTTCAGAGGGTAGACATGGATTTGTTGGGCTGAAGGGCCTAATTCCACACTTTCGGGATCGTATTCTAGGCTGTGGGAGGCGGTTAATAGTCATGGGAACTAAATAACAGGACAGTTAGCCCTGTTATTTAGTTTATAAAGTGGGTTATCATCTGAGTTCTGGAGAAAGGTGGCCTAATTCGTAGTCTCCCACATTAATGGTTGGAGAAACGTGAAGACCCTCTTTGAGGCTCCCTCAGACTTGAAGTAAAGAGTCAAGGGGAACACCAAGCGGATCTTTATTCTCAAAGGTCCTCAGAATGTGAGAGTGAAATGGGGACAACTGTCCAAACGACAGAAAAGCGTGCAGAATCTACTCCTGGTGCAGACGATGGGTGTCGATGTCACAGAGGATTTTCAGGGGGTGAAGAGCCAGAAAGCCTCACTCTTTACCTCCGAAGCCACCAAGATAATCTCCCGGTCCGGGGTCCACACTGTGGAGCAGGATGGGGCGCGCTCACGTTTGATCTTCGAGAAATCGCACATGGAGAGCTGGATGCTCAGTAGCCTGAAAGGGAGAAAAAAATCACTCTGTAACGTTATCTCAGCCTGACATCTTGTGGATAACCAAAACCCTTTGCTCCATATTACATGACATGAATCTCACAGATAGCGCAGCCTCCCGGTCATTACTTTCTATTGTGCAGGTTTTAAATGACACCATATGGGAGAGGCTGGACCAGCTGCAATCTCTGGAGGTGCTGACCAAGCCTCTCGACACCTTAGAAAAGAGTAAGACTCGCTAAAGTGATAGTTTATCAGCCCTGCTGTATTCAACTCTGTGAGAGTTGATTGACCAGGACCTGGTGAAAGGGGACAACAGGGAAATTGAGATGTTGAATATCTGACTCATTGACAGGTCACTGACAAAACTGTGCATTTGTAAATAAAGAGTGAATAATGACAAGATGCTCGACTATGAGCATTGATTTTATTCCCAGACATTGTTGGTGCTAATGCTTATCAAGATCTTGGGTTCTTCATGTTCCACACATTCCCACTCCAACCCCTGTCCCACCCTAGCAAACCCCACAACACAAGATGTCCTGAAGTTGTTCTGTGACATTCTTGACCCTCGGCACTGTTGAGAAAATATGCATCCTGGACTCTGGCTATTCAGAACTGATGATTTTGAAAGAGTCAGTCAGTCATGTTAGCTTTGTGCATGCTGCCATTTGAAGTTAACACAGCACTGCATTAACTTTATAAACAAGAAAAAAACCCAGAAACGAAATACTGGAGAATTGGGGCTCAATGTCCATTTGAGTGCAGCATTTATTCACCAGATTGATAGCTGGACAACAAGGGTTCAAATGTGAGGGGCTGTGATAACGCAAACCCATGGTTCAATTCCTTGAATTAAGAAGGGTCTGAGATGAGTAAAGTTTTCCAGAGAATAATGGAAACGTCTGGCGATGAATGGGCCGAAAGGCATCTTGTTGCCTCTTGCTTTAAGGTGAGAAAAATCATCTGAAATTTTGTCAATGGCCTAAAACCTTTCCAAGAGTGAAATGAATGAACAATGCCTCACATTTCTCTACATTATACTGCACAGACTATTTTGTCCTCTTTTACACTGAACCTGCCCTTTCCCTTCTCAGCGCTCCTACGTCCTCCTTGCCTATTACTGTCAACTTAATATTGTGTTATGATCAAAGGTAATGCATGATCCCATTATCTAAGTCATTGCGAGAAATTATGTCTGTATCGCCAGAAATGATCCTTGTGTCACTGACTAATACCAGACTGATATTATGGTAATGACATGTTTACTCCTGCTCTCTGTTTTTTGTCCTCTATCAGTCCTCACGTCAAGTCCCATTTCCCCATCTCGACGGCCCTTATTGACAACATTGACCCACCTCTCAATCATTTCCAGAATTGGACATTTCTGCATCCTTGTGTGTGCAAATCCCTCTCTGACCTCACTCCTCCATCTCGCTTGAAACTGTTCTATCCCATCATCCGTCAGATGTTTTAGGTTTCTTCTCTGTACATGTGCAGTACACTGCAGGTGAACAGAGAATATCTCATCCCGATGTCTTAGAGTCAGCTCTGAGATATGTCCAGGGCGCTGTTACCCTGGTAAGAGGTTCTGTATTGATTGGAGCTTATGTAACCGTTGAGGGCATTTTTCAGTGAGTTATTTTTACCTGCTTCAATTATTGCCTTGTGTGGAGAAATTATGTTCGAATCAGACACTGTCTGTGCTCAAGGTGAGGAATTGTATTGCGATGATGTTTTCATTAATACCGACAGTGTGTCGTCAGCATTAACCAACGATGATCCCTTCACAGAATAGTCGTTGGTAACCATGGAAAACACATCCCAGGGTTGAAGTGAATGTTTCTCAGAGACACACTTAACAACTGGGATTTAATTTCCAAATGATCAAAGTCAATGGGAGGACGACACTGGAATGTAATGAGAGTTCGATAGATGGTGTAGTGCTGTCAATGCTGGTAGAGAGGGCAGCAGAAAGGCTCAGTGGTAAGCCTTGCTGCCTCACAGAGAGAGCGGGTGGGTCTGGGTGGGATACCCTTTGCAGGGTCAGTGTTGACTTGGGCCCATTGGCCGGCTTCCATATTGTAAGGATTCGATTATGTTATTCAATATACATTTTCCTCTGCTTGTTCCTGACCGACTGAGATTTGCACAATCGTATAAACCACAGTTGTAAAAACAATCTGTGGCCACTGGGAGTTAACTCACCGCTGTCACCTGTTTGTTCAAATTCTTAATATAAATGAAGTGAACCACATTGTAATGTAACAGTCCCCCAGGCGACACCAACAGGTATAAATGAAAGGCTTTGAGATTACATCACCTCGGCATTGAGTACAGAAAGATTGCCTGCGCCCAGAGATTCAGGCAGAAAATGACGTTTTCATTTATTTACTTGCGGAAATTATTTTACATGACCCTTCCGATTGTAACAATCCCCGGTAAGTGCGGTACACCATTGAAATTGTGTCAGTCTGTCTGATGGTGGGCTTTGGGTTCACTCTGTCACTGACAATGATATATAGATAGCTTGTGCCCAAACTTCACACAGTGGCAGAAGCTCGGTAATTTATCGTCAGATTACAGGAACCCTGTGGAATCCGTGTCATCGCAGTTTCCACAGGAATTGCCTGGGAAATTATTCATCTCTTGTGAAAACCTTCCAGAATGCCCATTTCAATCGGAGATTACGGAGAGTTTCAATGGAATTAAGGCAAGGAATCACTTTGGAAACAGAGAGCGGTGATCGTCTATGTAGAGAGTGCAATATTAGTGAGTTTGTGTTTGGTTCTGATGTTGTAGTGAATAAGCAGTGGGCTTCTCTGTGCATCTAAAATTTATAGTTAACTTGGATTTATTTGTGTAATTGCAGCAGTTTCTTTAAAGATTGCGTTTGAAGTTTGGCGATGGGCTGAATGGCTTTGTGCACGAATGAGCTTTTGTTTAGTTTTGCTGGTTGCAACCGTACATGGCATTAATGGGACCTCAAAACTTTATAGGTGAGTTCTGGAATTTTCAATTTAGGAAGAAACCCTTACTGAGAAAGGTTTACTTTCAATTTTATCATTTTTGTCATTTAGTTTTGTTCCTGTAAGACCCTGGAACTGAATGGATACACAGATCTGTGCTCGTGCAAATGAAATGAGGGTTTTAGTAAACGACATTACCTTGGAGCGAAAGTTTTGTGTTGATCACAGACAGTAGTGTTGTGACAAACAAAAAAGCTCTGAAGATATTTTTTAAAGCTGAGTATATTGATGCTCCGATGTGCGGTAGCTCCAGTCATAAATTGACTGCAATTCCAGTTGAGAATTGGCAGTCAAAAGTCATTTAACCAAGTGATAGATACAAAGATTCTGGTGTGAATATGTTTAGAGGGTTGTGTTGTTTTGAAAGGAACTGGGAGTCGGGTTTTGTGTAATATGTGAAAGTCGTGGCCTTTCGTTTCATGTACGCGTTGTTTTGAGATGAATGAGAATTATATTTCTGTGTGTTCATTGCCTTTGAATCTGCTTTATAAGTACGTAGCTTGCTTTATTCTGTTTTACCGTCATTTCTTTAGCAATAAATTTCAATTTTTAATGAATGCAATATTTGCAGCATTGTGTGTTTACGATACAGCAAGAGATCACTTTGTTAAATCAACACAAACATGTGTCATCAGCTTGGATTTCTGTCAAGGATCTAGGCGTGTTTTATAATTAATCACCTGATATCAAAACAGAAGTGAGTCTGTTAAACACTTAGACTGTCTAAAACTGATAAACTACACCCAAACCTCAAATAAATTATGCCCAAACTATATCCGTTCCGATCCATCATATGCAACAGACGCTGGTCAGAGATTCACAATGAGATGTAATTCCATAGTATTCCTCCCAACATTACTACTCTCTCACTCAGAAAAGATGTTACGAGGTTTGGAATATTTGAAGTAAAGGGATAGGCTGAATACGCCGGGGCTGCTTTCACTGGAGTGTCGTATGCTGAGGTGTAACCTTCTGCAAGTTTATGAAATCATGAGTGGCATTGAAATAAATAATACAGAAGGTCTTTTCTCTGCTAAGGAGGAATCTAGAACGAGAGGGCATAGGTTTACGGTAAGAAGGGATAAATTTAAAAGGAACTGAATAGGCACCTATTTCATGGTGTGGTTGTGCAATGCATTATCAGAAGAAGTGGTGGTGGCTGGGACAATTACATAATTTAGAAAGTATCTGGATGGGTAGATAAATAGAAACGGTTGAGAGGGATACATCGGCAAATGAGATTGGATTAATTGAGGATATATGTTCGGCATGGTTAATTTGGACTCAAGTGTTTGTTTCCATTCTATACTACTCCATGAGTCTAACCATGGCCAGAATGCTAAAAACAATCGGACAAATGTTCCATAGCAGTTGAATATCAACACTTCAAATCTGACTTCGCTTTTTGAAATGAATCCCTGCCTTTTTGTTGCAATGAGAGGGTTTTGGGCGCAGGGAGAAATCTGAGATGACGTTTTGAGTTCAGTGTTCAGACGAAGATGTTCTGATGAAGCGTGATTCCATTCACCCTGTTTCTCTCTCCACAGATACTGCCATACTTGTTGGGTTTTGTTTTGTTTCATGATTTCAGCATTCAAAACCTTAATTTATATCATTAAAATGCTTCACTTTCAAACCTGCCTCTCGGAATGAATTCTTCGAATCACAGAACCAGACTGTATAGGAGAGAGCCTTCGGTCCATCCAGTTTGTGCTAACAAAGCTACACAAAATCTATCTCGTCCCAGCTCCCAGAATCATACTCATAGTCTCGAATACTATGATGCTTCAAGCGTTCATCCAGGTTGTTGTTAAAGTTTGTGACATTTCCTGCTTCTGCAACTCTCCCAGGCACTGAATGATCAGACACCCACCACTCTCTGGTGAACACCTCATCCTCAGATCCCGCGAACCTCTTCCCTGTCACCTTAAAGATATGCCCCCCTGCCATCTGACAATTCCCTGCCTACCCTTAGTTAAACACAGGAGTGAGCACATTCAAATTGGGTCAGGCCGTTGTTCAAACTTGACATCTGAACCTTCAGAATTGCCCCAGTTATATGCGAAAATCTTATATTGCTATCTGTGCTGACGTCGAGAAGCTTGATCAGTGATTTCCAATTTGCATTTTACTTCCTGTTTCTTTCAGTTAATTGCCTGGTGATTTTGGTTCTTGCACGGGGAAAGTGTGGCCTCTCTAAGTGCACAACGCGCTGCCTGTTGGCGATGGCAACGTCGGATCTACTGTTTGTTCTCACTGACATCATACTGTGGAAACTCAAATTCTTTGGAATGCCAACGTGTTTTCTGAATCTCACCGCTGTGTGCCGTCCTGTCTATGTCATGGCTCGTGCAGCCACAGACTGTTCCGTCTGGTTCACTGTCCTTTTCACCTTTGATCGTTTTGTGGCCATTTGCTGCCTGAAAATGAAGAGAAGATATTGGACAGAAAAAGCCTTGGCTGTGGCTTTTGCTGCAACTGGCATTCTGCTCTTTTCAAAAAGCATTCCCTTTAATTTTCGCTTTGAACCTGGGAGTATAATTAGCAATGTTCGGTGGCACTGCCGAATAAAATCAAGTTATTTTACAGATCCCAGGTGGCTGGGATTCAGGTGGTTTGATATCACTTTAACCCCTTTCATCCCATTCGTGTTAATTCTGTTGATGAATACTCTGACGGTAAGACACATTTTATTGATCAGTCGAGTCCGCAAAAGCCTGAGGGGTCAGAGGAAGGGAGAGAGTCACAAAGACACAGAGATGGAGAATCGGAGGAGGTCAGTAATTTCCCTCTTCACCATATCCATTAGCTTCATACTTCTGTGGACAGCGCATGGTTCAAACGTCTTGTACTTTCGCATTAAAGGAACATACCGTAGGAACTACAGTTCTATAAAGGATTTTACGTACATTTCCGAAATGCTGAGGGATTTAAGCTGCAGCACGAACACATTATTTTGTGCAATGACTCTGTCCAAGTTCAGAGCAAAGTTCAAGAATGCGGTCCAACAATTGGTTACATAAATTCTTCACTTAATGACTCAGCAAAATAACTGGGGCAGTCCCCAGGCACCTGCAGTGTTTCCAGTGCAGGAATTGCATATGTGCAGACAGAATTTCATCAACACAATCACATAGATTGAGTTGAACACCCTGCAGTGAATGGCGAGGTTCGAAGCAAGATGGGTCACCATTCACCATGGTCAGGGACACGATGCTATCCCTTATTGACTGATGGATTGTTACACGTGGAGACACACAGACAATGAGGATCAATAGGCTATTCAGCCTTTCTAAACTGGTCTACCTGTCATTCCAGAACATCGCAGCTCATCCAATTCTAAAGTGTAATCCAAATTCCTGTCTGCTCCAGATAATGATATGAATCTCCCAGGCTTACCAAGAATCCATCCACCTCAACTTTAAGGAGTATTAGAAGACGTAAGAAAGGGACAGCAGGTAAGGGAACAAGGGGTAACTATCAGGCGCAGGGGAGGTTGGCAAGAGGCTGGAGGAGTTATTCCAAATGATGGACTGGTGTTGAGCGATGGACTCATCTGGAACGTTGATTCTTCACAGACAACCCTGAGAATGAGTGATAAAGTCCGGCAGCAGGGGTTTCTGCATTTCCCCTGCAGGGGAGGAGAGGGAGGGACAGGAACATGTCATTCCTGCATCATGATCATTGTCAGTCTCTGTCTGTTCGCTGGCAATAAACATTTTATTACAACAAAAGAAAGTCTCGGTCTGCTGATGGTCCCTGTATCTGACTGTTTCTTACTCCATTCACATTTGTTCAGTTTTGACAGGGTTTCTTGAGTCCCCCTCATGTTTACTTCCACCACAGGGATATTGCCTTCTCACTCTCTCTCCGCCTCTTTCTGCATGTCGTTGTCTCTGTCCCTCTCTTCCTCTCTTTCTCACTCTCTTTCGCCATGTCTGCATCTCTCTCTTCCCATCTCTAAATTTCTTGCTGTCAGTCTCTCTCTGAATCTATCCCTCTACCTCTGTCTCTCTGTCTGTCTTTGTCTCTGTGTCTCATGTTCTCTCTCTCTCTACCTCACGCTCTGTTTCTTTCTCACACATTGACCACATCGGACACGTGTTCTCTCAGTTTAACACTTGCGACCGTGAGTTGGCTCAAACCACTTCTGTGTCTCTTCTTTCACTGAGTTTATCTGATGAGGTGATTTTGGAAAATACAAAATGCACTGGCGCATCCAACAATACCTTGGCATAATATTAGATACATTTCTGTAAAAGTCGTGTCCCTTCGTCTTCTGCACTTTGACTGTCTCCCTCTCTCTCTCCCTGTCAATGTGCGGGAGTTTGTGTTTAAGTGTTTCACTTTCCATCTGTGAGGGTCTCTGAGTGTATCTATGTTTCACTGCCTTTGTGGGAGTTTCACTCTGTGTGTGTGCCCACAGGTTTTGTCTTTGGATATGTCCATGTGACACATTGTGACTTAATTTCTGCCCCCGTGTGCTGGTTTCCCTTTGTGTGTGGACCTGGAGATTTATTTTGGTGACTGCACATTGCGGTGTTTATGTGTTTAGGTATGTTAGTCAGTCTATGTGGGAATGTTTCTGTGACAGTGAGTATGTTCGTGTGGCTGTTTGTTACTGTGACAGTGTGAATGTGTATCTGCGTGTGTTTTGACATTGCATCTGTTGTGTTTGTGTCTGTGTATGCCGTGTCTGTGTGGTTAACATTCCTTTGACAATGAATTTTAGAGGGCATAGGTTTAGGGTGAGAGGGGAAAGATATTAAAGAGACCTAAGGGGCAACGTTTTCACACAGAGGGTGCTACGTGTATGGAATGAGCTGCCAGAGGATGTGGTGGAGGCTGGTACAATTGCAACATTTAAGAGGAATTTGGATGGTATATGGATAGGAAGGGTTTGGAGGGATATGGGCTGGGTGCTGGCAGGTGGGACTAGATTGGGTTGGGATATCTGGTCGGCATGGACGGGTTGGACCGAAGGGGCTGTTTCCGTGCTGAACATCTCTATGACTCTATGACTCGACTGTCAGCATGTTATACTGGTTGCTGACTTTGTATGTGTGTTTCTCTGACGTTCAGTGCATTATTGTGGGAGTGGGGCTGTGTCTCTAACTGCCTGTGCTGCTGTTTAAGCAGCTGCGTGTGTTATTCAGATTGTGTTTTCCTCCCTGTCCAGGATCTTTCTGTGTCCCCAGCAGGATCTCTGTTTACCTCTCTGTGGGCGTGTCTGTGTTCGCTTCTGATGTCTATATATAATTGTATATGTGGTTCTGTAACTGCGTTTAACTGTGCTCATGTGTGTATACAAATGTTTCTGTAAGTTCTTGCATGTTGATGTGCAATGTCTCTCAGTATGACTTCAGTTCTATATGTGTGTGGGGATATGTTTGTGATTATGTGTCTGTATGTAAATGTGTTTCTTTATTTGGGATGACTTTTTATGTGTACATGTGTGTGTTGTGTATCTCTGTTGGTCTGTTTGTATATCTTAGTCTGACTGTTTTTCTGTCTGTGGATGCGTGTGCATTCTTTGTCTGGACGTAGGCGTGTTCCTATATAACTCAGTATGGTGGTATTTCTGTGTGGGCGTGTGTATGTGAAATTTGGGTGTGCTAATGTATCAGTGTGTAGGTGTAGTCACACAATTTAAACTGATTGTAATCCTCTGTGTGTTTGTGAGGGTGAGGGTGTGTTTCTATGTCACTCAGGATTGGGTTATACTTCTGTCAGGAGTTGGTTTCCCATATCTCCGTTTGACTCTGTTTCGGTGTATGTTCGTGTGGTATGTGTGGAAAATGGGATGTGTTCCTGTTTTTGTTTTTTTTCAGTATCTTCCTACGTCTCAACTTGAGTGTATTTGAGCGTGTGGGAGTATGTCTCTATCTGAGTGACTTGTTTTTGCGAGTGTGTGCATGTGGGTGTCTTTCTGTGTCTCTCAGGTTATATTTCTGTCTCGTCATAACACTCCCTCTCCTTAAAAAGGACGAATAAACCCTACAGGAGGCCACGGTGCACAGATTGCTTTTAATGGAGTATACGTGGGAACGTAGGAAAAATCCAAACATCAGTCTCTCCACCTCACAGCTACTGAAATCTGAACTGTTACTTCGGTTTGAAGACCTATTGTCTAACTAACTTCACAAGGCAAGGTAATGGTTAATGAGATGCAAGGCACTAGGAATCTTAAAGGACCATGGGAACTTGGGATGCTTGCCCACTGATCCCTGAATGTCGGAGGGCAGGTTAATACAATCGTTAACACACAACATGCCTTGATCAGTCGTGGTGCAAATTCCCGGTTAGGGAGGTCTTTCTGGAGTTTTGTAGGACTGCATACACTCACATGAACACAAGTATTCAAAACGCTGATGAGAGGTGGAAAGGGTGGAGACCTTTTAATAAGGGGAACAGGTCAGTTAGAAGAGAGTGGAGACAATCCCTCATAGATAAAGATCCAGAAATGGTTCCCTCCAATAACACGTCAAACTCCTCTTATGATTGGAGAACAAAAGCTGTTCAGAGTACGGTGTCACCAGCAGAGCTGATGAACTGTGCATTGACACTGTCTAATGAGCTTTGATGTTTCTCTTTGGTGCATTTTGTGTTTGTGACACATTTCTGCTCCTGAGTGTCAGTGGTGGAGGAAGTCTATGTTTGTAGTTGTGACATTAATCAAGCAAGCTGCTTTATCCTGGGTGGTGTCATGGGTTGTGAGTGTTGATGGAGCAACATCCAAAAAGAAAGTGGGGACTATTTCGTTACACTTCTTACTTTCGCTTTGACTTTGTGGAGTCAGGAGGTGAGTTACTCGCCGTGGTCTTCCTGGCCTCTGACCTCCTTTTGTAGCAATAATTTTCAAATTAATTATGACCAGCTATTTATTGGTGAAGTAGCTGAAACTGTTTTGTCCGAGGGCAGTACACTGTGGAATTTCTGCAGAGATGTTCTGGAGCTGAGCTGACCCTCCTCCAACAACGACAGCCATCTACCTATGTGCCAGATATGGCAGGTACGAGCAGGGAGTGTGCCCCCGATTGTCCTTCAAGTGAATTTTGAGCGAGCCACAGGGATGTCAGAGTGTGTGACTCTCACCTCCCCTCTAGGATTCAGCTCTTGGCCCATGTTTGAAGCAAAAATGTCATACATAAACAAAAGCAGACATTTCTGGATTGCTCAGCATGACGGGCGGCATCTGTGGAGAGATATCAGAGTTAACACTTCGGGACTTGTGATGCTTTCCCAGAGCCTGTCGCAACTTGCCTTCCCAACTATTTTTGTATCAACTGCAAATTTGGAAACAGCACATTTTCTTCCTTTCTCCAACTCATTCACATATACAGTATTGCATTCTTCATATGTATAGCATATAAAGTATTCAGTATTGTTATATGTTGGAGCTGAGTGTGTCTGTACAAATATTGCTGTGTATAGGAGTTGATCATGTTTGCATGGAAATATTATTGTGCATTGTATCTGTTTGTGTTTATATCTAAACATTGTTTTGCTTTGGAGTTGTTCTAGTTTAAACATAAATATCGTTAAGCATTAGAACTGCTCATTTGTAAATATAAATATGGTTGTGTCTGGAAATGGTTCATGGTCATATTTACATCCTCTTTTCTATTTGAGTTGCTCTTGCTTTTATATTAATATTGTTGTATCTCAGTTATGTTCTTTTTTTATATAAATACCATGGTGTGTTGCGGCTGCACATCTGATTAACTTATCTGATTATGTGCTGTGAGCTTCGCCCAACAGTTCCTCCAAGATCAGTTATGAATTTCATTGTTTGTTAATTTTCCCAGATGCACACCGATGTCCAACGATACATGAATTCAAACAGCAAAGGCTGTAACTGTGCAGGTTCTCTCTCTCTCTCCTGTAATGACCTGACCATGTGCTTCCATCGTCTTTCTTCTCCCTTTTAAACTGCTGTTGTTTTGACTTTTTTTCCCAAAGTTCCAAAACAATGCAACAGCACATGAATCCAATTGCTGCTCCTGGAATTCGAGGAAATCACCTCCAGCACCTAAAATACCTCAAAAAAGGAGCAACTGTTACAGTCAGAAATTTTTCCCGTCCTCCATCTTGGATTACCGTGAATCCGCTTGGGAAATAAGGCAGGGCAGGTGACTGAGTGTCAGTGGGAGAACACGTTTGTCCAGCGACCATAATTCTATTACATTTAAAATAATGATGGAAAAGGATAGACCACATCTAAAAGTTGAAGTTCTAAATTGGAGAAAGGCCAATTTTGACAGTATTAGGCAAGAACTTTCGAAAGCTGATTGGAGGCAGATGTTCACAGGTAAAGGGTCGGCTGGAAAATGGGAAGCCTTCAGAAATGAGATAACGAGAATCCAGAGAAAGTATATTTCTGTTAGGGTGAAAGGAAAGGCTGGTAGTTATAGGGAATGCTGGATGACTAAAGAAATTGAGGGTTTGGTTAAGAAGAAGAAGGAAGCATATGTAAAGTATAGACAGGATAGATCGAGTGAATTCTTAGAAGAGTATAAAGGAAATAGGAGTATACTTAAGAGGGAAATCAGAAGGGCAAAAAGGGGACATGAGATAGATTTGGAAAAAAGAATTAAGAAGTTTTTAAAAATACATTAAGGACAAAATGGTAACTAGGTAGAAAATATGGCCCCTCAAAGATCAGCAATGTGACATTTGTGTGGAGCCACAGACAATGGGGAGATTCTAAATGAGGATTTTGCATCAGTATTTACTGTGGAAAAGGATATGGAAGATATCGACTGTAGGGAAATAGATGGTGACATCTTGCAAAATTTCGACATTACAGAGGAGGAAGTGCTGGATGTCTTGAAACGGGTAATGGTGGATAAATCCCCAGGACCTCATCAGGTGTACCCGAGCACTCTGTGGGAAGCTGGAGAAGTGACTGCTGAGCCTCTTGCTGAGATATTTGTATCATCGATAGCCACAGGTGAGGTGCTGGAAGACAGGAGGTTGGCTAACGTGGTGCCACTGTTTAAGAAGGGTGGTAAGAACAAGCCAGGGAACTATAGACTAGTGAATCTGTTGGGTAATTTGTTGGAGGGAATCCTGAGGGACAGGATGTACATGTATTTGGAAAGGCAAGGACTAATTAGGGATAGTCAACATGGCTTTGTGAGTGGGAAATCATGTCTCACAAACTTGATTGAGTTTTTTGAGGAAATAACAAAGAAGACTGATGAGGGCAGAGCGGTTGATCTGATCTATATGGACTTCAGTAAGGCTTTCGACAATGTTCCCCATGGGAGACTTGTTAGCAAGGTTAGATCTCACAGAATACAGTGAGAACTAGCCATTTGGATACAGAACTTGGATGAAAGGTAGAAGACTGAGGGTGATGGTGGAGGGTTGTTTTTCAGACTGGAGGCCTGTGACCAGTGGAGTGCCAAAGGTTTCGGTTCTGGGTCCTCTACGTTTTGTCATTTACATAAATGATTTGGATGCGAGCATAAGAGTACAGTTAGTAAGTTTGCCGATGACAACAAAATTGGAGGTGTAGTGGACAGTGAAGAGGGTTACCGCAGATTACAACAGGATCTTGACCAGATGGGTCAATGGGCTGAGAAGTGGCAGATGGAGTTCAATTCAGATAAATGTGAGGTGCTGCATTTTGGGAAAGCAAATCTTATCAGGACTTATACACTTAATGGTAAGGTCCTAGGGTGTGTTGCTGAACAAAGAGACCTTGGAGTACAGGTCCATAGCTCCTTGAAAGTGGAGTCACAGGTAGATAGGATAATGAAGAAGACGTTTGGCATGCTTTCCTTTATTGGAGAGAGTATTGAGTACAGGAGATGGGAGGTCATGTTGTGGCTGTACAGGACATTGGTTAGGCAACTGTTGGAATATTGCATGCAAGTCTGGTCTCCTTCCTATCGGAAAGCTGTTGTGAAACTTGAAAGGGTTGAGAAAAGATTTACAAGGATGTTGCCAGGATTGGAGGATTTAAGCTATAAAGAGAGGCTGACCAGTCTGGGGCTGTTTTTCCTGGAGCATCAGAGGCTGAGGGGTGACCTTATAGAGATTTACAAAATCATGAGAGGCATGAATAGGGTAAGTAGTCAAAGATTTTCCCTTTTGTCGGTGAGTCCAGAAGTAGAGGGCATAGGCTTAGGGTGAAAGGGGAAAGATATAAAAGAGACTATGAGGCAACGTTTTCATACAGAGATGGTACGTGTATGGAATGAGCTGCCACAGGAAGTAGTGGAGGCTGGTACAATTGCAACATTTAAGAGGCATTTGGATGGGTATATAAATAGGTAAGGTGTGGAGGGGTATGGGCCGGGTGCTGGCAAGTGGGACTAGATTGGGTTGGAATATCTGGTCAGCATGGACTTGTTGGACCGAAGCATGGAAACACACTGTACATCTCTATGACTCTGTGCACATGTTCATGTTTGAATAATTTTCCGTTTATGAAGTGTTTGCGTTTATACATGAAAATGGTTGCATAATAAAGTTGGAATGAAACTGTTAATCTTTCTGTACATCAATTGTGTTTTAGAATTGTTCACATTCACTTTTAAATATTGTGCATGAGAACTGTTCATGTCTGTATGTAAATATTGTTGTGTACTGGATCTGTTCCAGTTTACATATCAAAGTTGTGAATTGTAATTTTTTAAATGGATGCAATATTTGCACATTGTGTGTTTACGATACAGCAAGAGATCATTTTGTTAAGTCAACACAAACAAGGTTATGTGTCATCAGCTTGGATTTCTGTCAAGGATCGAGGCGTGTTCTGTAATTAATCACCTGATATCAAAACAGAAGTGAGTCTGTTTAACACTTAGACTGTCTAAAACTGATAAACTACACCCAAACCTCAAATAAATTGTGCCCAAACCATATCCGTTCAGATCCATCATATGCCACAGATCCCGATCAGAGATTCTCACTGAGATGTAATTCCATATTAATCCTCCCAACATGACTGCTCTCTCACTGTGCACCAGGCCAACAAAAAACAAAAACAAATTCCCACACACCCTGCCAGACCTGTAACACTGGAACTACATGAGGCACTGGCTGTCTCCCAGCTGCGATTTTGTGCAGAGTCCTGGTCATCAGCCTGCAGTGAGGACGGAATTGTACTAAGGAGAGCATAGAAGAGATTTACAAGAAGAAAAATGGATAGTGTTTGGGTCAACTCTTAAACAGAGTTGAATGAGAATTGAGGTTATTGAGATATACAAAATAAGGAGGCTCTTGAATGGGGACTTCTCTACCCAAACGCATGACCATTTACCAGGAGATGCAGAGAGTGAATAATTGATGGAAGCTATGTAGGGGACTTGAGGCGTACCATTTCATTCAGAAGGTGATGGTGCATTTGGAATTCATTTCCCTGTTTGGATAGTGGCTTGAAGTGGCAACCCTCAATCATTTAAAGGGAACTTGGATCTGCCCTGAGGTTTAGAAACTTTCAACGCTGTGGACGAGGTGCTGGAAAATGGGATTAGAGCAGTAGCCAGTTTACTCAATTGATGCAGATATGAATGAACTCTTTCAATGCCATAACTTTCCTGCAGTTCTGTTGGATTGAAGAAAGACTGAGGATTGTTAAAGTGGATTCACTCGGTGGGCAGAATGAGCTGTTTCTGCGTTGTCCATTTCCAATATTTTAACACTGCGAAGTGTTACATTGAATTTCAGATGACTGTGGCTAATTTCCAGTTGTTTTCCTGAAGACGTTTTTGTGGCTTCATATTTTTACACTGCATAAAACTGTTTTGCTTCGGGAGGAATATTATTAACTAAGTTTAGAAGATAAGAAATAATCAATTCATTAGGTTAATATTGCTTACCTTATTTAGGTATTCTCATTACAAAGTAAAATAAAAAAAATAAGACGTGTCGTGAAATCGTGTTCTGTCAATGAACTGCTGAGTATTTGTATTATCACTTCCCATTTAATTGCACCTGACATGATTAGAACACAATAGAGAATCAGAGTGACCTGATTATTTTATAACGACATATTTTATTGCACAATGGATTGGAGCCGCAAAATTCATTATTTGGAGTAGTGAACTGACTGCTTTGTTTTGCATTATGTCGCTTATTCAAAAAGTTTCAACAAGCCTATCCCCAAGAGTATTTCAGTCAGACAATGCAGAGAACGCAATAAAATTATCATATCTACTGATTTGCATTTGGCATTATCTGTTCACTGAATTTACAAGCAAAAATGGAACATTTTCGAAATATGACAAGGAATGGTTCACTTCCAGAAATAGACTCTGCGGGATTCCATGAGTTAACAGATCCTAAATTTAACATCACAGATAATGGTTTGTCCCTTCAATGATGAAACCAAACTTTCTCGGCTCTGTTAGCATCCTCCGTCAAATCACTCCCCAGTCTCATGTTTTTGTAATATATTGATCAGAACATTTCAGGCAAACGTATTTGGAGGACGGGAAAGACTGTGGCTGTCAGAGCTCCTCCCTTAGTTGTGGCACTTTACGTGTCAGAGCTGACTTTCTCGAATTCCTGGAAGACCATTGTTTTATAAGTTGGTGCATTGTTTTGGAAATTTGTGGAAAATAAATAACAAAGCAAGGCAATTTAAAAAGGAAGAAGATAGACAAAGTTGGAGACCACGTGGTCAGCGAGATAGATAGATATATATGTATATAGATAGATAGATAGATAGATAGATAGATAGATAGATAGATAGATAGATAGACAGACAGACAGACAGACGGACAGACAGATAGACAGACAGACAGACAGACAGGCAGATAATTACTGCTGTCTGAAGCAGCAGTGAATCCGCACATCTACTGCTTCGGTTTTTGAGTCCATGTGTTTCTGGCCATCGGAGTGCATCTGGGTAAAAAACAGCAAAAATCACAGCTGCCCTTGGAGGAACTCGTGTGTAAGAATTCACAGCACTGGAGCAGATAAGGGTAATGGTTTTTCAGTGCAACCTTGCTGCCTTTTTTTGTGTCAGTCTACAACAGTGAGTCGAGCGAGTTCATTTTTGGCCATGTGTTTTATTGAGGTCTGTCTCTTGATTAAGGTGTAAAAGTATAAGTCATTGGCAATACGTTAGCCCGGAGACGTGTCTTTTAGAGCTCTAGGGCTGTGGTATTTTCTGGGTCTGTAGATTATTGAGGTGAAAAGATGACTTTTAGTGGACTGATAAACTTTTCCTGTCAGATGTGGGAGGTTCGGGAAAGCTTCCATTTACTGAAGATTATGCCTAAGTCTGTTTGTTTGTGAATCCTGTCAAGTCGCCATGGATCGATTGGAGAAACAGAGGTAAAGAAGTATTTACAGGAGGTAGAGGGGTGTGACGGCTAGCATTTACAGGAAGATGGGAAAGCCACAGATACAATCATGTAGATGGGACACCTCCAGGAAAGGTTGGACAAAGAGGTGGATAGTACAGGAGTCTCTGGTGGCTATTGCCATCTTAAACAAGTGTGGTGCTTTGGAAAATGTCAGGGGTGATGGACCCTTAGAGAATGTGGCATCAACAGCCAGGTTGCTGGCACCAAGACTGGTTGTAATGTATAACAGGGGCACGCCAGGGTCCAAGTGATCAGTTGAGATAAGGCTCTGTCTAGTCAGAGGCACAAACAGACGTTTCTATGACAAACATTGAGAAACCAGAATGGAATGTTGCCTCGCTGGTGCCTAGATCAAGGATATCTCTGAGAGGGTGCAGAATGTTCTGAAAGAGGAGCGGGACCAGCAGGAGGTCATGTGCACAGTGGAACTAATGACATATGAAGGGAAAAGGATAAAATTCAGAATGTGGAATATCAGAAGTTCGTCAGTAATTGAAAAGGAGGTGCTTGGTGGGAATGATTTTGGATTGCTCTTGGTGACACGAGCTAGTGAGTGGAGGAATTGGAGGATGGAGAAGATGAATATGTGGTTGAGGAGCTGGTGTCACAGAGAAGAATATACACTTTGGTATCATTGGAATCTCTTCTGGCATAGAAGTGACCTATATAAGGAGGACGGATCGAACCTGAATTGAAAGGGGACTAATACATTGGCAGGGAGATTTGGTCGAGGTGCTCAGGAGGATTTCAACTGAGAAGGTTGTGGAGTGTTGGGAATGCGGGCAGCGTGTGGGACCCAGGGAGATAATGAGGATAGAAATGAATCTGACATTGATGCATTTGCAAAATGGAAGAGGTCAAACAGTCAGGGCAGGCAAGAGCAAAGCAGCGAACGAGGTAGGACTGATAAATTAAACTGAGGTTATTGCAATACAAGTGGACCAACAGGGAAAGCAGGTCAACTTCGGGATGGTTAGGAAGATGGAATAGGGATATCATAGCAGTTAGAAAGACGTGGCTCAGGGGAGGACAGGACTGGCAGGTAATGCTATAGAATACAAAGGCTGTTGTAAGGAAAGAAAGGGAGCTACGAGAAGAGGGGAATTTGTGTTTTTGATAATAGTTAACATTACAGCTGTAATGAGACAGGATATTCTGCGATTATGTCTAGGGAAGATATATGTGTGGAACTGAGAAATAAGAAAAAGATGATCACCTTATTGGGATTGTATTATTGACCCGCGAATGGTAAGTGGGGAGTCGAAAAAAATTGTAAGGAGATATCAGTTATCTGTAAGAATAATAGAGTGGTGATAGTAGGGAATTATAACGTTTCAAACATAGCCTTGGACTGCCAGAATGTTAAGGATTGAGATCGAGAGGACATTGTGTACAAGAAAATTTTCTGTTTCAGTATGCAGATGTAGGTACTCGTGCAGGCTCAAAACTTGACTTACTCTCAGGAAATAAGGCAGGCCAGATGACCGAGGTGTCAGTGGGGAGCACTTTGTTGCCAGCAACCATAAATCTATTCGCTTAAATTTTGGCCAATTTTGAAAGTGCCTGGCCAGAACTTTCAAAGGTTGACTGCAGGGAAATGTTTGTAGGTGAAGCAATGGTTAGAAATTTGGAAGCCTTCTAAAATGAGCTAACAAGGGTCCAGAGACAGTATGTTCCTGTTCGGCTGAAAGGCAAGACTGGAAGGTGCAGGAATGCTGAATGATGGGAAAAATGAGGTTTTGGTAAAAAGAAGGACACTTATGTCAAGGATAAACAGCAGAGATCGAGTCAATACTTATAAGAATATGAAGGGAGTAGGAGTATACTTAAGAGGGAATGGATGTAGGTTTGCTCACTGAGCTGGAAGGTTCATTTTCAGACATGTCGTCACCATACAAGGAAAGATAATCAGTGAGCCTCCGAATGAAGCTCTCTTGTTGTCGCTGGCTTCCTATGTATATGTTTGAGTTTCCTTGGGTGGGTAATGACATTTCCTGTGGTGACATAATTTCCTATAGTGATGTCATTTCCTGTTTTTTTTTAAGGGTTGGTAATTATTCTCAAAATTCGTCAACTTCAGAGGGAAATCGGCAGGGCAAAAAGCGGACATGAGATAGCTTTGCCCAAAAGGGTTAAGGAGAATCCAAATGCATTTCCTAAATATATTAAGGACAGAATTGGAACACAGGAAAGAATAGGACTCCTGAAGCATCATATGGCAGGCTGTGTGTGGAAATGCAGGAGATGTGAGCAATAGTAAACGAGCAATTTGCATCTTTGCTTAATACGCAGAAAGACATGGTAGGTACAGAATGTAGGGAAACATTCCCATATTACATCAGAAGCAATCCTGGATATCTTAAAAATCATGAGGTTGGATAAATTCCCAGGACCTGATGAGGTGTCCTCTCAATCTCTTTGGGAAACTAAGGAAGTGATTGCTGTGGGACTTGCTGAGATATTTGTATCATTGACAATAGGTGAGGTGCTGGAAGACTGGAGGTTGGCAATCATGGTGCCAGTATTTAAGAAAGGCGATAAGGTACAGCCAGGGCAGTGTAGACTGGTGAGCCTGACATTAGTGGTGGACAAGCTGTGAGAGTGAATTTGCGGGGACAGGATTTACATGTATTTGGAGTGGCAAGGACTGATTAGGGGCAGTTGACATACCATTGTACATGTGCTATCATGTCTCACCAACTTAACTGAGTTTTTTGAAGAAGTATCAAAAAGGATTGATGAGGCAGAACAGTGGACGTGATCGATATGGACTTCAGGAAGGTGTTCAAACTGGTTTGTCATGGTAGACAAATTCGCAAGGTTAGCTGGCATTGAACTCAGGGAAACCCAGCTATTTGGATACAAAACAGGCTTGTAGGTGGAAGACAGAGGATGATGGTGTCGGCTCGCATTTCAGACTGGAGGCCTATGACCAGTGGTGTGTGAGTGGAATTGATGCTGGATTCACAGCTTTTTGTCATTGATATAAATGATTTGAAATTGACAACTTACATTCTAGTTCGTAAGTTTGCGAATGACACAATATATAAAGTGAGATTTTACAGGAAAGAAGGTTGATGACATGAACCAATGATCGGAGGAGTCGCAGATAGAGTTTAATTTAGATGAATGTGAGGTCCTGCTCTTTGAAAGGCAAATCAAAGCAGGGAATACACAGTTATTGGCATGGTCCTGGGCATTGTTGCTGAACAAGGAGACCTTGGAGTGCAAGATCATAGATCATTGAAAATGATTTCTGAGATAGAGAGGTTGTTGAAGACGGTGTTTGGTATACTTTGCTTTATTGTTCAGAGCATTGAGTATAGGAATTGGGAGATCATGTTGTGGCCATGCAGGACATGGGTTAGGCCACGTTTAGAATATTGTGTTCCGTACCATTCTCCCTCTAAGAATGTTGGAAGATTTGAAAATGTTCAGAAGGATGTAGCCAGTGTTGGAATATTTGAAGTATAGGGATAGGCTGAATACAGTGAGGCTGTTTTCCCTGGAGTGTCGTGGGCTGAGGTGTAACCTTATGCAGGTTTATGAAATCATGAGAGGCATTGAAAGTAGTGACAGAGAGGGTCTTTTCTCTGTTATGGGAGAGTCTAGAACTAGAGGGGATAAGTTTAAGATGAGAGGGGATAGACTTAAAAGGAACTGAAGGGGTACCTATTTCACACAGGGCATGGTGCGGCTGTGGAATGAATTACCAGAAGAAGTGGTGGTGGCTGGGACAATTACAAAATTTAAAAGATATCTGGATGGGTAGATAAATAGAAAGGGTTGAGATGGATACATGGGCAAATGAGACTGGATTAATTTAGGATATGTGTTCGGCATGGATAATTTGGACTCAAGTGTCTGTTTCCATTCTATTCTACTTCATGTGTCTAACCATGGCCAGAATGCTAAGAACAATCAAACAAATGTTCCATCGCAGTTGAATACCAACACTTTAAATCTGACTTCGTTTTTTGAAATGAATTTCTGCCTTTTTGTTGCAGTGATAGGGTTTTGCGTGCAGGGAGAAATCTGATATGACGTTTTGAGTTCCGTGACCCATGTTCAGATGAAGATGTTCTGATGAAGCGTGATTTCACTCACCCTGCTTCTCTCTCCACAGATACTTTTGCATTTGTTCTGTTTCATGTTTTCAGCATTCAAAGCCTTAATTTATTTCATTACAATGCTTCACTTCCAATCCCTCTCAGAACTAATTCTTAGAACCATAGAACCAGACTGTATAGGAGGAGGCCTTCGGTCCATCCAGTTTGTGTTAACAAAGCTACACAAAATCTACTCTCATCCCAGCTCCAAGCTCTATACACATAGTCTCGAATATTATGATGCTTCAAGCGTTCATCCAGATTGTTTTTAAAATTTGTGACATTTCCTGCTTCCACAAATCTCCCAGGCACTGAATTAGTGGACACCCACCACTCTCTGGGTGAATGCCTCCACCTCAGATCCTGAAAGCCTCTTCCCTTGCACCTTAAAGATATGCGCACCCCGCCACCACCACCCCCCCCCCCCCCGCCATCTGACAATTGCCTGCCAACCATGAGTTAAACACAAGAGTGAGCAGCTTCAAAATGGGTCAGGCCATAGGAGCTATCATGTTCAAACTCGACGTCTGAATCTTCCCAACTGCCCCAGTTATGTGCTAAGATCTTATATTGCTATCTATGCTGATGACGAGAAGTTTGATCATTAATTTCCAATTTGCATTTTACTTCCTGTTTCTTTCAGTTAATTAGCTGGTGATTTTGGTTCTCACACGGGCAAAGTGTGTTCTCTCTAACTGCACAACGCGCTGCCTGTTGGCTATGGCAACGTTGGGCCTACTGTTTGTTCTCACTGACAGCATACAGTGGAAACTCAAATTCTTTGGCATGCCAACGTGTTTCCTGGATCTCACCGCTGTGTGCCGTCCTGCCTATGTCATGGATCGTGCAGCCACAGACTGTTCCGTCTGGTTCACTGTCCTTTTCACCTTTGATCGTTTTGTGGCCATTTGCTGCCTGAAAATGAAGAGAGAATATTGGACCGAAAAAGTCTTGGCTGTGGCTATGTCTGCAACTGGCATTCTGCTCTTTTCAAACAAGCATTCCCTTCTATTTTCGGGTTGAACCTTGGAGTATAATTAACAATGTTCGGTGGCACTGCCAAATAAAGTCAAGTTATTTTACAGATCCCAGGTGGCTGAGATTCAGATGGTTTGATATCATTTTAACCCCTTTCATCTCATTCGTGTTAATTCTGTTGATGAATACTCTGATGGTCAGACATATTTTATTGATCAGTCGAGTTCGCAAGAGCCTGAGGGGTCAGAGGAGGGGAGGAGAGCGAGGGACAGAAACAGCCCCTTCTGCACCATGATCAATGTCAGTCACTGTCTGTTAGCTTGCAATAAACATTTTATTACAACAAGAGAAAATCTCCATGTGCTGGTGATCCCCGATCTGAATTGTTTCTTGCTCCATGCACATTTGTTCAGTTTTGACAGTGTTCCATGAGCCCTCTTATGCTTACTTCCGCCACAGGAATATTGCCTTCTCTCTCTTTCTGCCTCTTTCTGCATGTCGTTTTCTCTGTCCCTCTCTTTCGCTATGTCTGCATCTCTCTCTCCCAATCTGTAATTGTCTTGCTGTCAGTCTCTCTCTGGCTCTATCCCTCTATCTCTGTCTCTCTGTCTGTCTTTGTCTCTGTGTCTCATGCTCTCTCTGCCTCTGCCTCACACTCTGTTTCTTTTTCTCTCATTGACCACATCAGACACGTTCTCTCAGTTTCGCAATTGTTCATAGGAATTAGCTCAAAGCACTTCTATATCTCTTCTTTCACTGAGCTTATCTGAGGAGGTGATTTTGGAAAATACAAAATGCACTGGCGCATTCAACAATATCTTGGCATAATATTAGTTACATTTCTGTAAATGAAGTGTCTGTTCATCTTCTGCACTTTGACTGTCTCCCTCTCTCTCCCTGTCACTGTTAGGGAGTTTGTGTTTACGTGTTTCACTTTCTGTCTGAGGGTCTCTGTGTGTATCTATGTTTCACTGATTTTGTGGGAGTGTCACTCTGTGTGTGTGTGCACAGATTTTGTGTTTGGATATGTCCATGTGACACATTGTGGATGCATTACTGCCCCCGTGTGTTGGTTTCCCTCTATGTGTGGACCTGGAGAAGTATTTTGGTGACTACATATTGCAGGGTTTATGTGTTTGGGTATGTTAGTCAGTCTATGTGGGAATGCTTCTGTGATAGTGAGTATATTTATGTGGCTGTTTTTTACTGTGACAGTGTGAATGTGTATCTGCGTGTGTTTTGACATTGCATCTGTTGTGTTTGTGTCTGTGTATGTGTGTGTGGTTAACATTCCTATGTCAGTGTTTTTTTTTGTGTTTGCGTTTGTGTGTGTATGTTACTGTTAGCGTGTCATGATGGTTGTTGACTCAATATGTGTGTTTCTCTGACGTTTAGTGCATTATTGTGGGAGTGGGGCTGTGTCTCTAACTGCCTGTGCTGCTACTTAAGCAGCTGCGTGTGTTGCTCAGATTGTGTTTTCCTCCCTGTCCATGTGTCAGGATCTTTCTGTACCCCCAGCAGGATCTCTGTTTGCCTCTCTGTGGGCGTGTCTCTGTTCGCTTCTGAGTGTCACTCGATGTCTATATAGAATTGTATGTGTGGTTCTGTAACTGTGTTTTACTCTGCTCATATGTGTACAAACGTTTCTGTAAATTTTTTGCATGTTGATGTGCAATGTCTCTTGGTATGACTTTAAATTTATATGTGGGTGGGAATATGTGTGTGATTACGTGTCCGCCTGTAAATGTGTTTCTTTATTTGGAATGACATTTTATGTGTGTATGTGTGTGTTCTGTATCTCTGTTGGTCTGTTTGCATACCTCTGTATGACTGTATTTCTGTCTGTGGATGTGTGTGCATTCTTTGTCTCTACATAAGCATGTTCCTATATCTCTCAGTATTGCGGTATTTCTGTGTGGCCGTGTGTATGTAAAGTTTGGGTGTGTTAATGTATCAGTATGTTGGTGTAGTCACACACTTTAGTTTGATTGTTTTCCTCTGTGTATTTGTGAGGGTGAGGGCGTGTGCATATGCCCCTTAGGATCAGGTAATATTTCTGTCTGGAGTTGGTTTCCCATATCTCCGTTTGACTGTTTCTGTGTATGTTCCTGTGTCGTGGGTGGAGGATGAGATGTGTTCATGTTTTTTGTTTATCAATATCTTCCAATGTCTCAACCTGAGTGTATTTGGGCGTGTGTGTGTGTACTTTTATGTCTGAGTGGCATGTTTTTGCGAGTGTATGCGTGTGGGTGTGTTTCTGTGTCTCTCAGGACGATTAGGCCGACCCCACTGTGTCTCTGTCATTGACCCAGTTTCAATTGCCCTGGAGGGTCACTCTCTCACTGTGGAGAGGCAACTGGTGGTGAGTTTAACTTGGGCGCCCCGACAGGGTTGGGAACGCAGGACCTTCTGGTTACCTCGTCTGGTATGAGTAACACTGCCCCCTGCTGTTAGATCTGTATCACAAAGCAGCCGTCCAGCTAACTGAGAATCAGATAATCTCTGCAGTGCAGATGGAGACCATTTGTACTATTGAGTCTGCACTGTCCCTCGGAGGATCATCCCACCCAAACCGACCCTGTAACCTGCATTTCCCATGGCCAACCCCACTCCAACCTGCACCTCCCTGGACACTAGGGATAATTATGTTAAGTTATCCTTCTGTAGTTCCTAACAGTTACGCTTCTCCTGTATTATCGTATTGTAGTCACGATTTGGAGGCGCCGGCGTTGGACTGGGGTGCACAAAATTAAAAATCACACAACATTAGGCTATAACCTGGTGTTGTGTGTTTTTCAACTTTATTGTATTATCGTAATTGTATTATCGTAAATCGTTGGTATTTCAGGGGGTAGGTGCAGCTTGTTTCGTTCAGTTCAGACAGTGGCTGCTGATTCCTCCTCCTGGCTGATGCAGTCCCTTGTGCCTTTACGTCTTTCAAGTCATTGTGAGACTGTCAGAAATAACAGAATGAATAGGAACAGGAGCAAATTGTCCCAGAAACAACAATCTGCCATTTGTGCAGTGGCGCGGGGTGGCCAGCAGAGTGTGTCATTGCATCACTTTAAACACGAGAGGGACAGACACAAGAGAGTCAGTAACATTGGTTCATAAGATTGTAATTAGTTAATTAATTCAAGCTTGTCTCCAGGACAAACGGTGTCCCATTGCAGACAGAGGTGGGAACACAGACACATCAGCATTGTATCAATTTAATCACAAGAAGAACAGAGAGACAGATAGGCAGAGGGGGATTGAACCCCATTTCAAGTGATGCAGCCCCCAAGACAACAGGGAGCCCATTGCACAGAGATAAAAACACACAGACACACTGAGACACTAACACGCACTACATATGGACAGATACAGAGGCAGAAACACAGGCAACATTTGCTAATATCGTCGGGAAGAAGTTGACATTTTTGTTCATTTTTTTCAATAAACTGCTGTCAATTTGAACAATCGACCTGTAGAATCACTTGTCCATTTGTAAAATGTATTGAAGCATTTACTGAGGAAATGTTGAGAAATTGGTATAGTCACGTGATGCCTCTCATTACATGACACCAGATTATAGTCCAACAGGTTTATTCAAAATCACAAGCTTTCAGAGCACTGCTTCTTTGTCAGGTCAGGGGGAGGCGATCGATGTGATGGGGGATTAATCCCCCCCCACCCCCCCGGAGAACTGGGCGATCGATGTGATGGGGGATTGATCCACCCACCTGGAGGACTGGGCAACCTTGTCAGTCCATGTTATTGAGGGAGGTAACTACTGCCTCCCAATTCCGCTGTTGCCAGGTAAAGTTGGTAAACGTGAAAGCTTGAGCTATGTGGGGCTCAACACAATTCAACAGAGTTTGCACGGGCAAAGGATTGTTTCCTTCTCGAGGCACTTCCGCAGATGATTCCCACGTGTCCTTAAGACAGCTGACGACATCAAGAAGGATTTCCCGTTTCTTTTGAAGGCATCAATTGACCTCCCTAAAGTCGCTATGCTGCCTGGCCCCAGTTGAGATGACCTGCATAGCTCGGTTCTGGAGCCACTCGTCCCAGGGGGATATTTCCCTGACCCCGCTGCTACTCTGTGAGTTCCTTGATCCAATCCTCATTTTCTTGGCAAGGACTGAAAAGGAATCCTGAACAGCTGCCCAGGAGGTGCCATATGCAACTCTGAGTCTGAGAGGAACATCCCCAAGTAACGGCTCATAAACCTGGCAGTTTTGGACCAGCCAGTTATGGAAGGGGATAGGCTTCTTCAGTGGGTTTGGAGCCCCATTGATCAAGCTTCTAACCTCAGAGGGGGAACAAGACTTCAGGACAGCCATATCACCGACCATCAGTCAGAGTAGTTGGGTGACGGGAGGTGTGGAACTATAAGGTTCGTTTGCATCACAGGCAGTGAAGAGCATTCTCGATGCCATATCCAGATGATGCATTCAATCTGACTGCCAGCTGCATCATAGGGGGTTGGGTAGAATCAGGGTTGGGCTGTATGCAGGCCAGTAGTGTGGTCTACACCCTGGCAATGTGGAGGGTGAAGAATCTGGGCCTGCTGTTCTCACACAGAAAGCCAGGAGGATGTTCTCTATAACTATATCCTCCTGAGATTCAAGCCACATGGGGAAATAGCCCCAGCGAGGCACTGGAAGGTGCCTCCTCCTGTGCACCAGCATTTTCCTTTGGTTTAGATTTGGGAAGTTAATGATGCTTGACAATCTCTAACCGTTTAATGAAACAATGCATAATATAAAATTTGTTCCAAATGGGATCACTATCACCTTCCTGAGTAATTTCTTGACATTTCTTAATTTAAGTCAGAAGAGCCTCCACAGGGCCAACAGCCCTGGAAATATCCATGAAGATTACTACAAAAAGGAGTGACATACCGGGAACCTCATGATACACAGAGCACCGTATCCGTCTGTGATCCCGGTGGAACGATGGGATATCCTAAGTGTTGACGTGATCTTATCACCTTTCAATGTCTTTGTTTTATTTGCTTTTCCATCTTTGGGCGGTCTTCTGGGTGCCTCACATCTGTATTTGCAGAGAGACACTGACTGCTGCCTCGATATCTCATTTCTGTAATCTACAGAGCCGTCACCCACCAAGTATGGAAAAGTGGAAACTAACTGTTACCCGCGCCCACATGCTCTAATCTACTGTAAGCGATCATTGGCTTTTCTCTTCCATCCACAAGGTTTTGAAGTCTCAAGTCGATTTCATTTGGGTAGCGACCAGTTCTTAATCTCTCTCACTGATTGGTAAGTTCAGTCTTCTCCACGATCTTCCCTCACCGATCACTAGTCTTGGCAAAGCTGGAGTGACTTGCCAGATGCCAGATGGTCTCTGTACTACACCTCCGTGAGGGGAACACCAGGCCTAGGCCCCTTTCAGCTAGGACTGCCCGCCCACTAGTTCCACTATTTCCTCCTTTGGTTTTTTTTTCTGATCCCATATTAATTGCCTGACTACCAGATTCTGTCGAATAAGTTACTTAGTCTAAGACTTCCAGTCTTGTTTGAAGAGGCTTTATTTTTGGTGAATTCATGGAAAGGCTGCTACAGCCTCCACTCCCTGAGCTGAACAGTCAGCCTATATTTCTACAATGATGCAAACAACTTTTCTTACATTCTGCACTTTACAATAATTCGAGACAGTGCCAGCTATCACCTTGTTGCTCAAGGAAGGAGAAGCTAACGAGCTCAAGAAGCACTCCCACTAGCGATATCCTGTGATGTACTCCCTTAATGTCGTCAAATTATCATTACACAACCTCATTATTTTTCTCCAGTAGTATTTTCCTGATATGAGGCATTCTTAATATTAAATTGATAGCTTTTATCTTGGCCAAATATGCCATCAATCATATGCTTTCCTTCCCTGACAAAAGACCATTTGAGCATATTCACATGATATTCTCTGTGAGATTTCTTTCTGTCTGGAGTCTCGATCAAGTAGTTCACTTCACTCAATCTCCTTTTAACTTGATAAGGTTCAATAAGTTAGTAGTCTGTATCTCGTGAAAAGTTGGAGTAATCCTTCTGCAATCCTTTTCGCTGTGATATTGCATAATGGAATGGCCTATGGAAATCGAGCCGACACATCCATCATTGTTAACAAATACTGATTCCTACTTTTTTATTTGAGGTAGTGGACCTACGCAATCAATTTAGACTCTTATAAATGGTTCTGCAAATGCGGGAATAGGTATTAAAGGTGCGGGTTTTATTACTGCATGGGGTTTTACAATTACCTGACATGTATTAGACATCTGGCAAAATTCAACTACATCGTTGTGCAGTCCAGGCCAGTAAAAATGACTTTGTATTTTAACTTGTGTTTTCCTCACTCCGAAAACGCCCCCATATAGAAGCTCATGTCTCAATCGCAGCATCTCCTTCCTATACCCCACTGGCAATGCGATTTGATGAACTTCTGCCCATTTCTCATCTGCCTGAATATATGATATTCTCCATTTCCTCATTAGGGCATAAGTTTTAACATTCAGGGATATACCCAGACTCCTTCTCATGGTATGCCTTTTTGTTGCAACTTCTTTAAGTTTTCATCTTTCTGCTATAACTCAGTTCATTTATCTGAGCTAAAGATGTCTGCATTGTCATCTATCTTCTCCTGGTTTGTCGCAGCCATCAGATCAAACAGGAGCTCTGCTAAATTCACTTCAACTTTCTTATCTGTACTCATTGATCTCTCTTATTTCAACTGGTGACTTTGTGACCTCGTTACCACACAGTCAGGAAAAGTTCCAGGATATATGTCCTGTGACAATTCAGTTGCCTGAGTTTCCACTGGCTTTTCAACTACAGTCCCGGTGGGTCAGTTATATCATTAACAAGGACAAACGTTATTCCTGGAGCTGAGAGCCAGTACTCCAACCATGACTTCTCCACTCTTCTTCACTCTAACCTTACTTTACATATATGAGTACTTTTTGTCTCACCGTGAATTCCCATTATTAGTCCCTTTCTGGCAATAGTCCTTCAGAGGTACATATCTTATAATCTTTCAACATCACAGATTGAGAGGACCCTTTATCTCTTGGTATTGTAACCTCTTTACCTGTGCTCCTGGCCAATGAGAATAAACTTTACCTTCAAAGTCATGTGCTTTAAGAAGATCTGTCACTTCCTCCTTAACCAATCTCCCATCAGTTTGTATATTTTGGTGCAGCTTTCTAGCCTTCACTGTACTTTCCGTTACCATGCCAACAAAATTCACTGGCTTATCCTGTTTTCCTACATCTGGCTTCCCAGTGCTTTTTCTAACCCACCAACACTGTGATATCATGTGACCTACTTTATTGCAGTGAACACACCGGAGCTTATTTAACTTCTCTGTCCCCTTCAAGGGTTCCCTTTTTAACCTGTGGTAAGTTATCCTTATGATCTTCACTGAGATCTACTTTTCCCTTTCCACATGAGGATTTCACTTTTCCCCCATTTCTATCCCTCATTGATTGAAACTGATTTTGGAAGCCAAAATTAAATTTATGCACAACTCATAATCATAAGCCATTTCAGCTGCTAATCTTGCCATTTTAACTCTCTGCTCTTCCACATGAGTTCTTATTACTTCAGGAAGTAATGAACTCCTCCAAAATAATTGTCTTTCTAGGCTTGCTCTATTTTTAATGCCTTTATCCACCTATCAAAAATGTTTTGTTTGCTCCTTTCAAACTCAGTGTAGGTTTGACCAGGGCCCCTCCTTAGATTCCTGAAACGTTGCCTGTAGGCTTCTGGCACAAGCTCATATGCTCTTAAGTTGGCTTTCTTCACCTTTTCATACTCCCCAGATACCTCCTGTGATAATGATGCAAATACCTCACTCGCCCTATCTACACATTTTGCTTGGATCAGCAAAACCCACATGGTCACTGGCCACCACATTTGTTTAGCCACCTTTTCAAATGACCATGAAAAAGTCTTCCACATTCTACTCATCAAATTTAGACAATGATTGAATATATCGAAACAGTTTCTCACTAGGTCATTAGCTACCATGAGTTTGCTCATCCTCACTAACCTTACCTTCAGCCTTTATCCCCATCTTTTTAAGCTGACGTTCCTGTCTCAGTGCTAATTTCTGAAGTTTGAACTCCCTCTT
Source organism: Chiloscyllium plagiosum (assembly GCF_037043375.1). Lineage (NCBI taxonomy): Eukaryota > Metazoa > Chordata > Chondrichthyes > Orectolobiformes > Hemiscylliidae > Chiloscyllium > Chiloscyllium plagiosum. The sequence continues at coordinate 31,177,766 of NW_028270178.1, read as the reverse complement.
TCTTCCTTTCGTTTACTATCCCTCCTTTTCTCTCTCTCTCCTTTCTCTTTCTCTGTCTTTTTGTTCTTGTTCTGCTAAAGCGATTCATTCTTTTACTCTTTCCTCTGCTTTGAATCATAATTCAAACTGTTCCATTTCTGCTGCCCTTGCCTTGTCTCTTGCCTCTAACTCAAGCTGTTTCATTTTCAATTGAACATTAGTCATCTCTAAAGATTCTGATTGCGTTTTCAGCAAATGTAAATGCTGAGCTATTGCTGTAATTATCTCTCCTTTCCTCACGGAAGGAGGCAGCTCCAATCCCAGCCTGTCTGCTAATTCCAGCAGCTTGGTCTTAATCACTTTTCGCAAAACCTCCAGGTCACCTCTTCCACTTCCAGAAAACACTTTGTGACTGAAAGAGCCATTGCTATCACAAGCATTGTTTAAACCAACCGAGTTCAACACCCAGAACAAAAGATACTAACACCTAACACTCATTGCCTTCGAGACAAACAACCCTCATCCTAAATCAGAACTATAGAACAAACCTTGGATGAAACCCAAATCTGTTATGGATCAGGCCAGAGCCCTCCAAACATTTCAAGAAGGAGCCCAGACCCTCACTTTGTTATTTGTTTTTAAGCCAGTGTATAGCGGATATTCTGCTATATGTACCACATGTACCTAAGTGCAGTGAAGAGTTTTGTTTTTTTGTTTGGTACAGGTAGATCATAACATACAAAGGCGTACAGATAACAGGGTGCTTGAACAGAGGAAGGCAAAGATATGTTAGCACAAGAGGGTACCAAAGCAAGATTACCTTTGTAATAATTAAAAACACAGAAATAGAGAACACACACCGGATCATCAACGCCACACTCACAGGAATCCGATTCACTAGAGAGGAAGAAAAGGACAACCAACTCCCATTCCTAGACTCGATGGTACAGAGAACACCGAACAGAGAATTCACCACAAAGATATACAGGAAAGCCACACACACAGACCAAGTCCTGAACTACGAAAGCAACCACCCCAACATACACAAAATAAGTTGCATCAAGACACTGTTCAAAAGGGCCACAACACTCTGTAGTACACCAGAACTGCAAAAAGAGGAAGAAGAACGCCTATGCAACGTATTCGCCAAAAACGGATCCTCCCCAATTTCATCAACAGATGCATAAGGGAAAGACAACGGAATGAGGACATTCCACAACCCAAAGGACTAGCCACATTACCATACATCAAGAACATCTCTGAACTGACAGCCAGACTACTGCGTTCACTCGGACTCAAAACAGCAAACAATCCAACAGCCACTCTCAGACAACAACTCACCAGGACGAAGGACCAGATACCCAGCATAAGCAAAACCAATGTAGTGTACAAAATCCGATGCAAGGACTGCACAAAACACTACATAGGACAAACAGGAAGACAGCTAACGATCCGCATCCATGAACACCAACTAGCCACGAAACGACATGACCAGCTATCCTTAGTAGCCACACACTCAGATGACAAGCAACATGAGTTCGACTGGGACAATACTACTATTATTGGACAAGCCAAACAGAGAACAGTCAGGGAATTCCTAGAGGCATGACACTTATCCACTGATTCAATCAATAAGCACATCGACCTGGACCCAATATACCGGTCACTGCAACGAACAGCTGGAACTGACAACCGGAAGCGGCAGATACAAACCACTACAAATGCCGGAGGAAAGATCACAGAAACGCTTCACAGGAGGCTCCCAAGCACTGAGGATGTCACCTAGACAGGGGACGAAACGTCTGCAACACAAATTCCCAGCTCGGCGAACAGAACCACAACATCAATATTACATTTAAAATTTGAGAGGCCTATTCAGCAGTCTAATAACAACTTGCCTTGAACCTGTTAGTATATGTGATTAAGGTTTTGCATCTTCTGTCTGGTGGAATAGGTTGGAAGCGATTATATTCGGGATGCGAGTGATATTTGATAATATTGACTGTCTTCCTAGAAACAAGAAGTGCAGATGCAGTCAATGGATAGGAGGTTGGCATGTGTGATGGTCTGGGCTTTGATCACAACTTTCTTATGATCCTGAGTGGAGATGTTTCCGGACTAAGCCATGATGCTCCCAGATGGAATGTTTTCTATGGTGCATGTGCAAAGATTGGTGAGGCTCCTTATGGACATGCTGAATTTCCCAAACATCCTGAGGAAGAAAGGGCATTATTGCGCCACCTTGACCCTCACATCTCTGTGGGTGGTCCAGGACAGATCGTTGGTTATCGTTAATCTCAGGAACTTGACGCTCTCGATCATAACCACCTCAGCTTCTCTTTTGGTTTCTGATTTAAAGCACCCACAGGTCTTTAACTAAGTATTTCTTTCCCAGTTTCACAATGGAGTCCTCAGATACCTGTCTTTATGAAAAATAAGGAACAATTTAAATGATGTATTTTTCAAAGTATGACACACTCGTGTATTAACATGGCAAGTCAACAGTATATGAACATCCTTTCAGCTTGGGGATTTTTATGGTCATCGAGTCAGTGACTAATACAGCATGGAAACAGGCCCTTCGGCCCAAACTGCTCCATGCTGACCATGTGCTCATTCCAATTGCCCACGTTTGGCCCATATCCTTCTAAACCTAACCCTAACCCTAACCCTAACCCTAACCCTAACCCTAACCCTAACCCTAACCCTAACCCTAACCTAAACCCTACCTATTTAAATTAATTTTGAATGTTGCTATTGCACCTTAGTCAACCCACTTGATCTGGCATCTCATTCCATTCGCTCTCTGTGTGAAGATATTGCCCCTCTGGTCCTTCCTAACTCTTTGCTCTTTCACATTCAACCTATGACCTCTAGTTTAAAATACTCCATGCCTGGGGAAAAGGCTATAAGCATTCATCGTACCTCTGCCTCTCATGATTTTATATATATATATATATCAATAAGGTCCTCCATTTCAAAGAATATAGTCCTACCCTGAACAAACTCTCCCTATAAGTCAGACCCATGAATCATGGTAACATCTTTGTAAATCTTTGTTGTACTCTTTCCAGTATTAACTATGTTTTTCCTATAACAGGGTGACCAAAACTGCACACAATACTCCAAGTGTACCCTCACCAATGATTTAGCAGCTGTAACATAATGCCCCAACTCCTAAACTCGTTGCTTTGACTGATGTAGGCCAGCACGCTATATGCCTTTTTTACCGCTCTGTCTACCTGTGGCACCATTTTCAAAGGACTATGTACTTGTACTCCTTAATCCCTCTGTTTCACAACACTCTCCAGGACACTGCTGCCTCACAGCGCCAGAGACCCGGGTTCAATTCCAGCCTCAGGCGACTGACTGTGTGGAGTTTGCACGTTCTCCCCGTGTCTTCGTGGGTTTCCTCCGGGTGCTCCGGTTTCCTCCCACAGTCCAAAGATGTGCAGGTCAGGTGAATTGGACATGATAACTTGCCCGTGGTGTTAGGTAAGGGGTAAATGTAGGGGTAGGAGTATGGGTTGGTTGCGCTTCGGCGGGGCGGTGTGGATTTATTGGGCCGAAGGGCCTGTTTCCACACTGTAAGTAATCTAATCTAATCTAATCTAATCTAAAAAAACCTTAGCATTTACTGTATAAGTCCTACCTTGGTTTGACCTTCCAGAGTGCAACACCTCAAATGTATCTGTATTGAATTGCATTTGCCAAGTCCCAGCCTACTTTCCTGTACTTTTTGATAACCTTCCTCACTATCAACGATACCTCCTAATTTTGTATCATTTGCAAGCATATTCATCATGCCTTGTACATTCACATCCAGATCATTTATGTCAATAATAAATACCGAAGGTCCATCATCAACTCCTGTGTCTCACCACTAGCCATAGGCCACCAGTCTGAGAAACGATCAACAATTATCCTCTGCTTGCTACCATTGAGTCAATTTTGAATCCAGTTAGCTCGCTCTCCTTGTATGCCATGTGACCTAACACTCATGACTAGCCTGCCATGTGGGACCTTGTCAAAGGACTTACTAAACTCCATATAGACAACATCCCATGCCCTACCCTCAACTATCCTCTTGGTGGTAAATTTAAAATTGGAACCTTGCAATGGCCAGGAATCAAACCCGGATCGACTGTTTGGAGATAGTTGTGCTCAAAACACTATTCTAACATTTCTCACTGATGGACTTTTGGGTGTTCATTGATGAAGCAGGTGAAGATGGCTAGACCTAGGATGTTTCCTGAGGAGTTCTTGCAGAGATGTCCTGAAGGTGAAATTGCTGACATGAACAATAACAGTTGTCTTCCTTCTTGCTAGTTATTGCTGCCACCAGCAGATGGTTGTCTCTGGATATTCGTTGACTGTGCTTTTTCCTTGGTCTCCTCGTGTCACACTCGGTGAAATGGTGCCTTGATGTTAAAGGGGGTTCCCCTCCCTTCTCCTCTGGAGTTCCACTTCTTTGAACCAAGGCTGTAATCAATGGCCATTGGGGCACCTAATCTGGCCATCAGTAAGCAGGTTATTGCTGACCAGGTATTGCTTGATAGCCCTGTTAATGACATTCCCATTCCTTCCCATTTCCATGTTAGAGAATGGACAGATAAGACATTAATTAACAACATCAGATTTGCCCCCATTTTTCTGTGTAAAACGTGCCTAGGTAATTTTTCTCATTCTTGGTCCATGCCAGTGCTGTTGCTGCTTCAGAACACTTTGACTCGGCAGGAGACAATTTTTCGATATTTAAGTTGTCAGAACCCACAACCTGTTCAGTGTCCAGTGTCTCCTGTAATTCTCTAACATCAGGGAGAGTAAATTGAATTGGGTGGAGACTGGGATCTGTAAACACGGGGGCCTCAGGAGGAGGCTGACATGGATCAAATGCTTGGTATTTTTGGTTAGAAGGTTGTTGCAAATGCTTCAGCTTTATCTTTTGCACTGATGTCCTGGACTCCCCCATAACTGACGGTTTAGTTACTGGAGAGCAGCCTTCTCACTCAGTGGTTTAATTGTTCACGATATTTTATGAGTAAATGTGCCAGAGCGTAGATCTGCAGAACTTAGATGCAATGCAAAAACAGAAATTACTGGTGTAACATAGCAGGTCTGACAGAATCAGTGGTGAGAAAACAGAGTCTCATTGGTTGTGTGATTGCTTAGCTCTGATAGTCACCTGTTCCATAAAAAAGTCGTCCTGTTTTGTAGCTTCACCAGGTTGGAACCTCATATATTGGTTTTCAGTTCTGCTGGTTGTATGTGCTTTTGTACACTTCATTGAACCAGTCTGAAGACTTCCTATTCAGATACTCAACCAGATGCCTTTTCAATGTTGTAATTGTACCAGCTTCCACCATAGAGTCATAGGGTCATACAGCATGGAAACAGACCCTTCGTTGCATGCAGTCCAAGCTGAACACAATTCCAATCTAAACTGGTCCCAACCAGCTGCTCCTGAACTATATGCCTCCAAACCCTTCCTATTCATGTATTCATCCAAATGTCTTTGTTCCACACATACATCACCCACTGCATGAAGGAATTGCCCCTCGTGTCACTTTGAAATCTTTCCCCTCTGTTTAAACCTATGCCCTCTAGTTTTGTACTCCGTTACTCTGGAGAAGGCCTTGGATATTTACCCTATCCATGACCCTCATGATTTTATGAACCTCTATAAATTCTTCCCTCAGTCTCTGGTCCCCCAGAGTAAAAAGAAGCCCCAGGCTATCCAACCTCTCCCTATAACTGACCCATCCAGTCAGACAGGTCAGGCAGATAGTCTATGTTTTCTGTGCAAGGTATGATTCTGATGCTGCAGAATGGCCCACTGAACTTCATGGACAGCTTGTCATAAGTTAGTAGATCTGTTTGAAGTCTGCCCCATTTCACACAGAGATAGTGCCACACTACATGATGCAGTGTCTATAAAACGTGGGGCAGGCCGATTGGTGACCTGCCTTTTGTACTGTCTCAGCTCAGTCAGCAGGTGGTGCCGCTGAGCCTGTCTTGGTGATGGACACTGAAGCCTCCCACTAAGAGACCATTCTCTGTCCTTTCCACTTACAGTGTTGTGATCAAACAGGGAAATTCGAGGGATGTGGTAATTGATAATCAGCAGAATGTTTCTGTGCCGGTGTTTAACCTGATGCTATGAGGCTTCATGGGGACAGACATCAATGCTGAGCACTTCCAAGCTACGCTCTCCCCTCCCCCGCCCTTGACTGTATGCCACGGGACTGATCCCTCTGCTGGCTGTGTCCTACCAGTGGGACAGAACCTGCCCTGAGATGGTTATAATGTTGTCTGGGACGTTGTTGGGAAAATGAGCCTGACTCTGTTCGATTGTTGCTGGGTTAGTCTGTGAGAAATATACTGCAGGTATATTTCCTTCAGTATGCCTAGCTTCTTGCCTGCCTTGTCACCACTGCATTTTAAATGGATAGTCCAGTTCAGTTTCTGGTCAATTGTAATCCCAAGATAGTGGTAGTTGAGGAATCAGCAACAGTAACCCCATTAAATAGCAAAGGACGACTGCTTGATTCTCTGTTGTTAGGGTTGATCTTTATCTGGCATTTATGTGTCATGTATGTTATTTGCCACTTTTCATTACAAGCCTGCATAATGTCCAAGGCTCACTGCATTTGGACATGGAGTGCTTCAGTACCTGAGTAGTCGCAAATGCTGCTGAACACAATGTAATCATTAGTTAACATCCTCATGTCTGACCCTTTGATGGAGGGAAGTCCATTTATGAAATTGCGGAAGACGGTTAGATCTCACCGTTATGACCTAAATTTGATTATTGGATCAACCAACTATCAATGAAATGATATCAGGTATTGATTGGTAATTGTCTGAATATATTATCCAATCATGTTTTATGTTCTGCTTTAAGAAAAGAATAAAAATGCCACTGTGTTAAGCCAATGTGTGCAGTTTCTCTGAGGGATATGGCAGTGCATAACCTCTGTGTTTCTGGACGTTCCTACTCGACCGCATATGAAATAAAATGTGAAGTCTTAACAGTCAGACCGATTGCGTGTGCTTTTTGACCGATCGCTCCCCCGAGAAACGAGAGAGCTCCCCCGTATGGTTCAGATCTTCATCTGGTGTTATGACTCCATTCAGTACAGACCGATTATGGACAGTGGCGTAACAGCCTTGAGCCCTCCGCTATTGAGTGTCGAGGAATCGGCTGGCCAGACATCAGTGTTTACACTGTGTGGTTTTCCTCTCATTCAAGTCACGGCAGACTCAACTCCTCGATGTTCATCGTCAAAGTCTAGCCCAAAAAGAATCAGTCTTTGTAAGAGTTGGTTCTGAAAAGGTTAAAAACTGAAGTAGGGGGCTCTCCTTACAGGTCCAAAAGGGACAGTAAAGTGTGTCATTTGGAGAAGGAAATTTGTAGTTGTTAGAAGAGAAAAAGCGATTTGATCCATGAGACAGAAATTTGGTTTAAAGACTTTAGGATCTCTATAGAATAGGTGGTTCGGGTTCCGAAACGGAATACTGACGGGACACTGACTCGGTGATCAATTGGTTAAAAAGGAAATGATTGAGAAGTTGTGGATTCTGTTCATTGAAGGCAGATTGCTGAGAGAAATATTTGTAGGGACTGAGTTCCTTGGACTCATAGGAACATAAGTTAAAAGTTGTGGGTCCCGACGATATACATATGTAATTGAAGAAAAAGTGTATCAATATAAATTTGAGAAGAAACTTTTGTGTTTGGAGATAGAGTTACATAAATTCCATTTGTATATTTTCCCGAAGCGCAGACTACTGAAAAGGCATTACTAACTTGTCCTGAATTTAATAGTAAAAGAGGAAAAAGTTAGAGAATATGTGTGTCGGTGAGAGAGAGAGAAAGAGAAAGAGAGAGAGAGAGAGCAGAGCAGAGACTTAGCTCTGTTTGTTTCCTTTCAGCCTGTAGAAAATGTAACTCATTGTTGTCTGGTTTGTTTGCACATTTGTTTGTGGGCGTTTGAATGTTTGTGTCTTGTTTTCTGGAGTTCCAAACATAAAATGATTGTCTTGATTAAAGAAATTGCGATTCAGACATTTATATTTGATTTGAAAATTGTATTTTAAAGACTTAAATTCACTTTAAGAAGTCATATAATATTGAATTGCTGTATCTGTCGAAATATTCATTTGTTTTAAATTGTTTTGAAAATAAGAAATCAAACCCACACCCATAGAACATTATGTGGGCGGCATTTGTGGGCGGCACGGTGGCACAGTGGTTAGCACTGCTGCCTCACAGCGCCAGAGACCCGGGTTCAATTCCCGCCTCAGGCGACTGACTGTGTGGAGTTTGCACGTTCTCCCCGTGTCTGTGTGGGTTTCCTCCGGGTGCTCCGGTTTCCTCCCACATCACAAAGATGTGCAGGGTCAGGTGAATTGGCCACACTAAATTGCCCATAGTGCTAGGTAAGGGGTAAATGTAGGGGTATGGGTGGGTTTCGCTTCGGCGGGTCGGTGTGGACTTGTTGGGCCGAAGGGCCTGTTTCCACACTGTAATCTAATCTAATCTAATCAAAACATTAATATCGAGCTCTCATGAGTAGCTCAGTGATAATATCACCAGGCCACTATCTGTGCAGCTTACAACTGCGTAATGTAACAGTAAACCAATTCAGCAGTTCACATTACTTCAACACCATAAACAGATTCACTTTCTGAATTTAATCAAAGTCAAATTCACGTCATCATTTAAATGATTAAAATCACATCACATGATGTCAATTCTCAAACTGATGTAGTTCATTGGGAAGAACAGACCTATCTTACAAACAGACTCTTACACTCATCCCAATAATAAAAGTCACAACCAAACCTTCCCATTAGACTGACAGACACACATCCATCATCAAAACAGCAGCTCCACATAATGCAGAACCGTCATAGACTGTAGACACTCGAACTATCACTGTCCATTCAGATACATCACAGACCTCCCTGTTATTCTCACTGTCCATCTAGACTGATCACTGCATTGGGAATAATCCTTCAGGAAATGTTGATCAATGAGCTTTCAGTTGTAAGAACATATTGTCATATTAATCATAAAAGATCATTGAAGAATAGAGTGGGGTCCAAAAGGAACAAGCAGGGTGAGCTGCTCACTGAAGCTGAGGATATGGCAGAGGCATTGAATGAATGTTTCACTTCTGTCGTTACTGAGTTAGTGTTGAGCATCTGGACAGTACAGTGAGCAATAATGAAGAGGTGCTGAAAAGGCAGGCAGCACTTAAGATAGTGAAGTCTCTGAGCCCCAATGTGACCCATTCATCCCATTGCTGAGGGAGGTAAGGGAGACATTTGCAGACAGTTGATGTCAGATATTTTCCAGGTTTCTCTGAACACAGGATTCATCCTGGGTCTGGAAGTTTGCAAGTGTGAAACCATTGTTCAAGAAAGGGGAAATGGATAACCCAATGAACTACAGACCTGTTGGTTTGACATCAACAGCAATAAACCTGATGGAGGCCATAATACAAGATACGTTTATTATGCAGTTCGAGAAAAATAATTTAATGCTAGACAGTCAACATTGCTGATGTAGGCCTTATGCCCGAAATGTCGACTCTCCTGCTCCTCGGATGCTCTCTGACTATTTATGCTTTTCCAGCTGCACACCTTTTGACTCGGACTCGGCAATATCTGCAGACCTCACTTTCTCCAAGGACAGGTTATGTCTGACAATTTTAATTGTGTTCTTTCATGTAGTTGGACACAGGCGGTGGATGGGGATTTCTGTTTCCTTGATTCATTAGCGGGATGAATTCTAAATTCAGTATTCGCAACAAAGGTGATGAACATGTTGTGCAAATCAGTACAAAAGGGTAAGACTTACCTGTCATTACAGAAACGTGGTTGCAGGGTGCTGTTGACTGGGAATTAAATATCCAAGGCTATCAGGTAATTCGGTAGGATAGGCAGGAAGGTCCAGGAAGGTAGGGGTCATGCTCTTAATTAAGGATGAAATTAGGGCGATCAGGAAAGATGACACAGGATCTCAGGAGCAAAATGTTGAATCCATTTGGGTTAGAGATCAGGAATAGAAATTGGACTTTTAATTCCAGATGGCACAAATTTCAGTTTAAAGAGAAAGATATCTTTATTTCTGGATAGCTGGCGAGAGATTCTGGGTGACACCAAAGGAGTCTCATAGCCTTCTTGTGGTGGCACCCTCTCGATGTAACTCTGAGCGTTACATGTAAGTGGTATATTTTATATCTTGTTTGGGTAGGACTGATACAAATTTCTTCACATCACTATTTAATTGCTATTACATTATCAAACCAGGAATTTCTCAACTTTACAGTGATTCGGGATTGCTATCTTCTTGTAAAAAGGACTGAATTGTTCACATGAGCCTGTGACTGGATTATTCACATCATCTTGTGTTAATAGGTAAGGAAGTAATCAATAGGATCCTGAATTGTTGTCATTGTTGATATTCACATTCTCGTATTAATAGGTAAGGAAGTATGTTGATAGGAAAGAAGGCAGTCAATAAGGTCTACACACGCGGCAGACAGTCTTATCCAAGGAAACAAACAGCTTCGACCGAGATGAGGAGGAATTACTTCCCAAAGGATCATGAATCTGTGGAAATCACTCCCCCAGAGTGTAGCGGGTGTCTGGACATTGAGTACATTCAGTCATAAAATCATTGAGATCTCCAGCTTGGAGACAGACCCTTCGGTCCAACTTGTCTGTGCTGACCAGATATCTCACATAACTCTCGTCCCATTTGCCAGCATTTGATCCGTATCCCTCTCAACCCTTCCTATCCAGATGCCTTTTAAATGCTGCAATGATACCATCCTCCATGGTTTCCTCTGGCAGCTCATTCCATGCACCACCACCCGCCATGTGAAAAGGTTACCCCGTAAGTCCCTTTCATACCTTTCTCCTCTCACCTTAAACCTATTCCCCCTAAATTTGGAAGCCATACTTTAATTGATGAACCAACTCATAATCACCAGCTATTGTAGCTGCTAATCTTGCTGTTTTAACTCTCTGATTTTCCACATTAGCTTTCATTACCTCGTAGTGAATTTTTGAATTTCATCAAAATAATCAACTCTCTAAGAGTATCATACGTTTGATCGATTTTTAATGTCCATATCCATTTCTCAAAATTCCTTTGTTTGATTTTTTCAAGTTTAATGTATCTTTGACCAGGGTCCATCCTGAGCTTCCTGAAACATTGTCTGTCGGTTTGTGGGGGAGAGTGGGAACTGCAAATACTGGAGATCATATTCAAGAGTGTGGTGCTGGAAAAGCACAGCTGGTCGGGCAGAATCTGAGGAGCAGAAGAGTCAAAGTTAGGGGCAAGAGCCATTCATCAGGAATGAGGCTTGTGGGCCGGAGTGCTGGGAGGGGGTGGGGCAGGGGGGAAGGTAGCTGGTAGATGAAGGTGGGGTGGAAATGATAGGTCGGAGGGGAGGGTAGAGTGTATAGGTCTGAAGGAAGATGGACAGAAGTAGGACTGCTCAAGGTGATGGTGCTGATTTGCAGGCCTGGGACTGGGATAAGGTTGGGGGAAGGGAAATGAGAAAATTGGTGAAATCCACATTGATCCCGTGTGTTTCAGGGTCTCAAGGCGGAAGATGAGGCATTCTTCCTTCGGGCATTGGGTGGTTAAGGTTTGGTGATGGGGCAGGCCCAGGATGTGCATGTCGTTGGTGGTGTGGGAGGGGGAGCTAAAGTGTTTAGCCTTGGGTTGATGGGGTTGGTTGATGCTGGTGTCCCAGGGATCTTCTCTGAAACAATCTGCAAGTTTCCCAGAGAAGTTCTCTGAAACAATTCCCAAGTTTTCAAAAGATATTCTCTGAAACGACCTGTAAGCTTGTCAGCGACGTACTTGCATGCACAACATCCACTGTACTTACACGCACGTCATCTCCTGGATCCATTGCACCTGATGCAGTCTCGTCTACATTGGGTAGACAGGACGCCAAGTTGTGGATCGCTTCAGAGAACTCAGAACAAAAGACACTAACACCGACCACTCACTGCATTTGAGTCCAACAATCCTAAACCCAATTGGAAATATCGAATGATCCCCACAAGAGCCTCCAATCTGTTATGCACCAGGCCAGACCCTTCCAAATAACTGAAGAAGTTAGCCTAGACCCTATCTTTTTCTTATTTTAAAGGCAGATGTGAGGTGTGTGTTCCCGGTCGGATGCAGCTGGTCAAAGCACCCGGCTTTAAGCAATTTATTTAAACCCAAAAGTTGAAACATGAACAAAGAAACGCAGAATACAGAACAACTTAACTATTGAAAAAGTTAACCAACCTGATACGTAACTAATTGACTATTCCAATCGAGTAACCTCCCATAAACAGACTCTTTGGCAAAAAGGTAAATTCAAACACAGATTCTTACAAGCAGGAGGGAATGGATCCAGAGAGAGGTTTCAGAGAGAATCAGTCAGGAATCATTTACTGAAGCTTTGAACCCTTCTGGTACTCAAACCATCCTCTAACTGCTGCAGTTACAAAAAACCAGAAACCCTGAACTGAGAGAATCAGCTACTCCGCTTCCATTTCAACTGTTTTAACTTTTAGCATATAGCACCCGAGACTCTTCGGCACCTCTGCCAGTACAACCTCTCTTCCCAAAGACCCAGAAGGATGTAACCTTTATAAAGTGACAGCATAGTCACGGTGTGTTGGGAAAGTGAGGATTCCTGATGCTGGGGATCAGAATCAAAGATTGTGGTGCTGGAAAAACACAGCCAGTCAGGCAGCATCCGAGGAGCCACATACACTCTTCATCAGGAAAGTGGTGACGAAGACCTTATGCTCGAAATGTCGACTTTCGGGCTCCTCGGATGCTGTCTGGCCTGCTATACATTTCCAGCACCACACTCTTTGACTCTGGACACTATGTGTGTGAGTGAGTGTGTGTGTGTGTGTGTGTGTGTATGCGTGAGCGAGTATGTGTTTGTGTGTGTGTGAGTGAGTGTGTGTTTGTGTGAGAGTCTGTGTAAGCGAGTGTGTTTGTGAGTGTGTGTGTGTGAGCTCGTGTGTGTTTGTGTGAGTGTGTGTGCGAGCGAGTGTGAGCGAGTGTGTGTGTGTGTGTGTGTGTGTGTGTGTGTCCTAGTTGCCAGAACTTGGCTCAATTCCCTCCAAACTCTTCTTATTCATATACCCATCCAGATGCCTTTTAAATGTTGTAATAGTACCAGCCTCCACTATTTCCTATGGCATTTATTCCATACACGTGACACGCTCTGCATGAAAAAGTTTCCCCATAGGTTCCTTTTAAATATTTCTCCTCTTCCCCTGAACCTATACCTTCTAATCTTGGACTCCCCCTCCCCAGGGAATAGACCTTGTCTATTTATCCTATCCATGCCCCTCTCATTCTTTTAACCTCTATAAGGTCACCCCTTAGCCTCCGACGCTCCAGGGAAAATGGCTCCAGCCTGTTCAGCCTCTCTCCATAGCTCAAATATTCCATCCCTGGCAATATCTTTGTTATTTTTTTCTGAAACCTTTCAAGTTATCACAGCATCCTTCCTATAGCAGAGAGACCAGTACAGAATAGTATTCCAGAAGTGGCTTAACCAACGTCCTGTACAACCACAACATGACCTCCCAACTCCAATGCCTACTTCACTGTCATATCTACCTGCAACTCCACATTCAAGGAACTATGAACCTGCACTCCAAGGTGGCAAAAATATTACCTATTTCCTGGTCCTGTTGTGGCTCCGAGCAGGACTTGGTCCAATACTAAGAGCAGGAGATGACCTGATCCACGGAGAAGATGTGAGATTGATTTATTTATCGTCCATACTCCAATTCTGTGACTGAGTTGTGGGTGAGGTTTCTGATGCGATTCTGCACCTGCCAGAGTTGGAACTGAGAACTGGAAGAATCTATTACACACATTCAGATAGTGCCCATGCAAACCAAGCAAAGTCACAGACTTCCCTCTGCTCTCCTCGGAGGGACTGTGAGCTCAGTCTCTGCCCAAACTCCATAATCTCCGGAGTCACTGGTTTGGAGGACAATCTCAGGTGGGTGTGAAAGTGTTTAAATTCAAACTCACTCAACCCTGACCATTTCCACTCACACAGTCTGCTGGGTTTTGGTGGGAAAGTCATATTGTTGCGGTCTGAAATAGTCAGGAGTATGTTCTTATCAGTAATTCACCATATATTTCCCCATTTTGCTTCCACAGTTAATTTGCTGTCAATTGCTATCCTTTCATGGGGAAGGTGCGGTGTTCCCCCTTTTCCAATCGCTACCTGGTGGTAATGGCAGCTGCTGATCTCCTGGTCATTATCATTGGCATTATAGTGAAACGATTTCGCACTTATTATTACCCATGGTATTTCCTGAACATCACTCCTGTGTGTAGTGTTACTGGGGTCCTGTTACGTACAGCAGGGACTGCTCTGTCTGGTTCACTGTCACTTTCTCCTTTGCCCGATTTGTGATCATTTGTTGTCAGAAGCTGAAAACAAAATATTGCACTGAAAATATTGCGACTGTGGTGCTAGCAACAACCTGCACCCTGTTCTGTTTGAAAAACATCCCCTTTTATTTTCAATATGAGCCTCGGGGCATAATCAACAATGTACCATTCTGCTGTAGAACAAAATCAAGCTACTTTTCTGAGACTTTGGTGGGTGGCATTAGATGGGCTTGATATGGTTTTAAGTCCTTTACTACCATTCGCTTTCATTCTGTCACTCAATTCTCTGACAGTCAGACGCATTTTAATGGCCAGTCGAATCCGGAAGAAGCTGAAGGGTGAGAGCAAAGGAGAGAATCACAGAGACCCAGAGATGGAGAGCAAGAGGAAATCTGTGATTTTGCTGTTGACCATCTCTGGGAGCTTCATCCTCCTGTGGTCAATTGCTGTGCAGGATTTCGTATATTATGTCATTCAAGGAATCAATCCTGACATTTACTCTGGTTTTCTATATCACTTCAGCAAAGTTGGTCACATGCTGCGGAGACTAAGTTGTTGCACAAACGCATTTATTTATGCAACAACATTGTCCAGAGAGTGGTGGGTGTGTGGAATGTTCTGCCCCAGATGGCAGTGGAGGCCCTGTCTCTGGATTCGTTTAAGAAAGAGTTGGATAGAGCTCTCAAGGATAGTGGAATCAAGGATTATGGAGAGAAGACAGGAACAGGATACTGATTGAGGATGATCAGCCATGATCATAATGAATGGTGGTGCAGGCTCGAAGGGCAGAATGGCCTACTCCTGCACCTATTGTCTATTGTTCAGAGCGAAGATCAGTAAAGCAGTAAAATACTTGCTTACACGATTTCCTTGTGTTATATATAATTAAAACTCCTCAGTGAACACCACAGCAGGGTCCTATTGTTTCCAGAGCATGAAACAATGTTTTAAAAGTAGTCACTCGTGGGATGTCAGCCTTGCTAGCGGAGTCAGCATCTACTACCGTCCCTAGTTGCCTCTTGAGAAGGTGGTGCTTACCTGCCTTCCTCAACCACTGCTGCCCACAATGCGACAGTGAAGGAATGACGCTATATTTTCAACTCAAGATGATGAGGGACTTGGCGGAGACCTTGCAGGGGGTGGTGTTCCCAGCTATCAGCAGCACTTGTCCTTCCAGATGGAAGCGGTCATAGGCTTGGAAGGTGCTTCCTGTGGATCTTTGGTGAATTTCTGCAGTGTGTCTTGTAGATGATACATACCGCTGCCACTGTGTGTCGGAGGTGGAGGGAATGGATGTTTGTGGATGTGCTGCTAATTAACTGGCTGCTCTGTCCTGGATGGTGTCAAGCTACTTGAGTGTTGTTGGAGCTGCACCCCTCCACGCAAGTGGGGAGTATTCCTTCACATTTCTGACAGACAGTCCTTCTCCTAGTGCAGGGAGAGAGTTGAGCTGGGAACCTGAGGATTTCCCATCACAGCACACTCCAAAGGAATTTTTCGGGAAAATGGAATCTTCTACTGGGTAATTCCTGTCAGCTTGGAACTTTCTGTGAGCCTCCATCACAGTCAAATCCTTCCGAGTGCTTGGTGAAATTAAATGGAATAGTTAATCAGAAAATGTTTGTCTTTTACATACATGATCTCACTGCTCAGTAACAGTCAAAAGACACCATACTAATGTCATAAACAGCCAATTATGAGCTGTTTCAATGTGAGAAATTGTGGCAGGTGATCATATGATGTTATCAGAACACACCCACCAAACATTTATTAATGCAAAGTTCCAAATCACACAACACTGGGTTATAGTCCAATAGGTTTATTTGGAAGCACTAGCTTTCATAACACTGCTCCTTCATCAGGTAGCTGTGTAACAGAATCATAAGACACAGAATTTATTGCAAAGGTTTACAGTGTAATGTAACTGAAATTATATATTGAAATGGACCTGCATTGTTTGTTAAGTCTCTCATCTTTTAGAATGGGCATGTCGGTTTCAGCACTTTCATATGTATACTCCAGAACTTTCATAAAGTTACATTCTCAAGTGAACTTTAAGAATAGATGCCATGTTGGCCCAGATAATGACTTGAAGGTTATTTATGCAGCAACATTGTCTAGGTTCAGAGAAAAGTTCAGTAACAAAGTAAAATATCTAGTATCATTAAGTTCTTATTTATGAATAATTAAAACTTACGAATAATAACAAAAGCTGGGCTCCCTATTTTTAACATCAAACTTACAAATTCCAATGGGCTGCTACACCATTGCCGCCCTCAAACATGTACAGTATTTCCTGTCATGGAGTGAATATGCAAAACCGTGCCATAAATCTCTCTCCATTTAAAAAAATACAACACTACCCTCTACTGTCCTCCCCATGCCACTGCATGTGGTACTGTGGAGGATTTATTCCCTCAAGGATTCGGTCAGAGAGAGAGAAAGAGACGGCAGCAGCTCACTACATAACCTAAACTAACAGCATCATCAACACACAAACACTCAAAGACACACAGAGACACAGAGTCGAAACGTGTGGTGCTGGAAAAGCACAACCAGTCAGGTAGCATCCGAGGAGCAGAAGAATCGACGTTTCAAGTTTAAGCTTTTCATCATGAAAAGCTTCTGCCTAAAATGTTGATTCTCCTGATCCTCGGGTGCTGCCTTTTCAATTCTGATCTCCAGCATTTGTAGCCCTAACTTTCTCCACAGACACAGACAGAAACATACTCACGGACTGACAGTCACGCAGACTGACCGACCGACAGACAGATACACATGCACACACACACAAGCAAACACAGAAACGTGCAACACACGTGCATACCCATACAGACAGACAGACACACACGTATAGACATCACCCCCCCCCCCCCCTCCAACATACACACACGTGCACACACAAGTCCGGTTTGGAGAAGGTTGCAACTAGATTGAGATTCCTCAGTTTTGAACATGCTCGTGTGGAGAAGTGTTGTGCTCCCTCTGCAAAGTATAATTTGTTTTTGTGCAGTATTTCTGACTATACACTTAAATACAGTATTTCCACTGATATTGTATGCATGTAACTTCGTGTGAGCTATTCATTGGGGAGTAGGGTGAATTTTACTTCAATTTCTGCAGCTTACAATATTTTCTGACGTGCTCTCACAGCTTCTAAGTTAGAAAGGAGTTAAAGGTAAAGGGAAATGGATCAGCATTGGGCATGTCCACCTCTTTATCCACATATGCCCTGGACAACCTCACAAGGGATCGGGAAAAATTTCTCCATATCTCCAAAGTCATTTTTTGAAGAATGAAACAATCGTGTATTATGAGGCAAACACAGATTGTTTTCTTCAAAACAAATCTGATGTTTATGCAGTGGTATGGCGAATCCAGCAGAGGGTGGTTTTGTATCACGTTTAACAGAAGAGGAACAGACATTAAAAGAGACAGAACTTTGAGCATTTGATTTAACACATTTTAATTAATTCGTTCAAACCTGCATTTGGAAAAAGTGATTCCGATTGCAGGCAGAGATGAACACACAGACACACACACGAGCACACACCTCCAATCACACACATAGAGACTCACATCAACATGAGCATTAACATTGTATCACCTTAAACAAAAGAGGGGCAGACAGAGGAAGTGATTTGATGCCATGTCAATGAGTTCACCCCAGAACAACAGAGAACACATTACACAGAGATCCACACAAATACAGACACAGACTGTTACATTACCACACAACAGAAAAAAAGCACATAGAGATAGATGCACACACACACACAGATATACATACTAACAAAAATACATTGTAATACAGACTCTAATATTTACTAACAAACACACATATACCAACAGACACACCGAGATGGTCACTCTCACAACTATAGAGACAGAAACGCTCAAATACAGACACACACACATATGTACAGAGACACATGCAGAGACAACACAGAGAGACACACACAAACACACACATGCGTGTACACTCACAGATACCCATACACGTAGACACACACAGACATTCACAGACACACATATATATACAAACACACACACAAGCATATTGCTCAGGATAGTAAAAGTGAAGATTGTAATAGAATTCGTAGTTGCTGAAACTGAATGAGAAATTAGAAGATTTATAGAAATGTGTGAGTGTACTGGAAATTTATGATAATTATACCTGGATAGCTGTGCCTTTAACAATTTTGTGAAGGAAACAAGTAAAAAGTTGTCTTGTTCACAGAACACAAGGCTGCCTTTGAAAGGATGAAGACAAATGGAAAGAAATGAACCAATGTTGGCCACCCCTGATTTTACCAGACTTTTCAAAATGACAGGTGATGCTGGTGACTTGGAGCTGTGTACTGTCTTGTTACAGGATGGTGAATCAGGTATAGAGAAAACCATAGGGTACTTCTCTGAGAAGCTATGCCAGTCGTTGGAAAAAATACTCTCTGACAGAAAAGGGGGATTTGGGTGTGTTGTTGGCTCTTCAACACTTTAAAGTCTGTCCGACAAGGAACAGCGAAATGCTAAGATTCCCTAAACATAATTCACTCGCCTTCATTGAAAAGTTTCAAATAAATAATGCAGGACTATTCTGATGGAGTCTTTTGTTGCAACCACTGAATGTAAAGATTGTGAACTTCGCTGCAACACTGAACGTAATTGCTGATGTATTGTCCAAAGTGTTAAATGCTGGCATAAGGGAATGATTTAAGGAATGCTCGAATTGCACAACATTGTAAGAGGGGAGGAAGAATAAGTGGATTGTAATCTTGTGTTTTACTTTTTGTGCATCATTTATTTCGTAAAGAAATGTATTTTTGAAATTGCATTTCATGCTTCTAAGGCATATAATGATAACATTCGAAAAAAAATCTGGAGTTTAATTATGTCCTTAAAAGTGAGAAAAGAGACACTTTAAAAACAAGGAAGTGGAGAATTGTTACATGATCTGAAAGCAATTCACCAGATGTTGAGAGTGACCCAGTGATTGAAGTGTGGTTGTGGACCTATTTACAGGTGGAGTTTTGGTTTGCAGCAGGTAACTGATTGGTTTGTGAACATGTGACCAATTCTCAATGAGACAGCCTTCATTGCCAGTAGCAATGTGATTGGTTCTCAGACAGCTGAACAGCTTCGTCTATGAACCAGATACAGAGAAGCCTTCAGAAATCCACCTGCTCAGAGCTCTCTCTGTTCTCTGCAGTAAAAGCCTCTTCAAGGCTGAAGAAACTTGGTTTATTGCTTCTTCAGCAGTTCCTGTGAGCTCGGCCTTTTAATTAGACTGTTAGAGACTGTTTATAAGCGTGACCCAGTCCGTATGTCTCTTGTAAATCACTGAGAGCCCCCAGAGAAGGAAGACTGGGAAGCAACTATCTGAGCAGCAAAGAACCAACGCAATCATCTCATCTTCCATGTGAAGAGGAACCACAAAACATCCTTCTCTATCTTTCCCGCTATCCACGACATGTTTTTGTCTACTGTATGTGCGTGTGCCTGTGTGAGCGGGTGTAAAGGTGGTTGTGTGAAGATGTGGGTGTATGCATGT
Source organism: Chiloscyllium plagiosum (assembly GCF_037043375.1). Taxonomy (NCBI): domain Eukaryota; kingdom Metazoa; phylum Chordata; class Chondrichthyes; order Orectolobiformes; family Hemiscylliidae; genus Chiloscyllium; species Chiloscyllium plagiosum. The sequence continues at coordinate 31,157,778 of NW_028270178.1, read as the reverse complement.
ATGTATGTTCGTGTGTCTGCATGAGTGGGTGCCTGTGTTGCTTGTTTCAGGTACGTAAGCACTTTGGTGACAGTGATCACAGTCCGGTTACATTTACTTTGCGATGGAAAGGGATATACCACATGGAAGAGTTACAGCTGGAGGGAAAAGGCAATTATGATGTGATTAGGCAAGATTTAACATGCATAGGATGTGGAAGGAAATTGCAGGAGATGGGCACAATTGAAATGTGGTGCTTATTCAAGGAACAGCTACTGCGTGTTCTTGATAAGTATCTACCTGTCAGGCAGGGAGGAAGTTGTCGAGTGCGGGAGCCGTGATTTCCTAAGGAAGTTGAATCTCTTGTCAAAAGGAAGAAGAAGACTTTTGTTAGGATGAGATGTGAAGGCTCAGTTAGGCTGCTTGAGGGTTAAAAGTTAGCCAGGAAAGACCTAAGGAGAGAACCAAGAAGAGCCAGGGCGAGACATGAGAATTCATTGGCTAGTAGAATCAAAGGAAAACCCCTAAGCATAGAATGACTGGAGTAAGATGACAGCCAATCAAGGGCAGTAGTGGGAAATTGTGCATGGAGTCCGAGGAGATAGGTAAAGTGCTAAATGATTATCTTTTGCTGGCATTCGCACTGAAAAAGAAAACCATATTGTCAAGCGAATACTGAGATACAGGCTTTCAGATTAAACGGTATTGAGGTTCAAAAGGAGGAGGTGTTCGCACTTCTCGAAAGTGTGAATATAGATAAGTCCCCTGGGCTGGATGCAATATATCTTAGGATTCTTTGAGAAGCCAGGGAGGAGATTGCAGAGCCTTTGGCTTTAATCATTATGTCATCATTGTCCACAGGAATAGTGCCAGAATACTGGAGGATAGCAAATGTTGTTCCCTTGAACAAGTAGGGAAGTTGGATCAATCCAGGTAACGATAGACTAATGTACCATACTTCAGTCGTGTGTAAAGTGTTGGAAATGTTATAAGAGATAGGATTATAATCATCTAGAGAGGAATAAGTTGATCAGGGATCGTCAACACGGTTTTGTGCCTTACAAACCATATTGAGTTCTTTGAGTACAGACTGGTGGATGGGAGTAAAGCAATTGATTTGGATTTCAGTAAGTCGCTCGATAAGGTCCCCCATGGTAGGCTATTGCACAAAATATGGAGGCATGGGATTGAGTGTGATTTAGTGATTTGGATCAGAAATTGGCTAGCTGAAAGAAGACAGAGGGTAGTGGTTGATGGGAACTATTCATCCAAGAGTTCAGTTACTCGTGGGGTACAGCAAGGATCTGTTTTGAGTCCACTGTTGTTTGTCATTTCTATAAATGACCTGGATGAGGGCATAGAAGGATGGGTTAGTAAATTTACAGAAGAGAAGAAGTTAGGTGGTGTTGTGGAATGTGCTGAAGGATGTTGCAGAATACAGAGGAACATAGATAAGCTGCAGAACTGGGCTGAGAGGTGGCAAATGGAGTTTAATGTGGAAAGGTGGGAAGTGATTCAGTTTGGAAGGAGCGACAGGAATACATAGTTATGGGATAATTGTAAAATTCTTGGGAATGCAGATGAGCAGAGCGATCTCAGTGTTCATATACACAGACCACTGAAAGTTGCCACCAGATTGATAGGGTTGTTACGAAGGCATACGGTGTGTTAGCTTTTATTATTAGAGGGATTGAGTTTCGGAGCCATGAGGTCATGTTGCAAGAATTGGAAGAATTGGAAGCTTTGGAAAGGGTTCAGAGGCGATTTACTAGGATGTTGCCTATTGTGGAGGGAGGACTTATGAGGAAAGGCTGAGATTCTTGATTCTGTTTTCGTTAGGGAGAAGAAGGTTGAGAGGCGACTTCATTGAGACATACAAAAGATAATCAGAGAGTTAGATAGGATGCACAGTTAGAGCCTTTTTCCTCGGATGGTGATGGCTAGTACGAGGGAACATAGCTTTAAATTGAAGGGTGATAGATATGAGGAGAGATGTCAGAGGTGGTTTTTTTTTACTCAGAGAGTAGTAGGGGCTTGGAACGCCCTGCCTGCAACTGTAGCAGATTTGGCAACTTTAAAGGCACTTAAGTGATCATTGGATAAACATATGGATGAAAATGGAATAGTGTAGGATAGAAAAGCTTCAGATTGGTTCCACAGGTCGGCGCAACATCAAGGGTCGAAGGGCCTGTACTGCGCTGGAATGTTCTATGTTCAAACTATTGTCTGAGGCAAGGATCTCTATACTGTAAACTAACATCAAATTAAAACTAAATGTTCTGTTTTTTTCTTTTTTTTAAATAGAGGACTCTTTCCTCACTCACTACCACTCAACAATCAACAAAGTCTGTTCACTTCCATTTAATCACTCTGCCTAAACTGTTCAATTTATATAATCACGCTGCCAATTGTGTTCATTTATATATAGTTAGTATGTCAAGTCTGTGCATTCATATGCGTATATTTATTTATATGTATATGTGTGTATGCATGTGTGTGTATTCACTCTACCAAGACTGCTTATTAACATTTAAAATCACCTTGCCAAAACTGTTCTTTTATATTTAAAATTGTGCTGTCAAAACAATACGTTTATAAAGTGTTATGAAGCTGAAGGCATGTACTGTACCTTTAAGAGTGAGTGAATGCTGTTCTGAACTGAGAGATTACAAATACTTGTACATGTGAATAGATGGCAGTCCCAGACGGTCCTAGAAGATTGAAAATATATAACATTTGCTTGTGAAATGGACACCTGAGTCTTGGTTGTTGTTTTGACAACAATTCGAATTTAACCAATCAATGCTGCAGGGTACTAAAACCCAATTGAGTTTGAATTTATTGTTTTGTCAACATCGAAGCAATGAAATGATCCAGTGTTGGCCATATAAAATTTGGACATTGTGAAAAGTAGAAACAGAGCAACTGCTATTGAGATAGATCCAAGAAATTAGGAAACAGTCCCTATCTAAGTTACCTTTTCATAGGAAACATTCTCGCAGTAAAATCAAGAAGACAATCTAGGGAATTCAGCAACCGGAAGAGTGAAGTCACAGACAACGGAAAGGTGTCTGTGTTGCATTGAAAGTAAATTGATGTTATTTTACTATGTGTCTTCCTGAACAACAAATTGCAATGGAGTTGGAGGGAGGTAATAAATAGTTAACAGAAAGTAGGGCTTAGTGTTGTCAATAGTTGTTGTTTAATGTTTACTTTTCGGGTTAAATATAAATTGATGTTACTTTCTTTAAATAGTGGAGGATGGGAGTTATCTATCACTAATATTTTAACAAATTGCGAAGTGATGCGAACTTTTCGGTGTGTTTCGATTAAATTAACAGAACGGTTCACCTCTGAATACATTTGGCAGCGTCATTATATATTGAACAGTTTAGGCTGAGTGATTAAATGGAAGTGAACAGATGTTGTTGATTGTTGAGTGCGAAACGATCACTTATTGAGTGAATGAGGAAAGAGTGATCGATTTAAAAACAAAAGAAAAAAACAGAACATTTAGTTTTAATTTATGCATTTTACAGAAGTTATTTTACAGTCCAGAGATCCTTGCCTCAGACAATAGTTTGAACATAGGACATTTCAGCACAGTACAGGCCCTTCGACCCTCGATGTTGCGCCGACCTGTGGAACCAATCTGAAGCTTTTCTATCCTACACCATTTGGAGGGTCGGGTCTGAGATTTAGACTGGTTTAGATAGATCAAGTTTGAGATTTGGACAGATTTGAATAAATTTGTGGTCCAAAGGATTCCAGTAGACTTAAACACTTGCCGATTAGTGCCCTAGGTCTTCAAATAAAATAAAAGGAAAGAATTATTAAAATTTTGGTTAAATGAAAAGTGAGGGAAATGGCTGTTAACATTGCTAAAGAGGCTCTGGGCTTTGAAGATACTTCCCAAATTTGCAAAGAAAGTTTAGAAAGACAGAGAAACAACCTACATTTAGAATTACGAAATAGGTTAGAATTGGGTTTAACCAGGGAAAGAAAGAAAGCTGAAGTTGCAATGGAGTTGGTCAAGCACTTAGGTGTATCAGAGAACAGATAAGTGCAGTACAGTGAGAAAAAAATAAATTGCAATTGAGGCAAGAGGAGGGAAAAGATAAAGAATGGGAAAGAACCGCAATGAGAGAAGAAAGAGAAAGAAAATCTAAAATCCCTACAGTGTTGGTACAGGCCCTTCGGCCCATCAAGTCCACACCAATCCTCCGAAGTGTGACCCACACAGACCCATTCGGCCTACCTTATCTACATTTCCCTGAACACTATGGGCAATCTGGCATGGCCACCTCACCTAAATGGCACAACTTTGGAGCGTGGGAGAAAACCCATATAGACAGAGGGAGAATGCACAAACTCCACACAGACAATCACTCTAGACTGGAATTGAACCAGGGTTCCAGGCACTGTAAGGCAGCCGTGCATCCCACTGATCCAACGTTCCATACCAAAGCTAAACAGAACAAAAGAAAGTGTGAATTATTCAGGAAAGTCAAGTTAACAGGATGGAGACGAAGAGAGGAAGTAGTGATGTTTGCAAATATGTTAAAACATTCGCACAATTTGATGTGAAAGATGTTGAAGTTTTCTTTATTTCACTTGAAGAACTGGCTCGGCAGAGGCAGTGGCCAGAGTGACAAAATGGTAAGGCTTATTCAGACAAAGCTGGTAGGCAGATGCAGTGCTGTCAAATGAGGGGGCAAGAGATTATGCAAATGTCAAAAAGGCTATTTTGAGTGCTTATGAATTGTTACCAGAAACGGATAGACAGCGATTCAGACAGATAAAGAAGAAACCAGGTCAGACTTGTATTGAATTCAAAAGAATAAATCAAGATAATTTTGATAGGTGGGTGCAGGCCATAGTGATAGATACGATATATGAAACTCTAAAAGAGATTATTCTGCTGGAAGAGTTTAAAAACCTCAAAAACATGAGATGATAGGAATAACATTGAGTGCAATTCTGTTCTCCTTCCAATCAGAAGGATGTTGTGAAATTGAAAGATTTTAGAAAAGATTGACAAGGATTGAATTGAATTGAATTTCTTGTGACATGTACCGAGACACAGTGAAAAGCTTTGTCTTGTGAGCAATAAAGGCAGATCACATAGTTAAATAACATAGATAGTAAATAATAGGTAAGCAGCGGCAAAAACAAAAGCATGGGTACTGGTGAATATTAAGAATTTTGGAGTCCATTCAGTACTCTAACAACAGTAGGGTAGGAACTATTGCAAAACCGGCTGCTGCGTGTGTTCAGGCTTCTGTACTTTCTCCCTGATGGTCGAAGTTGTAGAAAAATCATTGCGAGGGTGAGATGGATCGTTGAGAATGCCTTTCCTCGACAGCAGGCCTGGTCGATGCATTCTATAGATGGGAGATTGTCTTTTGTGATTGAACGGGCCGAGTTCTCTACTCTCTGTAACTGTCTCCGACCTTGAATGGTACAGTTGCTATACCAGGTAGTGATACATCCAGACAAAATTCTCTCGATAAAAGTTGGCATGCTAAATTTCCTCAGCTGCCTGATGAAGAAGAGAAATTGTTGGGCCTTTGTAACCAGTTTGTCCACATGAAGAGTCCAAGAAAGCTTGTTGTGGATGATCACTCCTAGGAGCTTGACACTCTCCACATATTCCACCTCTGTGCTGTTAATGTGTAGGGGGGCATGAGTAACATCCTGCCGAAAGTCAATAATGTGTTCCTTGGTTTTGCTGGCATTGTGAGCTAGGTTGTTCTTAGTGCATCACATTTCCAGGTCTTCCACCTCCCGTTTTTTGTCTGTTTCGTTGCCATGAGATTCGACCAACTATGGTGGTGTCATCTGCGAACTTGTACGTGGCATTAGTCTGGTATTTGATGACGCAGCAATGGCTATACAGTGAGTACAGTAGGAGGCTGAGTACGCGCTCCTGGGGGGCTCCAGTGTTGAGTGTTAGTGACGATGAAATATTATCCCCAATCTTCACTGATTGTGGCCTGTAGGTCAGGAAACTGAGGATCCGGTTGCAGCGAGAGGGGCTTAGTCCGAGATCATTAAGTTTGTAAGTTTGCATGCTGCTAGGGCTGGACAATTTGAGCGATAGGGAGAAATTGAATTGGCTGGTTTTCTCTGGAGCATTGGAATTTGAGGGTGATCTCTAAGAGGTTCATAAAATCATGAGGGGTGTGAACAGGATAAATAGACAAAGTCTTTTCCCAAGTGTTGGGGAGTCCAGAACTAGAAGGCATAGATTTGGGGTGAGAGGGGAAAGATATAAAACGGACCTAAGGGCAACAATTGCTATATTTAAAAGGCATTTGGATGGGAATCTGAATAGGAATAGTTTAGAGGGATATAGGCCAAGTGCTGGCAAGTGGAACTCGATTAGGTTGGGACATCTGGTCAGTATGGACAAGTAGGACTGAATGGTCTGTTTCCGTGTTGTACAGCTCTATGACTCGATGTGCATGAACAGAAAGTTCAAGACATGAGAATAGCGGCAGAGGTAGAACATGAATATGCATTGGTGTGGAGCGCAAGGTTTAACTTCCAGTAGGTATTTCATTCCATGAGGTACAGAAATTGGGAGAAGGGGAGATCCTACACTACAAATCAAAAAGTATAGCACAATGGGTGATAATGGAAGCACAAGGTGGCGAAAATGAGGTTTAAGACCTCATATGTTTCCATGTGGTAAGTTGGGAAAGGTAAAGTCACAATCCTGGTCGTTGAAGAAAGGCACTATCGGATAAGATGTGGTAAGAGAGACTGAGCCAGTGGCATTAGTTCACGTAATAAAGGAAATCCAAGAAAAGGCGAGGAGCTGCGGAGAGTGCACAGCCTCAGCAGGGGCTGGGTTTAGAGTTAGTGCCTGATCTCGAGAAAAACTTCACATCGGTTGGTAAAGTTTACACAGGAAGAGTAGGGGAAGAGGCCTGGAAGGGAAAGAAACTACAATTTTGAGAAATACGTGATCTTATCAGTCTCTAATTGTAACAGTTGAACGCATTTGAACTCTTTCTGACATGTTACCCAAGAGAGTGGTAATTTGTGGAACAGAGAATCAGAAATTTAGTGTTCCCTTGTGTAAGATCAGATTGGAGAGACAAATCAAGTCTGGGAAAGTAACAGAGGGAGTGATTGACAGATTCTCACTTCCGTGAATACACTTTATTCTTTGGAACGATTTAGCAGGATCCAAGGTGGGAATGACACCACTTGTTGTGGATAAGCCAAAGGAAGACAAGGGTACTGAGGAGTTAAAAAGAAAAGTACCCTAGAATTTTTCCACAAAGTGTAATCGCAATATTTTACTGACATATGTCCCAGAAAAAAGCATAAACTAAAGTGAAAGGCGAAGGAGTTGAAGTCCAGTTAGCTGAAAATTGTTTGACGTGATGGTGCAGGAAAAACCTAAACAGGCAGAGCGTTAGACAGAAGTGTTTAGTCCTGAAATACTAATTTTTGAATCAAAGTGTATTCCTGAGGGTTATTATCTTAAAGGTAGAATGCTAAGAACAAAATGGAGACAGCGGCCGTTTGGTGCAGAGGAGAAATGGGCGGAAGTGCACCAGATTGTGTTCCCGGTAGGAACTGGTACTGGAGCACATGAATTACCAATAGAAGGTCACCTAAGTGTGAGGAATACACAGGCTAAGGTACAAAAGCAATTCCATTGGCCTGCACGATACAAGGATGTGGTTAAATTTCGCCTTGCATTTCGCACGTGTCAAATGTAGGTAAATCACAGGCAGTAATAAGACCAGCACGTTTGTTGCCAATTCCTGCTTTTGACGAACTTTTCACGTGGATGATCATTGATTGTGTAGGTCCTCTTCCGGAAACTAAAAATGAGAACCAATATTTGCGAACGGTAATGTATCTGCCAGATTTCTGGAGGCAATTCCTAACAGAATATTAAGACAAAAAGGGTGGTGGAGAAGGTGATCGCTTTCTTTACTCGATATGGACTAGCCAGAGAGATTCAGTCAGACCAAGGGTCTAATTCTACTGCTAGGTTGTTTAAGGAAGCCACGGATAGCTTAGTACTTTCAATCAAGTATGTACCATCCTGAATCCCATGGTTTTGTAAAGATGGCATCAGAGCCTGAAGACCATGTTAAGAGAATATTGTCAGGATTATCTGAATGATTGGGATGAAGGTATCCTATGAGTATTGTTTGCCATTACAGATACCTCAATCGAATAGGCTCAGTTTACTCTCATTGATTTAATATTTTGTCATAGAGCGCGAGGGCCTTTGAAGTCAATTGAAGAAAAATTGCCAGGACTGAAGTCGGAGATCTTTCCAGCACTTGGTTCATACCCGAGAGTGGTCTGACATTTCAAGTTCTCAGCTAGGTTTTTTTGTAACTTGTAAATTTCGTTGCGTGACAAACATGGGGTTACCGAAAATTGATGGGGATCTCGAAATGGTGTATAAAAATCGGGGATGGAAATGTGTTGCTGGAAAAGCGCAGCAGGTCAGGCAGCATCTAGGGAACAGGAGAATCGACGTTTCGGGCATTAGCCCTTCTTCAGGAATGAGGAAAGTTGGTCCAGCAGGCTAAGATAAAAGATAGGGAGGAGGGACTTGGGGGAGGGGCGTCGGAAATGTGATAGGTGGAAAGAGGTCAAGGTGAGGGTGATAGGTCAGACTGGGGTGGGGGCGGAGAGGTCGGGAAGAAGATTGCAGGTTAGGAAGGCGGTGCTGAATTTGATGGATTTGACTGAGACAGGCTGGGGGGAGGGGAAATGAGGAAACTGGTGAAATCCGAGTTCATCCCTTGTGGTTGGAGGGTTCTGAGCCGGAAGATGAGGCATTCTTCCTCCAACCGTCGTTTCGCTGTGGTCTGACGATGGAGGAGTCCAAAGACCTGCATATCCTTGGTGGAGTGGGAGGGGGAATTGAAATGTTGAGTATAAAAATCGGGGGCACAGAATTCTGCGGGGATAAGCAAGGTGAGGGGACATGACATTTGGGGAAAATGTTTTGGAGGTACGGTGCAAAATCAGCAGTGTCTTGGAAAATGTGGGGAGTGGTGGTCTGGGCGGGGGAGGAATGTCAAAGCTGGTCAGGAGGTAATATTTCTGGGGTGGTGTTGTGGGTGAAAGTTTGGAGCGGAACAAAATTATGGAAGGGTGTGAATTGGGAGGGATAATATTAAGGACCACGAACTGGGACAGGACAAAAGTTTGGTACAATATCTTGGGGTGGAGGTACAAACTTAAATTTGAGTTTAAATTTGAGGGAGTGGCAAAATTTTAGAGGGGGAAAGTGGCGCTTTTCCAGGCTGGGTAAGGGGAGGGATGGGAATGAGGCAGCAGGGGGTAAAGGCAGAGGATAGAATGAGAAAAAGAGTAAACGGGAGGCTACCAGAGAGAGACTCAGAGAGAGACACATACAGAGAGAGACACACAAAGAGAGACAGAGAGAGAGAGAGTTAAAGAGAGACAAGAAGAAAACAAGACCAATTGAGAGAAAAAAAGTCATATTGTCAGAAAGAGAGAGACAGGACAAAACAGACATAAGAGCATAGACTGCCAGTGAAAGAGACAGAGACGTACAGAGTAAAAGAGAGAGAAAGAAAAAGAGAGAAAAAGAAGGAAGGAGAAGTCAGTCAGAGACAAACAAGAAATCAGGATAGGCACAGAGGATTTGAAGAGATGATGCTTACTTTTGCAGTATGTTCCATGTCTCACTCTCTTGCTCGATAGTTTCTCATTCTCTCTTTCCTTTCAGGGACAGATCCTGCTCCTGGGGTTTGCTTCAACCTTGGGCTGTTTCAGAGAAGGGGTTAAAGGATGGAAACTGGCATTGAAATTCCAACAGAACCTCACGTACAGACAGAAACTCTCTGTTAACTACCTCCTCGTCTACCTACATGGCAAAAAGAAGTATGGCTGTCATGACCTGGAGTATAAACGCCCCAGTTCTGTCACTCAACATACTCTCTCGTCCCGAATCCCAGCTCATCCAATCACTTCCAAGCTCTCTCTGCCTGAACACATCTCTTTCATGTAAGGAGCAAGCCAAGAGGCTTAATTGTGAATTACATGGGGGGAGGGAGAGAGGACGTGTGAAATAAAGGCGCAGGTAAGTAGTTCAGTCCATTTTATTCCTGTTCCTCATCTCCTACCGTTCCCCCCACCCCAATATACAAAATAGCCCAGACTTGAAATCCACACAGACAGAAAGTAGCAGTTAAAAACCAGCTCCAACCCACAGTTATTTAAACAAAGGAAGACCAGAAAATACAAACATATCCCACAAACAAACACAGGATTTGCACACAGACCAACACAAAGTGGGCATGGAACAGAAATCAATCCGTTAAGCAAGCAAACTTGTTTTTTTAAATGTTTTTCTGAAGTTGAGTATCAATCCACGTCACAGATATGATGTGGTGGTGTCGGTGTTGAACTGGGGTGGACAACATTAGAAGTCACATGACATCAGTTGAAAGTCCAACAGGTTTATTTGAAATCACAAGGTTTCAGAGAGCTGACCCTTCATCAGGTGAAGAAACGAAAACCATACAGGCCCTGAATTTAGCGGCAGAGACATCAAAAGATCAGACAAATGGTTTGAGTGGAGTATCAAATAATAAGTTTCTGCAGGTAACAAAACTATCAGACAGTGTGAGCAAAGTGCCAGCAGCTGAATAGTAAATGAAGGGGATGCTTTGTAATCCAACTAATTGAGGCAGAGAGATAATTACAAAAAAAGGTGGTTCTATAGATAAACCTCATGTCTGGAATAAATAAACAGGCTTCATTTCACAGATAGAAGTCCAATGATGGATCTGTTGTACGAGCTATTAATTTTATAAATGATCTTGAAATTTCAAACAGATTCACCTCTTTCCTGACAATAGAATGAGGGACATCACGCAACTGTTCCACTTTATCATGGACGTTTCATCTCTAAAAGGTGAGAGTTAGCTAATTGATACAGATTATGTTACAGATGGTTAAACCCATGATAGTGTAAGTTACTGCACACAGATTCTATACGTTCATTTTTGTGTGCCTGTATCTGTGTCTATGTGTATGTGCATATATCTGCTTGTGTTTATATGCTTGTGTATTTCTGTCTCTATGTTTGTATGTGCCTCTTTGTGTGTTGCTTTTTCGGTTTCCGTGCCTGTCTGACTATCTCCGACCATTTATGTATGTGTGTTTGTGTGTCCCAATGTTTATGTGTCTCCGTGTCTATATTTCTGTGCAATGGATGCTCTGTTGTTTTGGGAGTTATATCCATTGAAATGGTGGTAAACACCGCCCATCTCTATCTCTGCCTGTCCTTCTTGTGTTTAACGTGATACAATGCTGTTGGTTATGTTGATGTATGTTTCTATGTGTGTGTCTGTTTGTGTGTGTATGCCCACCTCTGCGGGCAATGGGATAAAATTTGTGCTGTAAAGAAACTAGTGTTTCTTATTTAGAGAGCAATGCAGCACAGGAACACGTCCTTCTGCCCACCAACACCGTGGACACGAAGCTTTCCTTACCAAAAAACATTTGCTTCCATGTGGTCCATATTCTCTAATCGCTGCTTATTCATGTATCTGACAACATGCCTCTCAAATGTTGCGAAAGTATTTGCTTCCATCACCTCCTCTGACAGCTCATTCTAGGTACTCACCATCCACTGTGCTAAAAACCTGCCTCTGATATCCCCGTGTCTGCGTGGGTTTCCTCCGGGTGCTCCGGTTTCCTTCCACAGTCCAAAGATGTGCAGGTCAGGTGAATTGGCCATGCTAAATGTGTTAGGTAAAAGGGATAAATGTAGGGGAATGGGTGGGTTGCGCTTCGGCGGTTTGGTGTGGACTTGTTGGTCCGAAGGGCTTGCTTCTGCACTGTAAGTAATCTAATCTAATATCTGTTTTAAATTTACCCCCTTTTCCTTTCATCCTAAATAGCCTCCTAACTGAAGTTTCTACCTTGGAAAAGGGCTCTGACTTTCATTCTATACTTTTCTGTCATAATGTTGTGAACGTCTGTCAGGTCGACTCTTAACCTTTTTACGTTCAAGAGAAAACAAACCAAGTTTGTGCTTCAATTCTGCACCTCACAAATATTTCCCTCACAAGGCTTGACTGTTTGCAAATTTTCACAGCAAAATATACAGCACCCCAAGTTTGCACCCTTTTAATAAGGCCCCCTCGAACGTTGTCTCATTAATTTGCATTCCAGTCCTTAAATTTCACGCTTCGTTTTCCTTCAGCTTTGTCCCCATGAAATTATTTGGATACTGAATTTTGTGATTCTCTCCTCAAACTTTACCCTGGCCGAAAATATTCAATATTTGGTGCATAATGTAATGTTTGCCTGGTCACGTCAGCATTATCACCTCCAATTTTCTCACACTGTCAGTAATCTGACTGGGGACAGTCCACACATTCTGATAAGGAGACCCAAGTCTTACGTTTTGAATTAAATTCTTGTTGAACATAAGGCTCTGATGCATTTTCACATCTAATCTCTGTGCCACATCCTTATCAACTTAGCTTGTCTTTGTCCAAATATACATAACTTTTTTGTACCTCAATGCTAATCTTTGGATTTCTAAAACTTTTGAAATATTCTTCGCCTCTGTATTTTTTATTCATTCTTCATGGTATTCCCCTCATGGTCAGTTTGCGGTTATGATTTTATTAATCTAATGATTTGATTCACCTATCCTTTCTGTCACAATCTGGCTACCCAGTATACCTTTCACTATTGATTTCTCCATCTGCTGAACTCACCAAACCTCTCCTCATGTGAACCCTGCCCACATGGCTATTTTAAATCTGTTCTTAGCCCTCTAGATATGTCAGCTAGCAGGACACTTGCCAAGGAGAACTTCCTATGTTCACAGTCGAACAGCAAAGACCCTTCTGTCTGCTTGAATGGGAAACATGTTCCTATGCCACTGTTTGTACCAGGAATCAAACTCTTTGATCCTATTAATCCTATGCAAATGTGTTTGTTAATTCACTATTAAAATTAACTTGATGTCACTCTGGTCTTCTGGTTTTCATTTGAAAGATTGATTGTTCTTACCCCACAGCTGATCAATGTTATTGGACTCAAATATGTATATCTATAGGCTTAGGGAGATGTGACAGTGAGATCATTCACATCCCACTTTCAATTAATCACAGTGGTCAAGTGAGTCATCTGATTGAAAAAATGGTCTTTGAGACACATGTTCTTTGTCACAGAATATAATAGGTATCCCCTGGTTATAATGTCCCTCACTACCACAGCATTCCCTTTTCAATCTCCAGCTTCAGTGACTGGTTAGTTCCCTCAAAGGCAACGTCTCATTTCCCTGAAAGGTGTATTCACATATTGAATAGAGCAGGGATAAGACTCCACATTACTACTGACTGTGTCTCACAAACTGGCTGACCGCACTAATTCCCGAAACACAGAACAAATGTGAAGTGCCTCTGGAAGGTGGCGTCAATGCTAACAGAAACTGTGTGTCCAAGTTTCTTCCTGGACACAGGATATTATTCTAAAACCGATTCCCACTCATTATCCCTGAGCTGCAGTCCTTCTATGTGCAGACATTGCATGCAGATGTGGTTGCTGTGGATCGCACTGTACACCAAGTTCATGCATTCTGTATTTGCAACACGTTACCCACCCTGACACTTGCATGGTGTTATTATTCAACTGATTAGTTCGCAGCAATGGAAAACTTGTTTAGTTGAGTTCCCTAGGTAAATAGTCGTCTGGATCATTGCAAAAGTGAAACTTCTAATTAGCACAGGTAGTTATGTAAATTGAGCGATACACTTCATGTAATACTGACATTTCATCACTACAGTTCAGTCTACAGTCTCTCATTCAAAGGCGGAAGTCTTCAATGTCATTAAACAATCAGGTAACTAAGTTATTAATTAGCTTAAATACTCAGATGCAGCAGCAATGTCCATGCCTCTTAGCCTGGAAATCTGCATTCAAGTCCCACCGGCCCCAGAGGTGAGTTGCAGCACGAAGCCTGGCTTTTCTTTCATGTAGAAGTCTGGGTAAAACAACAAAGTGGCAGCTGCTGAATGGGCCTTCATAAGCACCAGTTAAAATCTCTTCTGAGAATGAAGGGGTGAAAGAAATTCGATAACCAGACAAAAGTGACTGCCTCAAAATCTGATTCACCCAGCATTTTTAAATGTTGTTAAGATTAAACTCAGTGTCTAACTTCTCATTTAAATCATCACTTGAGAAAAACACGAGTCGTCTCATGTGTCACAAATTCTGAAGTTATTGAGTTCTTCTGCACTCGCTGTCTCCAATCCATACTCTTCTTTCATTGAAAATTTTATTCATGTTGGCAATAGCAAGGCAGTGTAGACTTGAGCAAAAAGAATCGAGAGATTGGAGTTGAAGAGCAGTTTTCCCATTCACATGGAGGGAGAAATGCTACAAAAGCTGGTCACCTCAGGCTGAAAAGAGGAAAGCAAGGTCGATAGATAGCATTGTATCACAAGGATATGATGGAGATAGGAGTTGCAAATATGACGTAGTTTCCTAAAAGAAAGTCATGAATTCTCAAGCCAAAATTAGAGGAGTATACATATCTTGGCATTTTTGTGAGCTAAATAATAATAAAAAATTGGAGGAACAGTGATGTGAAAATAAGGATGAGAATTTTGAATCATCGAATTTGGTAGAATTGCACTAAAGTGCAGCCAATTAAACAGAGTGATCATTGGGGGACTTCTTTAGGAAGAGCTAACAGTGTGATAAAGATCATAACAGTTGATTTCGTCCTCATGGAGAGTGGAAAGGTGCTCGACTAATGGGTCTGGAGGAGAAAGGCAAAGTATGTGAATAGTGGCTTCTTGCGCTGATGAAATGACACAAGGTCAGTGCAGGACGGTGTTGTGAAAAAGTAAGAAATCAGTTCTAAAAAGATGTGCAATTTGTGAATGAGTTGGTTCGAAACCAACATGATACCAAGTTTCCAAACGCTCGGCCAGTTTTTCCAGAGAGTAGATTAGAGTGAGTTCAAAATTAACATAAAGCATTGTAATCAGTGGCCAAACATTTCTTTGGCAGTAATGAATGGATCTGTTTAGCCCTGTCTTCCAGAAATTAGAATGGAGTCAATATCTGGGTAACTGAATTCGGAGTAGGTTCATAAGAGATATACTGCAATCAGTTGTCAAACTTCTAATTGGCAGAAATGTTTGCTCTGCCAGTACATAATTATGGATAAGAAATCTAAGTTTTAGGAAGACATCAGGAGATAGGAGAAGTGTCCAAAAGCTAGATATTGGTGTGGATTGAGTCCACATAGATACTTTGCTGAGGGAACTTTGCCTACACAGGGAACACGACATGATGAAAGAACAATTATCAAACGCAACAGCTGAATAATAAGAAAATATTCCAGTGCAAGAGAATCTCGAGATGAATTGAGATTAAATATAAAAAAGGGGGAACAGTTGGACTACAAATGAATCATTTAGCAGGACATTAATTCTATGTGCAAATCAGCGGTATGGTCTGGGGCATGAACATGGAAATTTTAATTTTGTTTCAAAATAAAATGCAATTTGAATAGGATGTATCTGAGTAGACCAACTTTGCTAATTTATCAAGTGTACAAACTGGACTGGAGAGATTCAAGGAGGGACTAAGCCCTGTTAAAGCTGACCAAGTTTATAGCGGGAGTTCGAGATTCTGGGAGAAAACTGCAGTTTGGAAGTCAGGTACCAATTTTTATGAATGCTCTAGATGCCATTATAGCCTCTGTAAAAACGCCACGGAGCATTAAACAAAACAAAAACAAGAGAGAGGGAGATGGTGCCAGGAAATGATAATTTTTTCCAATGGAGTTGTGAGAATGTGGTCGCTTGAATTTCTTCCTGTATTCTCAATATCAGCATGTGTCCTGTCTCCACTGTATTTTAAGGGTTTCTAACTCTAAGAATCTGTGTAATCTCCATCATGAATAGACTTTCAAATTCGGCCAGTTCCAGTGCACTTGTTACTCCCAAGTTAAGTTGTTTATGATGAGCCAACAGTATCACGGAGGAGTTACTGACATGCATCGGGTTGCTTAATCTGACCCATACCTAAATATGGTTGGTGCTCTACTACCATTATAGTTATTTCCAGTGCTGCAATTCCTGCTGAGTAGGTGTGCAGCGAATATTGAGTCCACGAATAGGGAAAACGAGAGCTTGCCTCTGAGCTGCTCTTACATCTTTCGTTTACTCGTTAATTGTACAATTCTTGTAATTGGATATTTCACTGCGCTCTTCATTTCATTTCTGAATTTCGCCTGTGTTGCCACATAAATGAATGTGTTTGTGCAACAACTCAATGTTCGCAGCATCCAGCCAGCTCTTCCAACTTTATAAAATGCATTACTGTAAACATCCGCTGTGAGGGTGTAGAAGAAATTTATAACATACAACAGCCATCGAATTATGAAGCTACCGGATATTGTGAAGAGCAAAACCACAGATTTTCTTCGACTTTCCATCTCTGGGTCATTGATACTTTTCCTCTTGTTCTGCCTGCTCAATCCCAATCGGAATCGACTAACCACTAAAATATATCTGACCGTCAGAGCATTGAGCAACAAGATTGAAAGAAATGGAAGCAATGGGGTAAATACTAAATCAAACCAATTAAATCCCACCCAACCTGGATCGGTAAAATAACTTGCTTTTCTGTAACAGAACCACGGCACATTGTTGACGATCTTTCCAGGTTCAAAAGTAAAGTAGAAGGGAATATTTTTTAAGCAGAACAGAATAGATGTGGTTGCTATAACTGCACTTGCAGTTTTCTTGGTGCAATATCGTGCTCTAATCTTCATGCAACAAATAGCCACAAATCGATCAAATGTGAAATTGACGGTGAACCAAATTGAGCAATCTGTCGCAACACAAAACAGGAAATTGATAATATTGCAGGCATAGGTGATGTCCAGGACACCCACTGGGAAATAATAATAATAGATCTGTCTCAGTACAACCTCCGTGATAATGAACATTAGATCTGCCGCTGCCATGGCCACCAGATGCAGAGTAGTGCAGGTAGAGAGGTCACACTTGCCCTGACACAGGATCAGAATTGCCAATAAATTAACTGTATAAAGAAAAAGAGAAGAGAAAATACCTGTAAAACAGTGCTCAGATATCCCCTGTATCAGGTCCCAATTGGTTTTGAGATCTGCCAATCACTTCGAGTCATTCTCTTGATCCTTCCTCCTCATCTCCCTGCTTCTAAAACCTTCAGTTAAGCTTGACAATAAGAATTAGAATATAAGAATTAGGAGCAGGAGTAAGTCATCTGGCCCTTTGAGCCTGCTCCGCCATTCAATAAGATCATCACTGATCTTTTCGTGGCATCAGCTTCACATACCTGCCCTCTCACCACAACCCTCACTTCCTTCATTGTTCAGAAATAAACTATCCTTGCTTTAAAAACATTTACTGGTAAGAACATAAGAAATAGACAAGACAATGACACTCCAAGACCTCAAATTTGGACCATTTTTTCTTTTTCCTATTTTCATCCCTATTCCACTTCGACTTTCGATATTGCAGAGCATTGCATCCCATGTCTTAGCAAATGAGATCCCATTTCGAGGAATGAAAATTGTCATTAACACTCAGTGATTGTTCGGGATGTGGAGAATGCAAGTTTACTCTGGGCCTACGATTCCCACTTTGGAAAGTTCTACTGTAGGTTCTGAGAGTATTCTTCCCATCATATTTATATCTCAAAGTAGTTAGCTCAGTTTCAACACACATAGTCGTAGAGTCAAATAGCATTGAAACAGCTCCTTCGGCCCAACTAGTCGACGCCAACCATGTTGCTAAACTAAACTCATTCCATTTGCTTGCGTTTATCACACAACTCTCCAAATCTTTCCAATTCATGTATTTACTCAAATGTATTTTAAATATTGTAACTCTGCCTGCATCAATTGCTTTCACTGAAAGTTCATTCTACGTACGAACCACCTTCTGTATGAAAGGATAATCTCCCTCAGGTCCCTCTTCAATCTTTCTCCTCTCAGTTTAAAAACATGACCGCCTAGTGTTGAACTCCCCAAAACCGAGGGAAAAGACCTTTGCTATTCACTTAACCTATACCCATCATGATATTATAAACCTCTTTCAGGACACCCCTCAACCTCCGATGCTCCAGTGAAAAAAATCCCAGTCCTTCCAGAACATTAACAGCAAAAGTGCAACGAGAGAGTGTTTATATCCCATTAAAGATCAGCGATTTCATTTATTGTGAGAAACGTCGGAAAATGGAAGGGACATTAAATGAATATTTTCCATCTTTTTTATGATGGAAAAGAAATGGAGGCTAGAGAACTCAGGGAAATAAATGTTGACGTTTTAAAAATTATTCACATTACAGAAAGTGATGGAAGTCTGAGATAACATAAAGGTGGATACATCTCCGACACCTAATCAAGTTTATTCTAGGACGTTATGTGAAGTTAGGGAGGAGGTAGTGGGACCCTTACGAGAAACATTTGTGTCATGTATAACCACGGGTGAGGTGCCAGAAAATGGGAGGGTGGCTAATGTTGTGCCTTCATTGAAGAAAACGCATAAGAGAAGCATGAGAACTCTAGAGCTGTGAGTCTGATATTAGTGATAGGAAAGTTGTCAGAGGTGATTCTGAAAGATAGGATTTACATGCATTTGGACAGAGAAGGAATGATTAGCGATAGTGAGCATGGATTTGAGTCAGAGAACTTGTGCCTCCTAAACTTGAGTTTTTTGAGGAAGTATTCAAAAATATTAATGAATGCAGAATGGTATAAATTGTTTTATTGGAGTTCCTTAAAAGCTTTGACAAATATCCACATGGTAGAATGATCTGTAAAGTTAGATCATTCGAGTTGGACCGAAGGATCTGTTTCTGTCCTGTACCTCTCTATGATTCTAAGACTCGATGACATGGGATTCAGGGTGAACTTGCCAGCTGGACACAGTTTTGACCTTACGGCAGATGACACAGAGTAATGAGAGGGGTTGTTTTTCAGACTGGAGACCTGTAACTAGCGGTGTTTCACAGAGATTTGTACTGGGTCCATTCCCGTTTGTAATTTATATAAAAGGTTAGGATGAGTATAGAGGAGGCATGGGTATTAGGTTATCAGATAACAGCAAAGTTGGGATATCGCCTCTGTGGTGTTTGTCCCAACCTACCCGAATGGCATTGAGGACCGCTGCTTCCATCTTGTCAAGGGGTCACCCTCCGTAGTTGTTGATCCACGGGGAGGTCTGAATGAACCACTGAACATGGTGATTAATTTGGTTTGTTCATCGGCATCCAGCCCATGTATAATGGACTTTCAGTCAATTGCATTTAAAAAAATGCTTCTGGTCTGAGGTGGAATCAAAGAGAGTCACCTTGTCGGTGATGTTTGCCAGCTGGGTGGCGAGAAAGGGAGTTGTGTATGTCATGTGACCATCAGCTGTTTGTTGCCGGGTGACAACATGATCGATGAGCTTTGGTTTCAATCATAACTCAGGGATATGGGCTAAGAGTGCAGTCGCCTGGGAGAAGGGCAGAAGGGGTCCACATATGTGGGCGGGTGTGTATATGTCATTGTGAGTCTGTCGTTATCTTCCTGGGAAGTGTGGACCCCTAAGGCACACGACATTCCATTCCAGGTGGACAACTGATTCCTTAGGGAACTGTCGTTGGATCTGAGACTGCTAATGCTTCCGAATAGAGTCTGATGTGCATTGGTCAGTGTAGCAGGCATACCGGACACTTCTGGCTGCTTGGAATTCACTGTTCATCTTGCTTGTCAATATATGCTGAGGCTGCCACCCTGTTCCTCCAGGCCCTCCTCTTACTAGAATAAACTCTTTCGAATTGTGACTTGAACTGTCCCATGTGGATGAGGTTTACTTGCAACGTTCTATGCTGTTCTTTGTTTCACAGATGTTACCTTGCAATTTTTATTCCTCATAGTCTGCAGCTTTCCTTAGAGTGACCGAATCTCAGATGCCTTCCCCTACCAGGGGTATTCTGGGTTCCAGGCAACATAACTTACTGTAGTAAGCTTGACAGATTTCTTACCCAGTTCTTTCTGGGCTTCATTCCACCGCTCCCGTGCCACGGAACCATCACTCCAAGGCCCGTCTGGCTTATTGCAAAATTCTGTCCATTTGGGTCAATTTAAGACAAGGTATTATCTGAGAATATCATCTTATATCGGAAGAGGGGGCACATCCTGTTTTGGTAGCGAGGACATTATTACAGGGTTTCTCTTTCATGATGTTGAAGTATGGGAAGTGGCGATTGTTAGAGTAAGGCTTCAGCTGAAATAAGTGTTGGAAATGTAGAATTTCAGCACAGTGACTTCTTCTAACTACGCAGATAGGCCATTAAGCCTTCTCGTGGCCTGACTGTAGAGCTTCCTACACCTGTGTGTCATGTCTATCCCTAGTCCACTGATCCAATATCTACTCCTTGTTCCAGGAACTGTTAAAATCACTTCGCAGACCTTTCGTTATGGGTACGTAGGGTTGACAACAGCTGTCAATGTCTCCAATCATTTAAACAGAAAAGCAGTTTCCTCGACTCTTTGCAACTCAAAGTTCCTCAACACTTTTGAACTTAAAATATAGTTCCTCCAACTCTGAAAATAAAGACTGCCTTTCCTTGACACTGTTCTCACCAAATAATCTTGGGATAGGGACAGCTGTGGTTCAACATACACAGTAAACTTTCCTCTAATCCAAGTAAACTAAAAATCATATCCATCAGCTCCTTCCCCATTGAACATTCCCAGGACAGGAACAACAAAGCGATTTTTGAGAAAATTCATGGTGGAGGTTCATGTTGTAAGTTTGCTTGCTGACCTGGCAAATTTGTTTTCAGACGTTTCGTCACCATGCGAGGTAACATAATCAGTGAACTCTGGTGAAGCGCTGGTGTTCTGTCCGGCTTTCTATTTATGTGTTTTGGTCTCTCAAGGTGAGGGTTGTCATTTCCTGTTCTTTTTCACAGAGGTTGGTAAATGGGGTCCAAATCGATGTGTTTATTCATGGAGTTCCAGTTGGAATGCCAGGCCACTCAGAATTCCCGTGCGTGTCTCGGTTTCGCCTCTCCTCAGTTGGATGTGTTGTCCCAGTCGAAGTGGTGTCCTTTGTCATCGGTATGTAAGAATACTGATGAGAGTGGGTATGTCTTTTGTTGGCTAGTTGGTATTCATGTATCCTGGTGGCTAGTTTTCTGCCTGTCTATCCTACATAGTGCTTGTTAAAGTAGTTGCATGATATTTTGTAAATGACGTTCATTTTGCTGATTGTTGGTATCAGGTGTTTTAAGTTCATCAGTAACTGTTTTAGTGTCTTGGTAGGGTTGTGGGCTACCATATTGTCATGGTTTCTAATTCGTCTGGTAGTCATCTCTGAGATATGTTTGATGTGTCTTAGTGGGGCTAGAGTTTTTGGGCGTGTTGTGTCTACTTGTTGTTTGGGTTTGTTATTTAAGAATCTACAAGCTATGTTTATCGGGTACCCACTCTTTTTGAATAAGCTGTGTGGTATTATTTTTTTCTGTTGCTCGTAGTTCCTGGTTGTTGCAGAGTATTGTGGCCTATTTCAATAATGTCCTTATGCAGCTCCATTTGTGGGTATTGAGGTGATTGCTTCTGTCATTAAGTATCTCGTCTGTGACTATTGCTTTGCTGTAGACGCTGATCTGCAGTTCTCCATTAATTATTCTTTCTACTGCACCAGACACGAAGGGAGTCCGTTGCTCTTCTCCTCATGTTTTGTGAAATTTATGCCAGTAAGGACGTTGTTGATGATGTTGTCGGTTTCCACTCATTTATTACATTTTGTGATGACAAAGTTGTCTTTCACGGAGCAGACTGAAAGTTTAGATAGGATCATGGTGAAGGCTGTTGGATTGAGCCTCTGCCTTACTGCTTCTGCTAAGAAGCCCGATATCGGTGATCCCATGAGTATTCCGTTGATTTGTTTGAATGTCTTGACATTGAGGGTGAAGTGGTTAGTGAGGCACTGGTCTACTAACTTGAAGGTGAAACAGGTGATGAAATTGGTGCTGTTCTACCACTTGTGCCTTTGGTTCATCTGTTGGGGCGGCCACTGTTTCTTTGGCTAGACTGATGTTAGTTGATGTGAACAGGGCTGTGAACAGGAGACCATTATTCCGTTTTTATATCTCTTGGCGTCTTTGATGATGTTCAGGAATTCTTGGGTGAAGTGGATGGAGTGGCATGAGTTTTCTGCTAGACACTTCATCTTTCCGTGGAATTCCTTTGCTAATCTGTCTTTCATTGTGCCAAGGAGTGAGACGAGGGTCTGACGGGGTTGCCTGTTTTGTGTCCTCCAGGTAATTCGTTGAAGTGGGATGTGTTGGATCCATCAGGTTTGATTTTGTTTTGAGATCTGTCTTGTTAATTTGGACTGATTTATAATAATTCTGCAAGACAGCTGTGATACGTTTTTCTGGCTCTGGAGTCGGGTCTAAGTGTTGGTATCTACGAGCAGTGAGTTCACCTTTTCAATGTATCCTGTTCTGTTTAGGATGATGGCCATGCACCATTTGTGTGCTGGTAGGATTACTATGTTTCTGTCTTTTCTGAGTCTTTCTCAGCTTTCCTTTCCTGTTTGTTGACAGTGTTCCCGTCCTTCTTTCTGCTTACTGTTGGTGTGTCTGATAGTCTGCTGGGTTTCTTCTGTGACTCAGTTGTCTTTCAGAGTTGATTCTCATGCTGCTAAGAAGTCATTTTTGTTCACATCTCTGTAGTTGTAGGTCATCCCTCTTACGTGGGTGGCTTTTTTCTGTGTCTGTTAGTGGTCGGCCCAATAGATTTTTTAAATCCAAGCGTCTATAGGAAAACAAGACGCACAGACCAGATATTTAACTGTAGACGCAATTATTCCAACCCCAACAAACGGAGCTGCATCAGGACATTAATGAAACGAGCCACAACGCACTGCAGCATCCAGGAACTGCGAGCAGCAGAAGAAAAACACCAATACAACAATTTCAAAAAGAACAGATTCCCAAAAGACACAGTCTGCTGATTCTTCAACAACAAACCCAAACAGGTAGACACAACACACTCAAAGACTCTAGCCACATTACTACACATCAAAGACATCTTGGAGATGACTACGAGACGAATCTGACCTCTTGGCATCATGGTAGCCCACATACCTACCAACACACTGGAACAGCTACTGATGAACCTAAAGGACCCGATACCAATAACCAGCAAAACGAACGTCATGCACAAAATACCATGCACGGACTGTACCAAATAATACATCGGATAGGCAGGCAGAAAACTAGCCACCGTGATACACGAACACCAACTACCTACCAAAAGACATGACCCACTATCATTGAATCCTTACATACGCATGAAGAAAGACACCACTTCGACGAGGACAACACATCCACCCTGGAACAGACTAAACAGAGACACGCACAGGAATTCCCAGAGGCCTGGAATTCAAACTGGAACTTCATCAATAAATAAATCGATTTGGACCCATTTACCAATCTCTGTGAAAAAGAACAGAAAGTGATGTCATCCACCTTAAGAGAGCAAAACACATAAATAGATAGGACAGAAAACCAGCGTTTCAGCGGAGGTTCACTGATGATGTTACCTCACATGGTGATGAAAATCTAACAGCTCAGCGATCACACTTACAACCTAAACAGGAACAACAAAGGTTTGACATTCAGAGGAATATGCATTCGACTCATTGGAACTACAAATAATTAAAACACAGCTCCACTTGCACTCACCTGATAAAACACTTCTGGGACAGGAACAATTGGGGACTAAAGTAAAAGCTCCCTCGGTTCACTCAAAGAGTCCAAAATATCTCCAGCATTGCTACACAAGAGGCAAACGCCTGTCCCCTGCTAGACTGACTTCCTCAAAATCTCTCTGTACCCTAATACTGTTTTTCAGGTCATGCTTTGCTCTCTCTGGCTGGAGAACACTTGGCTGCTGGGTCAATTTCTGTTTGGCTGCCTGTGCTGTCAGTTCCTCACTTAAATCCTGGCTTTGACGTGAGGTATCTATCCTCTGAAACACGGCTCACTTTGAATTCTGAAGACACCAGACTGATGGGTTTGAATTCAAAGGACTTAATGGTCACTTCTTATTGATGGCCATGCAGGGATCCAAATGTTGTCTAATTCCTCTTAAAAACAAATTCTACAACGCCAAAAAGAATGTTATGAATGAATTTGTCCAGATCTCACAATACCAAACCTTACAAAACATTACGAACACAAGCAAGTACTAATGCAAAACAGTCCGAAATTTATTTGGAATCAAGTTACAATAGCTTTCACGACACAACAACGCTATCTCCATTTCTATTCAGTCCCTTAAACTTACAATACTTCCCTGAGTCTCTTGTCGATTTTAGTATCTGCTCTTTTTCTCGCTATCCATGTTTAACTGCAAAACTGTTTTCTCTCTCTCTCTCTATCTATCTATCTCTCTCTCTCTATTTCTCTCTCTATCCGTCTTTCCAGACAGTGGGCATCTGCTTTTGGCCATGCTGATCTATTCAGAATGTCGAAGAGAGGTTGTTCTACAGGTGGTCCATAATTTTATACCTTTTATGTGGTTTTCTGGAATTCGAATAGTTCTGAAGAATCGGGGAGACACACTTACTGGTTCGGAACACTGTCAATTGTTAAGCTGGCGAGCTACTGTTCGTTTCTTTGTGCAGTAGAACCACTGGATTTCTGTCTGGGCCCTCATTTGATTGGTGGATAATTTGCGGTGGATATGTCTGTCCAGGATAACGGTTGGCCTTTACATTATAAAAATAACACGAGCAACTGGTTGCCGCGTTTGCTCCGTGTCTTTTTATTAAAGCTCATCTTGTGAAAGATGTTTGAATTGTTAGTATCAAAGAACTCCTCTGAATAAGGTTAACTGCTTCCACAAAATCCTAAAAGAATCAAGATAATATTTAGCAGAATCACTAATATTTGTTTATAAATATACATCTTCAGATTGGACAACAGTGTCAAGACTGCTATCAGATGATGATATTCTTTCGTTTAAAAGGGAAGGCATAAGAAGCCTAAGTAATGAATACGAGATTAACCGCAATTGATGAGAAGGAAAATGGAATTCTTATTAAGAGCAGCAGATGAATTGCATAGAAATCACATAACAAAATGAAATAGTTGACATAACATGGAGTGTCTGAAGTCATTTACTAAAGGAATTATTCTTGATCAAACTACTTGGACTATTTGAATAAATAGGAAATGATAAGTAATACGTAGAATCACTGAAATTGACTTATCTTCCAAAAGTCTTCGATAAGGAACTATGTAGCAATGTGACGATGCTGCTCTTGTGACACAGTAATGCAGTCCTTGGTCTTATTTTCCATAAGGTCGTATATAGACAGAGGTACTAAAACGTCTGCGCTTGGGTGAGTTTTAGGACCAGTTTGGTAATAGCTAACAGAACTGCCTCAAGTAAAGGGCACTCAAGTTTTAAAACTAAAACACTTTCACAATGAAAGAGGAGTGGCCAGTTCTCCCTCTGGTTTTGTTTGGTCTGGATATTCACTGAAAGCAGTCAGGCAGTTGTATAAGCTGTTGGACTCGACAAAGCAAGTCCAGGCCGATCCTTCTCTCTCCGTGATATCTCTCCGGTAAGACCTTGTGTTTGATTTTACCTTTTGTGTCAAGGGGTGTTTGTGGGAATTGGTGCAAGTATTTGGAGCACCATCATGAATTTGGGATCATCTGTTGGGTTTTTGCATAGGATACGTTATTCAATATTCTGCTCGTTTTTGTTTGTGTTTCATTTGGTAATAATGTAAATAAATTTTGTTTTATTTAAAACTTTGTGATTTGAACAACTGGATCACTCCGTGGAATATCCGCTATACACATGCTAAAAACAACAGGCACATGAGCAAGGTCAGAGATTTGGATTCAAGACTAGATGGAAAGCTAACAGTAAGAATATCAAAGTGAAGTGGTTTACGCACATGTATGAAAAGAGTGAAAATGAATTCCAGAGTGATGTGCAGTGGACAAATAGCAGCCAACACTTGTAACAAAATAATAAGAACAGGAGAAGCTTAAATCAATATTTACATTAATTTAAATTGTGATTTGCGGTTAATACGGCAGAATGATTCAACAAACCACGAAATGATAAATAAAAATTATTAATTGAGTTTAACATTTGGCATTAAAATAAAAGCAATATAATGTAAACATAGTTAATTATATAGCACTACATTCTGGTCAAACTAAAGGCTATCAAATAAAGCTTTTAAGAATAAGAGTTTGACTGGGACAGAAGGGTAAAACAATTAATGGTGCAGAATTCAAATAACATCGTTTAATATGGTAACACAAGTCAACAAAGTAATAAAAATACGAATATATCTCGACCACAGAAACTGAAATTGAAAATGCGGATTACTTTGTACTAACATATTTAAAAAATGCTAAGCCACTCATAATATCTGTCCATACATGGCGGAAACTTTTAAAAGTAAAATTGATGTCGTGGCAAAGGTGCGATTATTCAAACAAAGATAATAGTACTACTCTGAGGTGTGAAATTTATGTGATCGTTATTATTAGTTCCTGTGTTATTATTAGTTCTTACTGACTTTCCTGGTTCGAGCTCACTGTTATGAAAACTCATTCATATTTGTCTTCAGTTCGAGATAACAACCTATATACACATACAGCTCAAAAAGCCAAGGGCAGGCATGGGACAAGCCAGATATATCAACACACAGACTGATGAAAAGAACTGACCTGTCAGACTTTAATCAGCTATGTAAAATGGTGTAATCAATAATCACAGCCTTTGTTGAATTATTCACACGAACTCAGGAGTATACCAGAGCAAGTGGATCAATCATTCAAATAATAAAATTGTCCCAGTATCGATACTCAAAAGAATAAAAGCCATATTATAGAAATTTGTAGTACAGTGACAGCACTATTAATGGCAAGGAAATAGCAAGTATATGTTTGTTTCCGAGCAGTGCATGTAAATCCCTTCACATATACATTGGCAAACAACAATACTCTTCTCTTTGCCATCTGGCAGATAAATAGAGGTTAGAATAATTACCTGGAATGATTCGGTCTCAGAGAACCATCCTGTAATATCACACCTCTCATTTGAACATCAGTGTTCTAAACTAACAGATACCAACACAGAAAATTGAGGCAAATGATCACCTTGTTCAGTAACTGGTACTGTGATGGTCTAAGTTACACTATCATCATTCGGTCGATATATGGCCACCACCACAATTTAAATATACTTGGTAAATGTGGTACATGAAAATTCAATAACTTGTTAATTCAACAAGTGGATGTTTAGTTAAGCATTAGTTTAGGCAATTGAATTATTTGATACATTTCAGGACCTACAGCCTTGCAAAATGATATCAGTGAAAGGGTGCTTGCAGGTATTTTCCAATTAACCTGTTCAGAGATGTACTGTACAACTCTAGAACAGACATCAATGAAACCAGCTCCCCAGTCGGAGAGGAACGCATAGTACGAGCGATTATTTCTGTAGAAAGCTGTATTAACAACATAGTGACAAAGAAATAAGAACATTTACACAATTACAATAACTGTAACTGCTTACCCGGAATACCAAT